>NW_028288561.1:4276800-4590986 GCF_059628265.1 Tinamus guttatus
GCTTTCAGATTTCAATGTCTTGCTATAGATCCAGGTTCAGGCAGTGCAAGGTGCAGGGAGAGGGATGTGGGCAAGACAGGTGAGCTCTGTTCCTCCCTGCTCCCCGGATCCCAGTGTCACAGATTGGCTGGAGGCGGCTGGCACCTTTGGAGACCTCCTGGGCCACCCCTGGCCCAAAGCACGGTCACTGGAGCAGCTTGCTCAGGGATGTGAACAGCCATGTTCTGAGTCTCTCCAAGGATGGAGACCCCACGGCCTCCATGGGCAACCTGTCCCTGTGCCTGTCCACTTCACAGTAAATAAATGATTTTCCTTAAGTTTAAAAGGAATTTTCTGCATTCCAGTGTGCATCCATTGCTACTTGTCCTATCCCTGGATACCACTGAGAGGTGTTTGGCTTCATTTATCCCCCATCAGATATCTATACACATTGGCAAAATGCCCCTGAGTGTTCTTGTCTCCAGGTTGAGCAGTCCCAGCTCCCTCAGCTTCTCCTCACGTGAGAAATGCTCCAGTCCCTTCACTGGACTTGCTCCAGTGTGTCCATGTCTTGTGCCAAGGAGCCCAGAAGTGACAGATTTAATCCTGCATCCAATGTTTCCAGCACCAGAGCTCCTGGGTCCTTTCTTGATGTTCATCCTGAGCCATCTCTGTCAGCTTTTTCTCTGCTGATGAATGGAGAACAAATGTGAAGCTGGAAAACATGGCACATAATGTATAACAAATCAGAGCCACATTTATGTAAATCACTCAGCATTCAGCATTCATGTTTTCTTTTGGTATCCCTTTCACACCTAAAACCCTTCTAGGCAGACTGGTTAACCCTGTCAACATGCTATAGACTCTTTGTATGCCATCTTTTTATATATGTCTACAAAACTTACTATGGCAGAGGAAGGCAAGGGGCTTTAAAGAAGACAGTCCAATGCCCAAAGCATTTCAGCACACTGTACAGTTGTGCAATTTCTCCAGGGCATCAGTTTGGCATCAGTTTGAGTTACCAGGGCTGTCAACTTGGAGGCCTCTGTTTTCTGCGATGTTTAATAAAACCATTGCAAAGGCCCCTTCCTTAGATAAGTTTTTGCAAAAAAGCAGACACTGCCTCACTGACAATTACTTCAGATAAAATGTTTTGCTAAGTGTTTAGCAGCATGCTGCTACTCCTGGTGTTCAGAACTCAACAGTTCAATAGTCAAAAGGTTTATTGAAAATAGACCCACTCAGAGGAGATTTTGTATTGCATTATACTGGAGATTGAGGATAAGGAAGATAGTAGCGTGACAGGTTTAAAATGTAATTTGGTCCTTAGAGGGGCAACACTGAACTCAAGCAAGTTTTTGTAACACTGGCAAGTGATGCAACAAGTTAGCAGGATACCAACTTAATGTGCCTAGAGTTCAAGTGTTTTCCTGCTCTGTTATTTTGAGATTAGCTTCTTCATGTGTATGTCACAGAGCACATGCATACATGTATGGCTTTCCATTGCCAAACTGACATATGCTTGTGCAATTTGCCTCTCTTCTGCAAATTTCCATAGATTAAGTGAAAAGAATCTAGCGAAAATTTCATTCTAATAGTCATACTTAGGTATATGAAAATGCCAGTAACTTGTCAAAATTTATGGAAAGCCTAACATCAAACTCTCTGAAGATTTTCTGAAGTCTTGAGCTGATAAACAAGTTTGCAAAACTGATTTTTAAATTATATTCTTGACTTCTGTGTGATAGTTTGTTTCATCTGTGTAAGTTCACTGATTGCACACAAAACAGGTAATTACTTTTAATGCAAGAGTGCACCCAATTTGTCAGTTGTGTGCACAGATTCCTACTTTGCTTGTGCGATGATAATTAAGCACATCTTACACAGGAACTTGGTGTGCCTATCATCTATTTTCTGTTATTTTTGGAAGACATGGGCTGGCATGCACCGTGAAGAACCTAACTTGTTATAGAAAATAGTTTCCTCATCGAACAACAACCTCAGCTTTGCTTTATGTCTTCAAAATCCCAGCTGGAATGTGAGAGAAAAAAATGAAAACAATCAGGCCAGTTTGCCCAAGATTTACTCCATTTCTTGGGAACTGGGGGCACTGAGTTGGTTGTATGACTTATTGGTGTATAATTTTGCCATTCATAATGCAGCAGAGTCATATTCAATCAAATTGAGAGTGAATTGAGTAGTTTTACTTGTCTAATATATTAACCTTCAGCAGTTACACCATAAAAGTATAGAAACCTTTTTTTGGTACTATTTTTAAAGTTATTTCTATCCCTGTAAAGCCTGGGATGATACCTGCTACATTTTAGAGCTGAGAAAGTGAAATGTGGATTGTGCTCTTTGATTTTAATGAAGCCAAGGACATTCAAAATCATTATTTTTGATTTATTTGACTCTAAAGGAAATACCCCAAAGGCCACTCTTTCCTTCAGTGACACTCATATTTGCATCCTGACTTCAATAGTTTTTATTATAGTTTGAAACAGCGATTGGATATTTTTGATTTAAAAAAAGAGTCAGAAAGTTGCAAAGAAAAGAAAAACTGTGACATTTGTTCCGTTTTTATCACTGGCAGTAGGGTTCATGCAGTATTAATGAGAAAAGAATTTGGATCTAAAAATGTAATTTGGTTTCTTATTTCTCTTTTCTGTCACTTCCACTGAAGCAACAGACTTACAATACGTCTTTGCTTGCTTAATGCTATTGCTAATTGCTCAGCTGGGACTCCGGGAGACCATTAAGTGTCTATTGATTGTAATCAGCTTGCCTATGACAGATGAAGTTGGCTCTAGTGCCTTTTTTTTTTTTTTTTTCTTGTCTCATGTTGTAAACTGGGGTCTTTATTCTCTTGCTGACCGTGACTTTCCTACATTTACAGTTGTATCAGTTCGAAATCTCCAGATACTTTTTGTTAGTCGGAGAGCTGAGTGTGTTGGAGGGGATGTGCTCTCCAGAATGAAGCTCTTCATAGTCCTGCACCTGTTTTGCTCTTTTGTCATAGTATATTTCTGGCTGGGTTCAAATGTAGAGACATTTCAGAGGATGAAAATGCTGTTTTGCAGAAGACATGACTGCTCGCCACTTTGCACCAGTGTCTATCCGTACCACTAAAAAGGGATCTGGGATCTGCTGTGTATGTCATATCACCCACTAGCTAAAGAAATTGTTGTGTAAAGACAGAAAATAGAAATTGTCTAAAAATAAAGAGGGAGAAGGAACTAGGGAAGCTCATGATTTTAAGCAAGAGGAGAAGAAAAAAGAGGGGTAATGTGTAGCAAGAAAACATACAGAGGGAAAACAAAGAGAAAACAAAGAGTGTAATAAAGTGAGTAAAAACAGGTGTGATAACAGATAAAACAAAGGTCCTGGTTCACAGTGGCTCTTGTGCTGAGCTGTGGGAGGTGACAGAGATTTCCTGCAACTGCCGCTAGTGGCACTAAGGACTCCCAGGTACGGTGAAACCCTGGAGCTCAGTAGCACATGTGAAAACAAGTCTGCCTGGTCTACTGCATGGACAGTTGTAGCCTTTGCAGGAAACACTGCTTTATAGTGATAGGTCAATGAAATTGTGACAAGAGGCATATGTGCCCTACTAATCATTCATGATCATATAGTCACCTGGTTGGTATCACACCTGGTTGTTGGCCCCTTTTCACAACTGCTACTTTTTAGTCTTTTCCAAAGGCCAGTTCAAATCCTAGTTTGCTGATGCTGACCATTGCCTTGTGTAAACCTCATCTTTTTCTGGCAATTTCCTCAAGAGATACAACTGCTTGCCCCCTATCCCCCTTGTTTTCAATGCAGTTGAAAAATTGTTGCAACACATTGAGCTGTGAGTTCAGATTTCATTCCAGTCCCGGGGCCTATACAGCCTCTTGTGAGATGCCTTATTGATTCAGAGCACTTAGAGTGACCTGCTGGACTCTGCGTAGTGGAAGGTCTGTCTGTGTTGAGGAAATGCTCCATCTGTGTGAGCTTTCCTGCTGACAACTCCTCCATACCAATGGTAGGAACAAAGCCTGCAGAGATGGTGTTCCTGAGCCTCTGGAGCCTCTGGGCACAGCTAGGCACACGTGGGTCTACACAGCATGTGTGAGACCTGCTGATTTGTAACAGTCAACAGGCAGGCAGAACTGGGGGCAAAACGGCATTTTTACAGACAAATCATCCAAACTCTGCTCTCAGCTGCATGCTGGTACCGAACTGGGCCCAAAGGACCACCCTTGTCTTCAGCAGAGAGGAGTCCAGGATCTTCCATGACAGGTTGGGTGGGAAACATTGCCTAAAAGTAATGGCTGATACAAAGCAAGAATCCAGGGTTGTGGGTGAAGACCTGCTGGCCCCTGCCCGAGGAGACATTTTATGGCGACGAGCAGAAACACATTCTCTTGGTCTTCTGGGCTGTGCAGTTCCATGTGCTGGCCTGCCTGAAGGGCAGGCCTGAGAGGACCGAGCGGAGGTGTCACCGCGGCCGCCTCAGCTCCGTCTCCTCCGCGCTCCCCCATGGGGACGCCGCGTGGCCGCCATCTGAGGCGCACAGGTGTGGCCCGCGCCGGCAGGCCGCGTGCCCTGGCACCCGGACACACTGCGGCCATTGTGGGGACGCCTGCCCGGCGCCGCACAGCTGCTCCGAGGCAGCCATCTGCACAGCCGAAGCGGCCGCCGCCAGGGCCACCTCAGCGGGACACGGGCAGACCTGAGGCTTAAGCAGCAGCCATTCGAGAGCTGACGTGAACTAATTTATGAGAAATGGCTTTTAGCAGGTGCTAACCTGTCTCGACCACAGACAACAGGATAGTTGCTATTGGCAATCAAACCAAAGAGCCATAAAACGTGAATATCACTGCACAGCTTGCCAGAGCGCACAGCTGCTGCACTGTCATCATTTCTCCCTGGCAGAGACGCATCGACTTTCACTGAATCCCAGCCAACTCTGTGCCAGGAATTAGAGCCACGCCAACTGTGGAGCAGGAATTGCCACTTCAGTATTATTCAATTAAATTTCTCTTGCTTGTCTACCACGTTACCACATGGTCCTCACAGCTCCTGCTAATCTCTGTTCTTTGTTTGCCCACTGAACACTATTTCCCTTCTAGTCTTAAAATAAGAAGTGAGTGTTTTTTCCCCTTCTGTCTCACATAGATGTCACTAATAGGACTTTTCAAAACTTTGTCAGTCACCTTCTGTAACAGCCCAAGGAATCCTGCAGGGATATCTCTGGTAGCTGCATACAGGATATTGTATTTCTCAGTTTGTCCAGTTGAATAATTGCCTAGCATTGCTTTGTGGACTTGCACAAAGTCACTTGGAAGGAAGAGGAAAGCCAGCTGGGGAATTTTAATATTTCTAGAGTGACTTGCAGGAGAATCAGGTTAAAATCAACAGGTTACGGGTTGATTCAAGATCATAAACTAGGGGCCTGGGGACAATACGATGGGAGGAACAATGTTCAGCACACTGAATTCATTTGAAAAAATACAGCTCTTGTCAGTTTTTCACCATTGAGATAAAATGTTGCTCCCACTTTTTGCATGTAATGCATCATGGCTGCAAGACATGGCTCAAGGAAAGGGTGAGAATCAAAAGCACTGAAGTCTTCTCTTGCTGTCTCTTTTATTAAGGAGAGCGCTTTCCTTCCTTTCCCCTGGCGGATCCTCTTCAATAGCACTTCAGCGAGCTCTGTGCTCATTTAGGAGATAACCCATGGGCACCCAGCAGCAGCAGGGAGCTGGGTCAGGAGAGCAGCTCAGGGGCTGTGAAGGCTGCTGCTCCTCCAACTGCATCTTCTGTTAACACCAAATGTGTAAGGAGGAAAAAATGAAGCTGGAATAGGGTTGAGAGCGAACATATGCTGGAGGTTCAGCTTGGGTAACACAATAAGAGCTTCAAGAGTGGATTCTTCTTTTTTTTTTTTTCCTTAGTGTAAATAAATACTCACAATAGCCCCAGACATATTCATTTTCGCGTGATTCCCTCCCTTCCTTATCTAAGGTGGTGTCTTGTGCCATATTGACGTGGGCTCGTTTACGAGACTCTGCTCTTGTCCATATGTGCTCATCACTTAATAAGATGAGAAGCAATGTGTAAAATAACAAGGGTGTTGATGTAAAGTTCTCAGGTGGCCAGCACTGGGATTAATAGTTAATGGCCTATTGACACAGAATATTTATTGATGAGCAACACAGGGTTCCAGTAACACCAATACAGGGTTGTTTGGAGAGGCTACATCCTTTCTTCAAAAAAAAAAAAAAAATTGTCATTTGATTGGCAAAAGCATATCTTTATTTGGTGCCTGTTGAGGAGCATCTTGCTATGGGTGTGGGGTAATGTTCACTTTGAAGGAAGGAAAGACCCCTGCGTCTCTAGAAATCGTAGCTTTTTTTTTTTAATGAACTGATTAGATTATTATGACTAATAACTCTTTTAGAAGTGCATGATGAGATAATTATGAGGAAAAACAGATATTGTGCTTCAGGGTATAAACTGATCAAAAAAAAAAAAAACCTTTCCCTTGCACAGCTGTCTAGTTAAGTATTCAAAACGCAAATGCATGTGTGTGAGTCAGTGTAATTTCCCCCTCTTGGAAACATGGGGAAAGGGCAGGAGAGGCAGAGGGGACCAGCCCCACACACGGCCAGCCTAGAGGTGCCTGTGTCCAGCGCCAGGAGCAGCTGGAGCTGACAGCACCCCTGGGTGAAGCCGTGCCGAGCTCTGCTATGGCTGTGCTGTCATGAGAGGAAGTAAAGGGATATATTCAGGTAAAGGATATTCACAGATGCCTACGTGCCCATCTGTAAGCAATGTGATAAATGCACGCCCCTGCCCTCTGATAGCAAGCCAGGTAGGCAGCTTTGCACATGGGTGCATAAATGTGCACACAGATGCCACATGTAACCTGATAGTGCCAACACACGTGTGTGCATCTGCCAGCGAGCTGCCACCAAACAGAGAGCAGCCAGCTGACCTCTACGTGTGGGAGTGGAAACCTGGAAGGAGCAAGGCTGGGGCTTTTAATGAAGTGCATGAGAACTGAAAAAAGAGAGATTGAAAGTGCCTGATGCTGTGATACATAATTGATGAGACTCCAAGCAGGGCTTCAGTGTCTAGTAAATTATTAAACACTGACTCATTAGGGAAAGATTTCATTATAGGATAATTTAATTAAATGACAGGCAGAAAGAGGAAAGAGCTTTGAGGGACTGAGGCCTTCTGTTCCTTTTACTGTGCCACTGAAGATTTAAAGAGGGAGCAAGTGAGAAATGATCCCAGAGCTGGAGAAGTTATTTGCTGTGATTCTGAGCACGGGCAGTCTGCGCCTCAGCTTCCTCGTCACTTGCATTTTCATTTACGTGTAGCAAAGTGGGTGCAAGCTTGTTTTGTACTCATTTAGGGGCATTCTGCACACACATTCTGTTGGTGTAAAAGACTGTCCAGGATGGGTACCTGGTTTTCTGTCTAGAGTGTGTATTTATCTGTTTTGTATGGATGAGCATGTATGTACCTGTAGGTTTGCAAGACTTGTGTACATGTAGTTCGGAGACGGACTGTGCCACCAGCTCAAAGAAAGGAAAAACCAAGTCCAAACTCCTCAGCAGCAAACAGTGTGCTTGGATCCAAGTGCTTTCCTCTCCCTATTTAAAGAGGTTGATGAGTACTTTGTATCCCTGAGAGCAGATCTGAGGGGCACCCTGGTCCTCCACCGAACACTCAGGTGTGTTGATTCCCCCATTTTGGTTCATCAAGGACAAGGGAAGCACAGCTGAGGAGAGGCAGCAGCGCTGTCAGACCAAGGAGATCTGTGGACACGCGTAACAGTAAGTGAACGACTCGGAGGGATTTCTTTCTGCATCAGCGTTTCATCTCAGTTTGTTCTGGTGAAGCTACAAAAGTTCTCTCTCTTCTTCAGTTAAATAACATCTTGAACACTTTGACAATGCCGCTGGGTGGTTTGCTTGCTTGGCTTGGGACCACAAGCAGGACGGGTTGCCCAGCTGTTCTCCCTGCACAAGGAGTTTTTCAGGGTGGGACAGACAAGGTCAGGTGCATCTGAACTGATAAATAAAACGACAAGAACTTCCAAAATGACAGGCATAGAAGAACCAGAAAATCCTCATTTCCAAGCAAGCTACATTCAGTATCTGTTTTACTTCTGAATGCAAAGATGTGTGCAGCTGTCTACCATTTGCTCAAGCGCTGAATTTTGGGCCTCTCTTCAATTCCTTCAGTCTTTCCTAGAACCCAAGTGTTTCTTTTGCATCTACAAAACTGGCTAAATTGGATTAAAGTTTACAAAAACTGTGAGATGACTGAAGAACCAATGTCACCTAATTTTATATACTTTTTTTCAGAATGCAATGGTAATGAACACATGAAAGTTATCTTTGATTGAAGGAAGATGATCATCTCTTCATGGGGAAAGCAAGAACAGACAGATGACTGCAGGGGTGACAAAGGCTGCATTAGTAAAAGTGCAGTGGGCAGGTTAAGAAAAGATATTATTGCTGGAGTAGAATGTCCAGTTCTCGGTTCCTGAGGACACAACAACTGCGAGGGAGCTGGAGCAAGCAGCTGAGCTGGGTTTGTTCAGCCTGTGGAAGGCTAACGGGGATCAAACTGCTCCTCATAGCTCAAATCCTGGGAAGGTGCACACGAGAAGGACAAGAGGCAATGGGCCAAGTTGCAGCAGGGCATTTTCCAACCAGATTGGTGGAAGAAATTCTCAATCAGAGTGTCCAAATGCTGGTTGTGCAGAGAGACCCTGAGACCTGCATCCTTGCAATAGGCAGAATTGACTGAGGAACCTCAGCCAGCTTTGAAGCTGGTGCTGCTTTAATCTGGGACAGGAAGGGTTGACTCCAGATGTCCTTTGCAGCCACAGTTATTCTGCAATTTTGGGTTGTGGTGCAGCTAATATGCAAAGCTGCAGATCAAAACCTGTTGGTATAGTGTCTTCTTAACCTTGGCTTCATCTGGTGATTGTAACAGGTAATTTTATCCTTCCAAGGATATTTCTGGCAATTGGATCATAATAAAATCCATGGCTAGACATAGTTCTTAGACGGTGCTGTGTAAGTAGGAAAAATACCTGTCTTTCATCATGAGAAGAGAGTCCCTCTTAAGTAGGATTGTGCTTAACTGCAGTTGCTTGAGTGCAGACTACCCGCAGCTCTTCTCTAGCAATACTGGTCTTTTGAGGTGCTTGTTTAGGGGTTGGGATAGCAAAACAGGAAACGCCTGAGGCTTTATGCTGGAATGCAAACCTGTGGTCAGTGTGGTCAGAAATTTGGGAAGTCACCCAGAAATGCCAATTTACTTGTTAATTATTATTCAGAAAAGAGAGCGCCAAGAAAAAAAAAAGCCTGTCAGAGAACGCAGCAATCTGACAACATCTGTCTTTTTAAAATCACCTATAATTGCCTGAAAGGAAACCAGTCCAAGAAGTGCTTATGTGCACTACAAAAAGAGATTATTCTGTCTGAGACTGACTGTGTCAGTTTTGGTTCAGAGTCTCATTAGATCCTGGCACAAAGCTGAGAATATGCGTGAAAGAAAAAGACTTAGAAATAGTCTTTTCTGCAGAGAAAGTCAAAACCAGACTATTTCATCTAAAAAAAATGCAAGGGATGATAGAAAGTACGGGTTCTTGGCTGTCTGGTAGGACCTTTCCAGGTTAGCAAGGAGACTCCAGAAAACTAGCAGCAGCCAGAGAGTGTCAGATGTAATTGCTGACTGGACAGGAATGTTAAGATGCAGGAAAAATAAAGTTTTGCAATCATACCTGAACCTGTCTTCATTGCTGCTGAAAACAGAAGAATTTACTCATAACCCCAATAAACTTATTTAAGTGGTGACCTTGGAAATGAAGTGGGGATGTTTTATTTCAAAAAATAAACAATTAAAAAATAATTAGGCAGAAAGACAATGGAAGGGATGAGAAAACAGAACTGATAGCAATTAGCATTCTCAATCCTAATTTGAACTGTCCTGAAACATTTGCAACCCTTTTCATTACTTGTGACTGTAGCTCATTTGTGAACTTCCTGAGCTGGATACTATGTGGTTGGACACACAAGAATGAAGTCTCCTTAGTCTCTGAAAGATCAATCTTTGGCACTATGTTTTTGTTTCAATCACTCCCCGCATTAATTCAAAATTCCCGTTCAGCACATATTCTAGGGATTTTAGAGACAGCATGTGATAAAGAAGTGTCTACCCCTGCCCTGATAAAAACTTCCACTTTGAACTTTTCTTGCTATGGTGCTATGATGAGAATGCAGATAGATGCTGGGGGCTGGATCTTGCTTCTTCTAGCTGATAATCAACAGTTTTTTTTTTCAAAAAAGGTGACACGCTGATTACTCATGTTTATTCGCAACAACAGTTTTGGAAACTAGAACAGGCAATTAAGCTGAAGAAAACTGAGCAAATAATGCAAATTAATATTTTTACATGACTGCCCTAATGCAGTGTTTGCTTGGTTCTAAGAATAGAGTAACAGAGTTAGGAAGAACTGAAACATTCCAGATTTATGTTGTGCATTTTGAACTGCCAGAGATTTGGAAGTTTGGCTTGTTTGCATAGATACTTAGAGGATGATGCTCTCTTTGGTCTGCAGAGGGAGTAGAAAATTTTCATAGGAAAAGTGAGAAGAGTTTCAGGAAAATCTGAAATCATGTGAGGATTTCTGATCAGTTAGTGTATGGGAGTTTTTCTTCAGGATGAAGAAGAAAGAGGTACAAAACAGTGAAGGGGAACTGCATTACTCAGGCTTTGCAAACATTCAAAACCAGATATACATTCATAAGGCCAAGTTTTTCTGTTGTTTATCCCGGAATAAATCTAGACTGAGTCTATCAGAGTTGACAACTACCCTCTTTCCTCTAAACCTGGCTCTTTTAACTTATCCAGGCTCTTCTCCCAAGCTGAGGCCATTCTAATGAGGCTTTTAATACTGTCCTTTGACTTCTCCAATAGCTACAGAAGAATTAACACTAATTCTGGCATTTCTTCCTGGGCTCATGCTTGCAGTGGCGTTGGCATCACAGCGTGCAGATGACATTTTCCCTGGCCATCCTGATCCCATGGACTAGCATAGCAAAGCTGTGCTTGGCACAGGCCTCCAGGGACTGATTGGCAGGAATATGTGACAGACGCAGGCAGGGCTGGCCAGGGAGGTATCCCAGCTTCCAGATCCACTTCTTTGTCTTTCCAGGAGTTCCCAGAGCCTCTTGTCCTGTCACTGAACTGGGACTTGCCTGGACAGTTTATTTTGGGGAACCCAGTTCTCTGATGAAATTAGTCTTGGGTGTAAATACCCTTCTTTGCCTTTTTTATTTGGTATATTAAGGTATTTCTTGATCCTTAATGGAAAAGGAAGGATCAAATGGAAGAGGTCTTTTCAAGATCTTTATTCATCTAAGCTTTGTTCCTGGAACTCCCACTGTATGATTGCATGATTTTTAAAAAAACGTATAATTATTTCCTGCCTCAGTTTTCCATACTACAGAATATTAAACTCCGATCGATGTGTTGTGAAACTTACTGGGTGTCTCACAGCTGCTTGGAAATGAAAAAACTACTCCTTGCGCTCCCAGGAGCTTTGAATCGGGGATCAGGGATCCTAGTCTGGATCTCACGCGAGCCCTTTGCCTCCTCCTGCAGCGCGAGGCGTCTCACCGTCTGCGTCGGGATGACCATGTCCTATGGAGGATGTTGAGGATGTTCTTGCCCAGAGGTGGCTGCTGCACACTGAGGTTCAGTAAACGCGTTCTGCAAAGTCTTTAGAAATTTTTTGAGTGAAAATTATGGTGTAAGAGTAGTCTTTAACATTGCTATTCTTCATTGTTACCATAATGGTTGTTTTGAAAGATTTGGCTTGCTGTTTTTCAAAGAGATTTTTTATCTGATATGCAGAAAACCACCCTGAGGGGAAGGAAGACTCCTCTCTAGTGAAAGGCTCCCAGTTATAACCCAGAGCAGAGACAATCCCTTCTTTTATTTGTGAGTCTACCTGCTTCAGCAGGCTGATGACTCAAAAGGACTTTGAGCCTTTCTGTCTCTCCTTTTCACAGGAGAAACACGGGGCTTTTTTCCTCTCACTGTGACCTCCAGGAAGTTTGGCACATTCCCTAAAATTGATCCCAAATTCCTTTTTTTGATGTTTTCGGACTAAGCTAGAGCTGGTATTCACATGGGCTATGATACAGTCAGCATTCCCCAACTGTGAGGGTTTACCATGGTTCAGCACAACTGGAAGTGTCCTTCCGTGGGGCTTGCTTCAGCTTAGCTCTGAAATATGTTACAGCAAGAGGAAGGGAGTGTGTCCAAGTTGGCAGATACACTCAAACATTCTCAGAAATGCAGTAAAAGTTGTCTTATGCAACCTGTTTTATCCATACATTGCCTGATGCAGTACAGGAACAGAATATCTCAATAGGATAAGAAGAAATGTTCTCAAGTTGCACCAAGGGAGGTTCAGGTTAGACATTAGGAAAAATTTCTACACGGAAGGAGTGGTGAAGCATTGGCACAGGCTGCCCGGGGAAGTGGGGGAGTCACCGTCCCTGCCAATGTTCACAAAACGTGTAGATGAGGCACCTGGGCGCATGGTTTAGCAGGCAGGGTGGTGATGGGTTTACGGTTGGACTTGATGATCTTGAAAGTCTTTTCCAACCATAATGATGCTACAATCCTTTCATTCTATAATTTGTAAATGAAATCATACAAACAAAGATGGAAATCTAAGAGCAAACACAGCTTCAAGAACAGCAGGAGGCACAACAGTCTCTTGGGACAATCATAGGTCATTTCTGGTCAGCATATTGATGAACTAGGTAACGCTGTGAGACCCTAAGGAAGGTGTTTATGACACTGTACCAGAGAGTCACATCATGAGTGAAGGAGTCCAGGTACAGGACCAGGAGCTTGGGCAGGAGCAGGTTTGGAGGAGGGAAGCCTAAGGCTGGATGCTCAGGGAAGTGGGCAACTAGGAAAATAATAGCAACAGGCAAAAGGCAGCCTAAGGAGAAACCCGAAGCACCCACTTGCTGTGACCAAAGACTTAAATTCCTCTGGGAGCCCCGGCCATTCCTTGAGCCCTTCCTTCATGGGATCAGTGGTGATATCATCAAGAGCTTTTTTGCTTTGGCTCACTCTGACTTAACCATTGCAAAGTGGTTTCAGCTTCTTGCTTCTTGTGAGGATTGAGTTACTTCAGGATTACATGTTTTTTTCAAATAATTTTCCAGAATAGGCCATAATTCATACTGCAAATCAGAGCAAAAGAAGGAGGTGGGATCAGTGGAGTGGGGTGAGAAGAAAGCTCTAAAACTCCAGGGACCTTGCAGTTACTTTACCTGTCCTAAGATATATGGTAAAAAACCATCACAAGCCCATTTTTTCACCCCTCACTAGGTATTTTGTGAGGATTACAGTCAAGCTGCATTTTATTTATTTATTGACAACGATTCCCAACTGAATAAAGCTTCACCATTTGTAGTACTTGAGTTAAGTCAGTGAAAGACTAAATGCAGACCTGAGGTTGACAGAGAGAATTCGGATTACAGCCAAGAAAGCTGCATTTTTGGCTCCAAATATTATTTTCCAACCCCCTTCATAGTCAGAGACTCACCAGATCCCCATTTAGCTTCTTAAATTATTGTATGTATATATGTAACACCTGAAATAAAATGTAGACATGACTTGTCTTTAAGAAGGGAGTCAGGTTTAAAACTACGGCACTTAAGAGCCAAGGGAAATTTTCTAGGTGCTAAGTTTGGCTCTGGAGCTGCCATTTCCCAGCACAGCAGAATAGTTCACCCCAGTCCAAGAGGTCATGGCAAAGCATGAATGAAGGTGTTAATGTAAAATCCCAAATCCACAGACTGCTTGATTTATGGAGCTGACTTTGCTTTCTAGGAACTGAGAGCTACCCTCATTAGAGACGAGGAAAGTAAAATAGCTTTAATTCTTTTCGTGGCACAAGTTTTAGAAGCGCCATTTGTTCCTGCCACTGATGGTTCAGACTAATGCCAGTGAGCCACGTTTTGTGGTGGTTGGCAGCATCTTTATGGAGTCTTTGTGGCCTTGATGGGTCTGAAGAGTCTCTGCTGGGCGGGGAGAAAGTAGAAGTAGGGACTAGAGAGACTGAATACGCATATATGCCAGCATAAGCACATGGACCCCTATGGAGCAAAAATCAAGAGCGAAATCCTATCTCTGTTACCATCTAGATCTAAACTGTTCCAGTTCTCGGTGTCCTCCTTTGCTCTAGCAGAGGATAAAGTTTACCTCCAATAGATCAGCCCCTGCCCTTGGCACCCATAAGCTACGGTGGGTGACCGCAATGTGAAGGTAAACCCTGCATTGACATGGAGAGTGATGAATAGTTTCTATCCTGAAATCCAATCTCTGAAATTGATTGCACCGTCACACTAAATCCATTACTGGAGCAACCCATTTTACCAATACCACATTTCAATAATTTATTTTAGAATAAAAGGCTTTTTAAAGTATCAGATGAAATTAAGACCAGTTCTATGATATCTGTAAATACTGGAAGCCCTGCTCTGGATGGAAGTATCACAGATACTTCCTGAAAGCAAAATTATATTTTAATACAGATAACAGAAACTAGAGAAGGGAAGAGGGCTAAGGCAAGAGGAAGGAATCTCATAAAATGTATTCACCTATCTGGTTAGGGGTGGCCAGTTTCTGGTCTTTATGTAGGCCGACCTGCTCACAGACTTACAGCTCTTCAAAATCAGCAGGACACACAGTTAATAAAAATAAAGAAAAATGGTTTGGCAGTGAGTTATGCTTGTGCATCAATGTTCAGAGAGACCAGGGTGCTTTTATATAGAACGCATTAGATGGCAGATATGAACAGCCAAAGAGCATAAGTGCTGCAGTTGCACAGAGAACATGCGCCAATCTCATTAGTTAACAAGGGTGAGGAGAAATTGTGAGTAAGAATTATGGCACGAGCAAGTATGGTAGAGGGAGAATACATGAATGGGGACTCAATGAGAGCACGCATGGGAAGCAGGAAACTGGGATATGGTGCTGGAGCTCACCTTCCATGGTGGCAAATACCACCCTGGACACAGGCACAAGCTGCTGAAAACAGGCCCTTGCTTCTGAGGAGGACGTCCTTTCTAAACACAGAGTTTCTGGGTAAGATGCATTAAGCAAAGACTGCGTTTATAACCACAGCTTTTCCTCTGCACTATCCCTGCCGCAGGCCGAGCGGCGCTGACCTGCCGGGAAGGAGCCCGCCACGTTTCCAAGGCCATTGGAGTGTCTGTGTTCACTGCGTGGTGCTCTGCTCAGGAGCGATAGGTAATTGGAGCTGAGTTTAGGAAGTTGAAAGAAAGGAAAAATGGGGAGAAGAAAAAGGATATAACCTTGTATTTAATAAACATGTACCATTTTATCCTCTGCCTGTTTACAATACAAATAAAATGGGTTGCCTTTGGTGTGACATTCCTGGCATTTTTACATCAGCTTAACCCTGGAAAAACTTAATCCTGGTTTAATGGTCTTTTAATAGAAGTGGTCAGTAGTTTGGTAAATGTTTAAGTGACAGGTTGACGGACGTGGAGTTAACACTTTAATCCTGGCTGCGGGCCAAATGGCTACCAAGCTGCTTTTCCTTTAAACCTGAGAGTGGGGCAGTTATGTGCAGCTCAGCCTCTGGGTAGAAGCGGGGGTTCAGGCAGCAACATTTGCCCCGGGTGTTTACAGGCGGAGGACGCCTGTTGTACCCGGTGACCGAGAGGTGCCTTTGGATGGGGGAAAGCTTTTCTATCACAAACATTTGACAGACAATTTCCTTTTCCTCTGCAGAAAAATGATAACAAAACATCAGTACAGGCAGGTTTAAGCAGCCTGTGGAAAGCTTGTGTTTCTCTCAAATCCTATCAACTTTCCCTGTCAGCTATTGGTGTAATGGCTAGAACTTGAAGAGCAGCGTTTTGCACAGAAATTCCCCAACATAGGAGGATACTTTTATACTTTGCAAAGAGCAGCAGCTCTATCTACGCGGCAGTTTGGATGCACTTCCCGTGAGTGCGAAATGTGAGTTTAGACGTGCGCTTCTGTGGCAAAGTCCAGGCTATGGAGCTGCCCCCGGTGCTCTGGACGTGCTCACCCCGGAGTGCCGCGGTCTGGGCACGTGTGGCAGCTGCTGGGGCACCTCCGTCACCCCAAGGAGCCGGCGCAGGCGGCAGCGACGCAGCTGTGGAAGGTGGAGGTGACACCGGGACGCGGCGCAGGCTCCGGCTGCAGCTGCGCTCCGAGCGCCTCTCCCGGCACGCGCTCCTCTTCCAGGACCCCAGCAGGGTCCTACAAGCTTCCCATGCGCCATCCTTGGGTTAATGCCTCTCTTGTGTCAGGAGTTCTCCGAAAGGACCGAAATGTTTCCATGCCCCTGCATGTCCCAAACTGTATTTTGCCTGGGTCAATCTGTTAAACAGCAAATTGTAATTTTATGGGAATGGTCTCCCTGCCTTTCAGAGAGGGTTTAACAGACTCATTACTGGCTACCAGCTCACAGGAGAAGCAGTGAGTTACTGTGAGCAGATGGCTTAAATGTATTTTAACCACAAAAACAAACTTTTAAAATATATTCTTTCATTATTTTTTATATTATTCTTATATTTTATACTTTTCTTTAAATTTACACACCATGTTTTTAGCTGGAGTTTATTTTCCTCTTTATTTTGGGATCTACCTCACAAAGATTTTTGCTATAGGTTCAGCATGTGTGTTTGAAGGGCTCTCTGTGTAAAGCACATTCAGCCTGGAGTGACCTATTCGCAGAGGGGCAGGATTGAAAAAAGTCTCTCACCGTGATTGACAGTTGCACTCAAACCGTGCGGATTATGGGGGATCAACGAGGATTATCTCATTTACTTTCATTAACCCTTGAGTTTACTTTGCTGATTTTCCTCCACATTCTACTCAGCTGAATGTTAACAGTTTCTTTTAACAGTCAACTTTGCTGCCAAAGTCAAAGCATACTTTGTAAAGACTCATTTTAGTGCTCTAAAGTGGTTAGAGATAAACACAGATATTTAATGTTAGAAGTTACTAAGAACTGGTGCTCTGCACAACTTACAAAATATGTTTCAGGATTTGCCCATTTAATCTAATTAGCTCTACAGAAAGAGAAAATTAACTCCTGTAGGTGTTTTCTTCTTAATAACTCAGTTTCTTTGCAAGAACTTAAAGAAGTTTTAAGAAGTTAAAACTAAACAAAACATTTAATTCTCCTCCACTCTGGTGCGCAGTTCAATATCTGTCTGCTTAAATTTGGTACTTCTATTCATGTTTAAATCATTCCTGCTTGTATTTGAATGGTGCATCTAATTCTGCTGTCCTTTCCTGTCCTGGCAGAGACCCGGGCCCAAGACCTGCACAGAGCTGAAGGTAAAGTCCAGGTAGAGGAGATGCTCCTTGGAGGACCTTCATCCTAGGCCTTCGTATGGACCTTGCTAACAGGTGCCAGTTTGTACCAGCAAGACGGTAGTTTTGTTTGTGTTGATATAAATCCAGCACCCGCAGAAGTGAAATCCTGCGTTCTATCATCAATGGCAAAGCAGACATATCTTGGCAGTTTTAGAAGTATGGAATGAAACGTTTGGTGAAGGAGCTGTTTTTGCATTTAGAGCCCTGCTGGCAGAAAGCACTCATTCGCTTGGGCTTGGAGGAGGATTTATAAAAATGTTTCTGATTCCAAACATGCGGTGTATGAATAACCTCCTGCTTCTTTTCCATCCCTGCTCCCCCAGCAACAAAAGAAAGATGATACATGAAACACAAAGCTTTCTGGTATCTTGGAAGAAAGAAATTTCTTTGCTGATGATCGTGCAGCACAGTTGTATATGTGACTGCGTATTACATTTATAATATTGGTAGCAAAACATCCAGGGAAAGCTGCTTGAACCCACTTTTCTCCTGTGTGACTTCTAGGGGAACATCCAGTTTTGGAAAATGTGGAACTCAATACAGAATGGATATACATGTATATCCATGGAGGCCGAGTTCAGCGCCAAATCCCCTGGATTAAAGGCTAGATATATTTTTCATTGCTCATGCTTTACACAACTGCCTACTGTATTTCAAATCCTGTGTTATCTACTTGCAGATTACGACTGAAAGATATGGCTGGATGTGACCAGACAGATGCTAAACCGTACAGTGCTCTGCTAATAAAATGGCTCTGCCACTCGAGTCTCAGTTTATGAGCTGCTTTTTTTAACAAGCACTTACTTAGCAAGTACTTGTATTCAAGTAAACAGACGTTCAGCATTACATTTTGGTGTGTAAATTTACATAGTTCTAAAATGCTCTTATGAAGCACGAACAACTTGATGGATACTCAGAGAATTGTGTATTAAAAGTTATGTTAATAAGCTACTTGATAAAATTACAGATATTACTGGTGTAATCTGACATTATAAGAATACAAGTAGGCTCTTTTTTGGTTCCTTTCTAGGAACATCTTCGACAAAACCTCATTTTATGAGCCCAGCATATGACTAGACCTGCAAAAAATGAATTATGAATAGCAGCTCTTCATCTAAAACTCCAGTTTACTGGAGTCAATGTGACATTTTTGCTTAAACATGAGTGTAAATGCATGCAGAAACATGGCATTTGAAAGCATTCTGATGAAAGAGATGAGATCCTTCCCAACACACATTTGCTTTGTAGCATTATATAGGATTGTTTTTAAAATGTGAACATACATGTGCTCTTGTCAAATCTTTCTCTTAAAAATAAAACAAAACAAAACATTGGAAAATCCTGGCTGCAGAAACTGGGGTGCAAATCAGAATTATCTTATTTTTAAAATCAACTTTCTATTTCCAAACTCACCTCCAGCCTTTTGATTTTTTTTTTTAATTATATTTGAAAGCAATTTCTTCCTTTGGTGTTTTCTTTGGTGTTTCAAACACTTCCAGCTGGAATTTGCAACTGCCTTTATCTAAGAACTTAACTGCAATCTGCTAGGGCATGTCCTTTGCTTAAACAAATAAACCCAGAAATGTTTAGGAATGAAGGAACATCAGATGTCAAAGGCAGCACCATGCTCTTGAGCAACTTTTTACGAGGTGCCTTAAGGTACCTAAAATCAGGCCATGTCCTGCCACCGGGAGGATGTTAGCAGAGCTCCTAATGAGTGCAGGTGTTGCAGTTCCTCTGTAGTTAGGAAATTAAGAAACAAAACAAAACAAAACTGTTTTCTGCCTTAGCAACTCATCCCAAGTGCAAGGAGTAGAGATTTCCTTCAGGTTACACAGTTACTTACTCTCCCGTCAACCAATTAGTGCCAGACAAGGCAGTGACATCTGGATTTGGTTAGCAGAGCATTAGCTGTTCATTGGGATGTTTTGACTGGACTCTTCAATGGGATTTATTGTACTTTATAGTTGTTTATTTTCCAATCAGAGTCAGCCTTTAAGTCAAGATTGCTGCTTCAGCCCCTTCTGAGCAGAAAGGAGCACAAAGAAATAGTCTCCTCTAGCTCTTAGGTAGAGAGGATTTCTCAGCAATTATACATAGGCTTAAAACACAGCCAGGCAAAGCCAATAGAAAGTGCTCTCTGCACTCACACTGATTAGCAAAGCAGAGGTGGCAAGAGCACGAGGCATGGTAGCAACCGAGCAGGTATGTCTGCAAATGGGTTTAAAAATATAATTTACTAATTTGAAGCTGGAAAAAAACCCTGCATTTTATGCTGTCCTACAGAATAGTTACAGCACCAGCAAGTGCTGAAGAGAATGCGTTTTGCTTGCTCAAACCAGGCAGCATCCAACGTCCAGAAATTGCTTGAGGAGATAACACCAAGTCATCCTGAAAAATGCACCTAATATTGACTTTGGAAGTATGTCTCAAAAACATGTATGCAGAGAGTAGCCTGATCATTTCTCCTATGTTAAGATTTGAGCGTTTCCAGCAGTCTGAAGTCCCTAATTTTAGAGCATTTCTGGGGAAAAAAAAAAAAAAAAAAAAAAGGTTATGCCCAGGCTGCAAGCCAGCTGGGAGGTAGGAAGCGATGAAGCTCCTCTGCACTGCCTAGCCCTGGGAGATAGTTTCTCGGCAGAGCACTGTCCTCCTCCACTGTCCCCTTCCCTCTGCTGTCATCCACACATCTATTTGGCATCCCACATTTGGCTTTGATCCCTCCCAGCACATGAAGAGCAATGTCCTCTTTAGAGATTGCAGTGTGCACACAAGGCTACCCAGTCAGTCTGGTAGCAATAGAGAGGTGAGCACAGGAGGCTTCAACAAACAGAAATTATCTCCTCCAGCACACCTGATATTCCTCAAAACTCCAACCACACCTCATCACCTTGCCATAAATTAGCTATCTGCAAAGTAGGTTGTCTCCTAGGAAAGCAAATGCTGACAACTCTGGCTCTCCAAGAAGAGCTCATCAGGAAGCAGGTGAGTCCCCTTTGCCTGAGCAGTGTGTCCTCTGGGGAGGTGGTCCTGCTCATCACAGCACTGCCCGATGGCCTCCACTGGTGCTTGTCCTCTTTAAGCAAGTCCCAGGAGCTGCAGGAGTCTTGGTCAGCAGAGTTTGGCAGATCATCAGCCTCTTTTATTGAACCTCCAGCCAAAAAACTGCAGTTGCAGCCTCACTGCAGCTACCTAGTATCCACCAGCATAGCAATGTTCTCAAATCTTTTATTACCCAGCTCTACCCTTTCTGTGATTTTAATTATATTATATGGACTGAAATGTAGCAGAGGTACCTGTTTTTACTCTGGCTGCATTTCAGTTCCTAATCCTCACTGTAGAGAAAGATAGAATTTCTTTTTTTTCCCCCTCTTTGTCTTTTTGCTATTGATGTTTCCTTTGGGTCTACATGGAGCTGATCAAGTGATATTTGGTCAAGATTAAATATTTTGCACTTAACATCATTTCTGCTACATTTTTCCTCTTCTCCTAAAAAGAGGTGTAATTCAGAAGAATGCATCCTCAAATCATAATTCAGCTGCAATCTTGCTGGCCTTTCCTATACCTATTCTGAAGTGAAAATGACTTGGAGCTCACAAATGGAACCCCCTCAACATCTCTGCTTGAGAGCCCGTATTAAGACTTGACACATTACCAAATATGTCAAAGAAAATAAGTGAAGATTGAGACTCCTAGGGGCAGCACATTGGCATTCAAATTTGGGTAATAGGGCGTTTGGTTTTCACTTACTGCTGTGCTGGTAATTGCTGGGTTTATACCACAAAATTGATTGTATGGCACACACAGAATTTGACCTCTCACTTTGCTTACCTCCAACCACTTGCATATGGGCTTCCAGAGCACTGGCACTTAGGACTGATGCTGAAGGAGACCACACGGTGTGGTTCGGATTATGGGGAGCAGAGGTGATCTTAATTCATTCTGATGTGCTTGTGATTTCTGCCTGTGTCTGCAACGTCGTCGCGAGCTGCTGAGGGGAGTTGCAAACCTTGCAGCCTGTCACTTTTAATGTCAGGGATAACAAGGAAAATCACCTAATTTGCTCTGAACATGAAGTGGCAAATTAAAAATGCCTGTGTCATCACATTTGTCTGGAGGTATTTCCTGACCATGCAAAGCCCCAGCTAATAAAGCGTATTCCAGATTTTCACTAAATAATGTGGGTTGTTACATAATAAAGTCTCAGTGCTTCTGGCCCTGGTAGAATCCATGGGGGAACCTCTCCAGCTCGGCTGTTAGGAGAGGCAGAAAGTATTTGGGCTTATTAGGCCTTTGTGCAGAGGAGGGGATGTAGGTACAGTGCAAATTTTATAGATTTGTCTTGGCTAGATTTATGCAGTTGCTGTGTCTTGCTAATGGCTGCCAAGGCTGGGAAATACATAGTGCAAGCTACAAAGAAAACTTTTGTCCCTTGGATTTTTCTCCCACCTATATAAGCTGAAAATCTTTATATTTGAAGTAAATATTGAAACTTTCAGTTATTCAGGTAAATGAGAATATGATCTTGGGCCTGAGCTTTGGAATTAATGTCAATACACAATAATATTTTAACTGACCTAATGTATGTTCATTGGGAATATGCCAGTTGCCAGGTATGCTTGCACATAGGGGAAAACACCTTGCTTGCACCAGAGCAGCCTGGAAAGCTGCTAAGAAGACTATGAGGTTAAAGACTTTCAGCCTGTGGTAGAGCAAAGAGATGACTTGAGGAGGCCTGGGCTTTTCTCAGATGCACTTTGAAAAGATATATGGGGTTTCCTCTATTCCGACCTCTATGCTAATAATAAAAAAGCCATGCTTGTTATATTGCTCATTTTAGCACTTTTTTTTTTTTTCCTCCAAAGGCTCAAGGAGTGCTCACAAAGGTGTTTCTGAGGGTAGGGTCCTTTCTGAGTGCTCATCTGGATGCTCAGAGCAAGGGTTACTTGTGGAAGTGGGATTTGAAAGCACAGAGATGCCCAGTGAAAATGCTGCTCCCAATGGGTCCCTTCTTGATGGTTATTTTTGCATCTTTAGTATCTGGAAAACAACAATTTGTTTTCTGGCAATTGTTTTCTATGATATGGTTCAGGAACAAAGTATCATAAACCGTGAATCTGCAGTGTTTATTCTGGATGAAGTGGTGCAGATGCCTGTGCAGGCTTCTGGAGCACGAGGATCCTCCAGGACCAAGGTAAGGCAGCCGGTGTCTGCCCTGCCAGAGGCGAGAAAGGACTCGGCACCATTCTGTAACTCCACAAAATCTGGAGGGGAAATGGGCACTAAGGAGTTAGCACCTCACTTTGCAGCAATGGAAGCACTCAGCAAATGCCCTGGCCCGCAGGGCTGATCCAGGAGGAGGCACAGGGTGTGAAGGGTGAACCTGAGGTGGCCAAACGCCCTCCGGCTTCAACAAGGTGCCGCTGCTGAGCAGGAAGGCAGTGACACCAGGGGAAAGCGGTGGCTTTTAAAGGGCTGATTAGGAAGCTGCAAAAAGCAAAACGAGGGAGAAGGTAAAAGGCACAAGTGTCTTCATCAGGGGACGAGCCACAGCCTCTCCGTGTGCCGCTGTGCTGAGTGGGGAGGTTCATCCGAGGGCGCTGCGCACAGCGGGAGCGCTCCGGCGAACGGCAGCCTCGCGAGGCTGGAGCTTCTCCACTGCCATCTGTCTTCATTTTGCTCACGCTACTCGGAGAGACGCCACAAATCAAACTGACTCAGTGCGTCATTCCTGCTCCTGCAGCCGGGCCGGGCGGGCAGCCGCGCTCCAGCCGGGAGCTGGGAGCCAGGAGGAGGCAGGAGCAGGCCCGGCCCGAGGAGGCTGCCGGTATTGTCTGCTCAGCATCGCCTCCTCCACGCTAAAGGTCACTGTGAATGGAGAAGAGGAGCCCTAGTGAGGCAGGAGAGTTGCACATAATATCTGGCTGTTCTAGCTTTTTCCTGAGTTGTTTTTTCCTCTTCCCAGTGGTTCTGCACCAGGCTCAGCACTGAGCTCTGCAGGTGCGCTGCTGGTGGCTCAAAGGTGGCAGCGAGACCCTTCCCATCAGTGGTATCTGCCTGCATAAACTCACTTTCGAGTGCTCAAAAGGCCAAGGAAGTGGGGCGTACTTTTTTTTCTTTTTCTTTTTTTTTTTTTTTTTTCTCCCAACTTTCATGGCTACTGTTACCAGCAAAAAAAACTCTCAGTTTGAAAATCTCCCTTCCTGCATTGATTTTGCTGTTCTGCAGCAACTCTTAAAATAAAAGAACAGAAATGTTTAGAATGGGAAAGAAAGCTTATGTAAGGAAGGAAGTGACTTTTTCCTAGGAAAGCAGATGTAGTGGTAAAGAAAGCAAATGCAATCCTCTGGATAGGCTGCTGATGCTTGATGGGTGCTTGCAAATGATTTTCTTTGGACTTTCTTCTCATTCTCTTCCTTGCAACTGCTTTTCAGTAGTTACGTATTAGGCTGATTTTATTCTAGCTGTAATTCCTATGTAGATTTTCAATTTGTTTTTACGACACTTTTCCAGAGAAATGTTACGATTCCAATTTTAATAGTCAGTGGGACAGGCTGATGGGAGGAACCTCTAGCTGATGAAGGCTGCGGGAGGCAGAGGAAGAGGTGGTGTCCGGTGGTAAGATCTGGGCTTTGGAGCCCGCTCAGGCACGCACGCCTACGCACCCAGCAGCTCGGCGTGCTCTTCAGGGGTCTCTCTCTGCTCAAAATGCTTTGTCTTTACTTTAAAGTACTCATTTCCTGAAACATAATTTGGGAAGCTAGCCCAATTTCTGACTGCCAGCCGTTTCCATCCCCTTTGCAAAATCACAGAAAGACCCCCTCAAACTTAGCAGAATTGTTCAGCTTCCTGCTTTCCTCTTTTATGGCCAGCGGGGTGGGAAAAAAATGCTCTTTCTTGTGTTGAAAACAACACGGAAAGCCGAGTCTGCAGCCAGGTCCCAACAGGGAAGAGGGAACATGATGTCGAGCTGCTGGCGGCAGCAAAATGGCAAATTCCACAGTGGAAGCCAGGGATGCCAGGCGGGAGCGGGGAAAGTGCCGAGCTGAGAGCCGGCAGCACCCACAGTGTCAGCGAGACCCCGATTCCATGGGAATCGTTCCCACCCCTCACACGGGCAGACGGTGCCTTTGGGTGCAGTGTGTGCCCGACCACTGTTCCTGACGTGACGAGCGCTCACCGGGAGCGCTTCCAGGTCTGGCTTTCAATAGCCAGTCTTCATATATGGGAAATTAAGAGATAAAGCAATTGCTTTAGCAAACCTGGAAATGTGAGCAGCTTAATAAATGCCTATCTTGCTTCACTCCCAGATGGCTACTAAGCCTTGTAAAATGGTTTCCTGAGTAGCCTGGATAATAATTATGGAATTTAGCATTATCACAAATCTGACAATTGCTAGCTTGAGTTTCATATTTTTTTTTTTCTTGAGCCTTCTCACCTTCATCCTCCCCAGGAGAGCAAAGTCTAGACTGTGACCTGGGAGCACTGGAGGAAGGAGAGACTGTGGGAGGTGCACCCTGTAGTCCAAGTTTTGCAAATGTGCTTTGTTCACAATTATTTCATATTGCCCGTCTCAATCTGAGGTCTCCTGGATTGAGAGTCTTGGAGGATTTATCACCTTTATGAAACATAAAAATCACTTTCATCATTGCAATCAGCATGATGATTATTTGAATGGTGCTGTTGGCTGCTATGCATGTCAAGGGGTACAAATGAAATGTCCTGTGCAGAGCTGATGTAACCTGCTGGCCCTCACCTCTGCTTTCACACTCTTAATCTCCTTTTTTCCCCCCTCAAGGTTACTCTTAAATTTTGCAAAAGTAGCAATGAGGCACTTCTAGACAAAAGACTCCCGGATATTTGACTTAGAAATGAAAGGCACTGAAAGCCACCTGGAGCATCTCAGGAGGACCGGAGCTGAGCTGTTCCCTGGGGAATTCTCCCTAGCTCAGCCTGCGTGTGTACATGCGCTTGCTTGCACAAAACAGAGAAATAAAGATTAAATAAACAAAGAATAAATACATTTTCTACTCAGAGGGACCTGCCTTAAGCTGAAGAGCATCTGGCACTAATGTAAGTGTGAGAGTTAGAGTGTAGCTAAAAAGTGTTTGCTAAGGTGGATATGTCAGTATATTTGCCTAGAGAGGGAATGATGCACCAACAGCAGCCAAACGAGCTCCAGTTGGAAGTGATGACTTTCATATGTTATGAAAGTAGAGCTAGATCAAATAATATTTTCTGCCTTAAATTAGCTTGCTGTGATCTTGGACACAAGCATTGATCTTGGAGGTGATACTGTGCAAAGCAATATCATACTGACCCATTTTCCATTTTCTTGTTTTCCCTCTCATACACTCTGTTGTCTCTTAGACTTCAAGGATCTTGGAATGTGCTTTACTATGTTTCTTTTGTTTTCACTCCTTTGGGATGCCCAGGAGCACCAGCTCCTCAGCAATAGGCTATGCCAAAGCCTAAGACAGCCCTGCTTGGAGGGCTTGTCCAGCAGAAGGGCCAGCTGAAGGGCCGCAGCACTGGTATTTTTGTAGTAAGGACAAGCAAAATGTTGGAAACTGGATGAGACAGGAAAAAAGACCAACGATAGGCCAGAGGAATATTTTCCTTCCTGATGCCCTTCCCTGTCTGAACTGCAAGGACCTTTTCCACCTGGATTGGTAACATGAAGGGACATTGCAGAGGAGTTTTTAAGTGTTTCTCTCTCTCCATCTCCAGTTTCAGCATCTTGGGGATATCCTTGGCCTCCAGCTCTGGCCTCTCATGGCAGAAATGAGTGAACTCCGGAAGCTCTGCTCCAGGACTCAGATAGGGAAGCTGAGTGCTCAAGTCAACACTTCAAATTTATTGATGTCTTGCACAAATATTTACGGGGCCATTTCCTCCCCCAGTGGTAGGCAGAGAGCCAGCAAGACTGGTAATTTATGGCATGGTGTTTATTGACAGAAATATGTAATTGTTTTATGTTGAAGAAGAAACTGTGGGTGCTGAGGCATGGGGAAGGCATATGTGAGATGGGATGCTGAGAGCTTAGGGAGAGAAAAAATAAGCGTGAGGTGCTTTGAAAACACTGTTCTACCCTCGCGTAGCAAATTAAAACATCCTGCGATGTGCCAGTGCTGTGGAAAACTGTGGGCATCCCGGTGACCCAGTATAGGGCTCTGCTGCCCATCTCCAGCAAACTGCAGTGACCTTGAGCAAAGGCAGATCCTGGGCCCGTCCTGCTGACACGCTCCGTCTGTGAAACTCTGCCATGCACGGTGTGGGCACGTGCACCTTCTCCTGGAGCTGCCGTCAAGGTTTTTTGACAGAAACACCGATGTATCCTGACAGTTGGCCCATACTGAATTTCTCAGTCTTTGTATTCAAGCCAAGTTCTCTCGCCACTGAAAACTGGCTGCTCTCAACTCTGGAAATAGGTGTCCAAAAACTAGAGGTATCCTGTTCTTGTCGAGTCCTGGCTCTGAAGCGGTGCCAGTGCCTTATCTCTGGTTGCAGCCCGCATGGCTGCTGACCAGGCTCCTTCCCATGGCCCTGATCCAGCAGAGTGTTAAGCACAGGCTCAATGTTAAGTGTCCACTTAGTCACCTTGTCAGGTTGGCATTTCCATGAGCGCACTCGGGAGGCTCCATGTTTGGAAAAGTACTGGAAGAATCCAGATATCCCGGTCCCTTGTGCACCTGCTGGGGCAGACAGGCTGACCCTGGTGGGATGGGAACCAGCTCTCTCCATGCAAAGACCTCACAGGGGTGAGCAAGAAGTTACTGCTGGATAATTTCAGTTTGCTTCAGCAGTATGGATGTAAACTGGAGGAAGCAAATCAGCTTGGCTAGACAAGGGACACTGTCACAGTGAGGTCTCCTCTGTCCCTGCAGCAAGTTCAAGCACAGTGATTTCTCTTCGGCAAAGCCTCCACACAAGTCTTGATACAGGAGCTGGAGCAGGAGGAGAGCAAGGAGCCTGGTTGCTCTGCTGGGCGCTCCCAAGCAAGAGAAAAGTCACCAAAACTAAACGTCCCATAATTCTATTATAAAAAAAATGCAATAAAGTATCTTTACAATGCCAGGGCTTAAGTGGATCTTTAACTAGCTTTGTCCCTGGCATGTAAAAAACAAAAGAAAAAAAATCGTGAGCATTAATTTAAAACAGAAACAATATTACAGTAACTCTGTGTATAGTGAGAGTTTCAATTTTAATTTTAGTTCATTATCTTTTTCCTTATTAAGAAAGGTAAATCTGTTTTGTGTTTTTATTATTTCATTAGCTCAAGAAACCTCATCAGTAACCATGAAAGCTGCCAACATAAATAGCACAATTTTCATATGTGAGATGGACTAATTTGCTTAACTACCTATTCGGCAGAGGCTGGAGCTAACAATTAGAGAAAGCAGCGTGATTCAAAAATAAGTTACAATTGATTGTGTTTCAGTGGAAATGAAGTTTGGAATGTGTTAATTGGATTTCACGTACGCATCTGAGCCACAGTAAGTTGACATGAGACTTGGGACACCTCGTGAAAGCAGACCCTTCTTAGGAAATGTACAAAAAATTGTTTAATGTAATATTTAAAACACAATTAAAGCAACATGCTAATGACGCCCTCACTTCTCAGAATGGAATAACTGGTACCACTTTCTTTTAGCAGTCACTCTAAGATGGAAAAATAAAAAACGCTCTGCAGGGCAAGACATGGTGTACCCTGGAAGCCCTTATGAACTCTTTCACTTTGGAATTAGTGTTTTAGAACATTTATAATTTCTCTACCCATTTGGTCAAAATGTCGCGCTGCTTCCATGATGGCCCAGGTGCTGTGGGCGAGGGAGATGCCCTGGCTGCTGCTCAGGTGCGTGATGGGGTGCACGTGTGTCGTGCAGCGGGTAAACCCTAATCACTCCCTCCTAACTCTCCCCAGCAGGTGTGAGCCCTCCTAGCGAGGCAGTTTCACTCTCTGCAGAACCTTGTTATCTGCTTCATTTTTCTTTTTTTTTGCAGAGTGTCTTTCGTTACATTCGCTTTAATGTGCAATTATGGCTTGAAAGCAATACAGCACAGCTAGCTCCTGGGTCTGCTGCCTATGAGCTGGCCAGAGGTGATCTGCTCAAGTCACTGCATTGTCACAAACACACTATGAAACTTGCTCTAAGGACTGACGTGCCTTCGACACCAAGCTCTGTGTTGTATTGTCTGGTCTCCTTTTCTGGTGGAAATGTGTCTGTGCTGCAGCAATAGCAGTGACTGCAGCGTAATGCAGACAGTTTGCTGCTCGGGCACTGGTAGTGGTCTAGCTGGACAACGTGGAGTTCAACACAGAGTAACTCGTGCTGCGTTTCAGCATACTCACTAGAGCTGAGCTCACTGGTGGTAATGGCCAGCGTAGTGCTGAAACCTGAGCTGGCTCATGCGAAAAGAGCTGGGTGTCCCTGCGCCATCCGTCCAGCTATTGCGTAGACAACCCCTTGGTGTGTGATAGAACATGTTGGCTAATCTTTCCTAAGGGTGCACCTTTAAATCTTCATTGCTCCCACCTCCTTTCCTATCCCTGTGCTGTCTTCCAGAGTGACCAATAGTGAAATAATTTATGGGAACATTTAGCTCTTCATGATCACAGTGACAGTTGTACATCTGCTCTCTCTGACCATGCTGCATGTATCCCCTCAACTTCATTGCTTAAACACCCTCTTTTTCCCCAGCTTGAAGGTGCTGTCTTGCTTCTTCCTGCTCTCACTTGAGGATATGGTGTTTCAACTTTCTTCTGGACCTACTTTTTGATGCTGGTGGGTCTATCTCCTCTTGGAGCCTGTGGCCAATGGCTACAGCGACTGCCTTAAAACTGTCTCCTGTATTTGCAGTTCTTTTACTATCCTAATCTTGTCATTTAATGACTCCAAAGCATTTGCTGAGAAGAGACTTATCCTGGATCACACTTTTGCTTGCTTTTTAGTTTCTCCAGAAGTCTGTATTAAATTAAAGCCATGGATACATCACTACCCAACCCACCAGCCAATTAGTATACGGTGTTCTTAAATTGCTGGGCTGCTGGAGGTACTTGTAACACTTTCGAGAAGGCTTTAAAAGCTAGATGTACAAGATGGGGAAGTTCAGATTTCAGATTCTCTGCAGATTTGGGAAGACAGCAGTACATTGGTTACCCTCAGGGTTTCATTCCACAAGACAGTTTCTGCACAAGCAAATCTGGTGTAAAAGGTTTCCACTTCTCCTGACACTCCTTTCCTGTCTCCATCGCTTCTACTCCTCTCCAATGAGCTTATGCCCCTATTTGTCGGGCCAGATTCCAAATCAGAAACAGGGACATGGTTCAGATTAAAGAAAAAAAAAAAAAAAAAAGGGAAAAAAGATTAGTTGTACCCTTGTTTTCCAGCAGCAAGCTCATCTTTGTTGCCAAGAAAGTGATACTTTCTATGGCCTTTTTGAAAGAATCCTTAGCATTAAGGGACTCTGCACTGCAACTGTGGGCAAGGTTGGTATGTTTTGCAGGCAGAGTCCAACTCGCTGTGTGGGTATTTGATATGCATCAAAAGAAAAGACCTTTTAACTATGTTTTCCACCTTATCTTGCCCTGATTTGGCTTCACCTAGAAGACCTAATACCATGTGTGAGCAGAAGGTGGGTCATTTTTGTAGCTTCACACTAATGAACTTCTACAGGTAGTTCTATTTTGAGTGATAATGACCTCAGACGTGTACAGGTGAGGATGTATAAGCTGCTAGTGTATAGGCACTGAACCCTATGTGCACAACCCTTCTTAACATGCAGAGGCCACTGAGACAAAAGCAAGGAGGTGTTTGTTGCTAATAGCTATATGTGCATTGCAGAAACCCATCTGCAAACCAGAGGACCACCCACAGATCATTGTTTGGACACTTAAACTGTAATTTTCTTTTATAGATGTCCTGCAGTACAGACTCCACCAGGATTCTGGTCTCTGGCACATACATATGTATTGAACACACTGACAGAAACCTAATGACTTACATGGCTCAGCCATTAGAAAAATATTTTAGGGGGTTTTAAAGGAGAAGTCCTGAATTGTTTATGGAAACTTCCTTGGATCTCCTTTTCCAGGAATGCATTATTTATTGCGCTGGTGCCACAGAGGGGTGGGCAAGGCCCATGCCCGCCGGAGCGGAGGCCGCGCTCCCCGCGGTGCTCGCTGTCGTAACGACGCGCCAGGGCCCGCTTCTGATGTGGGCCTTGTCGGTGTAAATCACGAGCAGTGTGGGCTGTGGACACGCGTCCTCTTGCTCCAGCGGTGCCAGCGCAGAAGTGCTGCTCCCGGCTGCTCCTTCCTGCCTCCCGGCTGGCTGAAGGGGACACGGCTTGGGACTACCATCCAGCGGGATGGAGGCTGCTGGGGATTCCTCTTTCCTTCCGTGCCCTTTGCTGTGTTCCCTCTCACAGACGTAGACAGAGGATGCAGTTACCTGGCAAATATTTTCTGGCTCCTGCCTTTGCCAGGTGGGAGATTAGCTCCCTGCATCTCTGATGTGTTAGAACAGAATGTAAAGAATAGCACAGATTTTCAATAATAAAGACATGGGGGAAGGTCAGATCTCAGCCCTTATTCATTTCTGCCTGAAACCAATGGGGTTATTTCCTGGGAGTATTAGGAGTAGGTCCAATAATACAAGGTAGGCATTTAATCCTTACTGGCAAAGGATTCTTTAGGAGAGATACATCCATATTTGTCTTAAATCCACCATTACTCCTGCTCTGTTAAAACATGATATTGCAGACCACTTAAACTGCACTGAGATATGGATGGAGGGAGAGAGGAAACATTATCAAATCCTGTGACAGAGGCGTCCCTAGGAGTCCGGTGACAGGAGAGAGGGCCTTGCATGTAAACTGCAGCTTCCCCAGCGCTGCTGAAGCCGTGCACTGACCACTTCATTGAACTGCTCTCTGCCTGCCTGGGTTATAAACTGTCATGATTTCTGCATTAGATTTATATTAAGAGACTACAGGGACCCTCTGTCAAGGGGTTTAGCTCATTTCTTCTGCCTCTCTGATCTAGGGACTTGATTCTAGCAGGGCAGACAGTAACGTTAGCAACGTCTTGCAGTTTATGGGGGGAATTTGAACTTGTAGCAAAGCCAGTCATTCTTCCCACCGTGTGCATTCGTTATAACCGAGGGCGGTTATGCAGCTGGTGGGATGGAAGAGGGGACCATCTAATGGCTATTACAGGACATCTTTTTTTCAGTTAGGGTAACTCTGCAGAAGGCTTTGAAAAGGCGTTTAATTAGACTATGACGCTACAGAGACATGGAGATTAAAGGATATATGACTTTATTTTCTAGCGTGGTATTTTGTTTTTAAAATGTCACTGCTAAGTGCTTTAGGGCCCTGTTTCGTCACTACATTATTTCTCTTCTGTGCCAGTGTCACCTCATTGATTTCTGGATGTCAGACTGGAGGGTTCAATGCACCATGGAAATTCTGAGGTTGGCTTTGAAATGAAATCTGGGATTCAGCTCATTTGTCGTCTTGGTGAGCTTCCAGGCTGTGGTCACACTGTGTGTGTTCGCCTATGCAGAGAATGAAAATTCTGCCAGTTTGAGGTTTCTTCCTGGACTAATGACAAATATTGCTGCCGAGCCAGTGGTCCCATGGCTCATCTAATGTCAGGTGCCTTCAGAAGTAGCCAGGCCAGCTGTGGGTTGTTAGGAAAAATTACTTTTTTTCATCAATATTACTTTTAAAATTCTTTTTTTCCTCCTTCCCTTTAAAAAAATCAGTCTTGGCATCCTAAATAGAAAACTCATAAAAATTAAAAAATGAATTTTGAAATTATATTTTCCCTCTGATCTTGGACAGTTTTGTCTTCTTTCATGCCTGCTGTCTTGCTCCTTATTTCCTCTTATTCTCCAGCACTCGGAGCTGGTGCAGGGCACGAGAAGGCAGCTCCATGCGGCAGCCCCAGCATCTCACAGCTCGGAGCAAGGGATGCTGTGGCTGCTGCTGGGGGGTTACAAGTCCCCAGGCCCAAATCTGGTAAAGACGAAAGGAAAATAAACCCTGAGGGTTTCAAATAGGTACTTCATGCCTCCAGACTCCCATATGCGGTATCTCTGCGCGCCCGTGTTTGTGCACAGCCCCGTACTTGCACTTAGTGCATCTCTGCGTGGCGGGAGGCAGGGTGTGAGTCTGCAGGAGCTGGGCCCGGTGCAGTGATGGGCAGCGTGTGAGCACCTGGTTGTGGCCGGAGGGCATCGTTGGGAGTGTCTGAATGTGCACTTGTGAGGACAGTAAAAAGCATTCGCACAGAATGGCAATAAATCCTTGCTTCAGCCTTCATTCTGGCTTCAGCTGCCAAGTTGAGGATGGGAAATTATTCTTCCCAGCACGTAAAGCAGGAAAGGATGTAGTGGTTAATCCGTAATAGCCCTGTAGGTTTTAAGAAAGAAGAGGCAGCCCTAGTCTTTATTTTTCCCTTTTCATGATTGGGCTGAAATCTTCTGCCGTGGGGGTGCAGGATTGGTGGTAGCATTAACAATAGCTTGATTGCACTGTAAAGAAAGGCTCTGAGTTATGGTGACCTAGAATATATAGAATATATAAATCCTATAAGCTATAAAAGTCACATTCAGTCAGGAGGCATATTACTGCCAAAGCAGCAACACAGGACAGGGAGCTCTGGCTTCCAGCTGGTCAAACCTTTGGTTTTGGACATCAGTGGTGTAACATTTAGGAAGAGAGAGAATTTATCTAACAAATTTAAGCCCTGATAAACTGAATGGACTCTAATAAATACACATGGACTGCTGCTACATGGCTATCAAATACTTTAAATGCAGCAACTCTAAAACTGGATTATTTACATGTAGATTATTTTGAATATAAAGTTATATTATTATATTATCTAAATATAAAGTACCTTCTTATTAAGTATAAAGTATCCTCTTATTACACCACTTGGGCTCTTCATTAAAAAACAAAGCAAAGAAAAAGATTTGATGATTTTGCAAGCTCTGCTTTTTCTCTGGAGATCTAGTGACAGAGGAACAGCGCTGCAGGGACACTGCAATAAAACGTCTGATTTGTAGATTCTAGGTGGCTATGCTGTTCTTCAGATCTTTAAGAACAGCTTTACATGTGTTTTGTGAAAATTGTATCTTGCTGGAAAAAATGTAGGCTGATCCATGATGGTTTTTTTTCTCACTAGGTAGTCTGAACCTCTGTCTGAAGTTAGATAATAAGAAGATTAAAGTTAAAGGCTCTGAATTCAATTCAAAGTGTCAATATGTAACTTCATAACAAATGAAACATTTTTCAATTACTGGTAATATGAAACAAAATAGTGGGAAATAGAAATGGCAATCTTTTTAGGTAACCCAAAGGCCATTTCCAAGAGGCACTGTGCATTAACAAAGCAGTGAAAATTTTTACATCACCATTTTCCCCAGTGCCCATAATAGCATAAAATAAAAAGATTTTAGATAAGATTTCATTCAGTGAATCAATTGCAAAACCACACAGAGCCTTAGTGGGCATTCAGTGCTCAATCTAATGGAAATTTTTACGAGGATGTCAATGCTAAGTTGATTCCTATAGCGGAAAGCACATACAAAGGATCCAATTACAGCTGGAAACCTTTTGCTTTCTAAGAGATACTATTAACCCCTCAATCACTGAATATATGAAGGGCTAGTGAAAATTCTGCTGATGAACTGGGTGATAGTTTATAGTTGATTGCTTTTTTCCCCCTCCCATCTGTTCATTTTCCTGTTTTGGTCTGTGAGTAGAAGATAATACTCTGTTACTTGCAGTAATTAAAAGTCATCCTAAAACACAAAACAAATATATTGGATTCTAGGAAAAAAAATAATAATAAAAACTAAAGTCACAGACCGGTTTTATTAACTGTAAGTGAGGTGTCAACTTAGCAGATTTTAGACTTAAAAGGGTGTCATGCCATGAAACTAGTCAGCAAAGAAGGAAGAAGAAAGCAGGCTCATAGCCTCACCTCCCAGCCTCCCAAAAGCTGAGTCCAGGCAAAGATGAGGAGTTGAATGAGGAGCTGAATTTTCAGCAGCGGGATCACAAGAGACAGCTTTATGGAGCAAATGTACCTGGGATTTGAAACCAGCACAGGGGGCTGCATTTGTGCCCTGGTGCTGGTGACAAACCCTTGGCAGAAGAGGCAGATGAACGTTGCATCCGCTTCCAAGCACTTTCTGCTCGTGTGCTTCTGCTGATCTTCATCCTGTTTGAGTTACCCTTCTCCTAGCACTGCATTGCCAATCTTTGCCCTAGCACTGTCCACACCGTGTGTGTGTGTATCACTAAGCATATATTTTACCCAGAAACAAAAAAAAAGTGAAAAGTTATGGCTGAATATATGAGTAAACTCAGTTCTAATCCCACCTGTGGTCAGGTCTATATTAATTTCATAGCAGTAGCTCCTGATTCACGATAAGTTAAGCAGAGAAAGGCCATGGCAGAAGCGTTTATGAACTCAACTCCGAACTGAAACCCTAGAGATGGAAACCCAACCACCTGCTTCAGATCTGCGTCCAGATTTCCAGTACCCCAAAGTTGGGGAGGGTCTGGATCCAGGCGTTGTTCGGAGCCCGTAAGCCCTGTGCAGTCGAGCACAGTGTTTGTCCAGCACTGCACAGGCTGCTCCTACTCACTGAGTTGCTGAGCAGGCAGATGGGAAGACAAGGGCCATGTGCTCCGAGCAGCCTGGCTGCCTCCACAAGGGATTTTTCTCTCTGGAGATAGGATAAAAAGAACCTGGACAGAGGTCCTGGGTGAGTGTGTGTGCTCATGACGGAGTGTATGTGGCTTCTTGCTTCTTTTTTGAAGGGAAAGGCAAGAAGAATATAGGATCATTTTTTTTCTTAATCTCTGCAGATTCTGTTTGCATTTAAGCTGTGGACATTTGAGACATGTGGGAATGTCAAAAATGCCGTGTGGAAGCCAGAATTTCTCACTTATCCCCTTGCATATTTTGAAAGACTTTTATCTCTCTTCTCCAAATCCAGCCATGGTTTCCGTCAGGATGGGCAGCAAAGTCATTTACTGCTTGTTCTTAGAGGGCGCTGCCGTGTTCTGAGGAAGGCCCTGGGTTATGGTCACAGCTGGGGTCCTCGAAGGGCAGGTTCTTCATTTGTCCCTGTGATGGGGCAGGGGAGCTGGGCAGAGCGGGCTGCACGGGGGGGCGCAGCAGCCCCTGGGTGCTCACACACAGCAGTGCTTTTCCTCAGGGAACGCGGGTCAGGCTCCCCCTCTTGTGTTGTGGCTTCCCAAACAAACGGAGAGCCGAGAGCTTCCTATGAACAACATATTTTGGGTGAGAATAGGATGAGCCAGAAGGCAGCTCTAAGGCTGGCTTAGTCCCCTTCCTCAGCTGCCCTGAGGGACAGGCAGTACCGGAGGTGCTTCCATGAAGAAATGCCTAAATCTTGTTTCTGAACCCTGCGTTTTTTTCGCCCTGCCTCTCTGCCACTTGCATTCCCACTTCTGTTCACAGGACTGAAATAGATGTAGAGCAAACTTCAGCATGCCATGCACCTATGAACCTTATTTTTCTGTTCAAAACCGTCTGCGGATACTGTATCCTAAGCCACTCCTCCAGCTTCATTTGGGCCAACTCCTTTGACCCATCTTCACTGTTTTATGTTTAACTAGTTTAAACGGAGCTGCCTGTACTTGGGGGTACTACCAGCATCAAAGTCTCTGTCAACACTCAATAAATAAAACAGCACACAGGCTATAACTTTTAATGATAAATACTACCAAAATCCTGCGATAGGCTTTTCAGGGGGAGTGATGAAGCATGCTGGCATTGTATACAGGGTGAGAATATCCTGCAAGTAAGAGCAGCTATATTTAGCAGAGAGACAACTGCAGCACTGGGGAGTGCTGAGGTAGCTGTAAGTGATACCCCAAAATGGGGGTCAGTAATTTGACCTTTCTGCTTGGCAGCCAAGCAGCTGAGCCTCGTTGTTGTCCTTTTAGACTAATTACAAGAGCGGAAGAGCTGATGCCTGCTTGGAACTGCTGTAATCAAATTGCTAGAAAAAGATTTTACAAGAAATTTAGCAAGTTCATCACACGATAGGTGGATATGGGTGTTTCTGCTGAAGAGTTGTCTTTTGGTGGAGAGGCATACAAGATTGAATTCAGAGATTTTTGCCCCCTTTCTTTGTAATTTTGAAAGCTTCCACTCAAACAAATTCCAAATAGCTAGTCATGGGGTGCCCAACATGAAATTCTTGGAGAAAACTCTTATCTAATTCAGAGACAGCAGCCAAGCAAGGTCTGAATGAAGACTTCAGTGTGTGGTCCTGGACTCTGCAGGGCATTGTTTCAAGCTGAAAGTTGCCCTCAGTTTCCTACCATCTATTTAGAGTGGTTGTATGAATCTACACAAACCTCACACGGTCTGCGGGGCTTGGGAATTGGCAGGAACCACCTTGTAAATTTGACAGACCAGAATTCCTGTTGAAGAGGAAATGCTGAAATTTAAAATGTCCAATTTGTGTTTCAAGTAAACACTGCTGTTTTTTCCCCAATAAAAGGAAAATAAACATAAACACTCAAAAACCTTTACAGAGGGAACATGTCCAAGCAAAGATCTTTGAACAAATTCTTTCAATTTTCTTTGTGATACCTTGAAAGAATTTATTTTAACTAAAACATATTTTCTGAAGGCAAACGGCTTTGGCATTTTTTTTCTGCCCAGCTTTAAATCAAAGCTTGAACACATTTGTTAGAACTGAAGTATTCCAAACACTAGAAAACATCTGAAGTAGTTTGAATAACAATAAGAACAGGAAAGCATCTTTTGAACAGGTCCCAGTCCCTAAGGTTCTCTGAGTTATTGAAAGGGGCTTTGGGACCACAAGAGGCGTGAAGAGCAGCAAGATCCCTTCAGCAAGCTTCTCCCAAGGATGTCCTGCAGCTGCAGAGCCGTCACCCTGCAGCAACCAAGGGGTCTCCCTGCTCGTCTGTCTGCTGGCAGTGACAGGCAGGGATGTGTATTCAATAACATTCTTCAGCTTTTGCATGTGTTGGGATAACTCCACTGCTGGAGTTTTCATCACCTAGTTTTCAGTGACTATTCCAGATGAAGACTTGTTTTTGAGGAAACGTGGTCCTCGGTTTTCTTGTCTCTTTCTTGCACTTAGTAATTCTTCCCTGCACCACCCTCAGTCTTTAATTAAACAATTCTCATAAATGTAGATACTAATGAAATCACCTCTTCATGAAATGTTAAAACATCCGAGTGGCTTGCTGTCCATCACTTCGCCATGATCATGTCTAACTTCTTTCATGGACCAGACACAGATTTTTGATGCATCTGTCCCCAGAAGCAGGTGTACAAAGGATCACACAAGGGATTGCTGAAGAAATATTTGTACTGCCTTCACTGTGTGGCTGGTGTTTGGCCTTTGTGTACACGCTGCCATCAGATTTTTTTATGGCCTTGCCTCTCCTGTGCTGTGAAGAAACTTCAGCCCTGATTTCTTACATCGCTCCTTGCGCCACAGCTCATGGCACTTCCTCGTCATTAATTGCTTCGTTCACGAGCCCTACATGAGTGTCACTTTGTTCAGCTGCCAAGGTATGTAGGATATAACACATCTAGCTTGTTTTCTTTTCCTACTCTCCTGGAGCCCAGCCAGAGAAATGCCATCACCTCATCACCTGCAGCCCTCCCTTCTAATATCTCTCATTTTTAATCAAAGCGTGCTTTTGTATTCCTCAGCATGGCAAGAACTGTGTAGGGTTAGCACTTTGAAGATATAACTTTGACAATGCTGGGCAAGGATGTCTGTGCTCTCCGCTTCCTTTCCGCTGCATGTGCGCAGATGGAGAAGTTCATTCCTTCTGTGTTTTCCAGGGATAAATACTGGGCTGGGAGAAACTGTATGGGGTAGAAGACCTAATTGGTTGCTCTCAAAGTTGTCTAGGCCCATGGATGAGAAATGACTTGCATTTTTGCTGCACAAAAAAGAGCTTTTTTATTAAGAGGGTGAAGCGACAATTCCTTTCCTGCTGCAGGGCTCTGTCTGTGGTTCTTGGTCCATTTAATTAGAGTCAGGAAGCTGTGGTTGGCCAGATGAGCAAAGATCTCAAGGACTTCCAACTTCTAGATATGAATTGTGCAGAGGTGATGCTGGAGCTACAGAGAGACCAACTGAGATACAACCTACGTTTTGCAGATAATCAAGGTAACTCAGGAGAAAAGCTCAAATCCCCATCAGGACATTGTGGCAGTGGTTGTTGTGCTATCTAGGTGTTTTATCTTCCTATTTCATAATCCAAGCTAAAAAATTGCAGTAGGCTTCAGAGTATCCTACTGGTGGTTGAGTTGTGCTGTTAATTTTTTAATGCAGGGACCCAGCCTGGGCTAGATTGAACTTGGGTTTGGAAAGTTTTTCTGTACCATGCTGGGCAAATATATGTTTGGATTCTCTTCTTGTTTATGTATTTTTCTTGGCCTCCGCCACAGCATCTACATTGTGATTAAAAAGTATTTAATTAACATACAAAAATAAAATTAAAAAGTGTAATAGTTATTGTAAAAATAAAACTCTACCAAACCACTCAGGCAAACAGCACCCTGGGGAGCTGGTAAGCTTGGAAAAGCTGGAAAAATACGACTACAACTGTAACAACTTCTCCCAAGAGGAGTACAACAGGCTAGAAAAATAAAACCCACCATCTACTGCAGCCAACAGCCACCCTGAGGGCACTGAGGCAAGGAAAATAAAATCAAGACCTAGCGCTAAAGCAAAAAAAGTGCTTTCCCCCATCCTTGCTCCTGAGTCTAGAGGCATGAGCAGTCAGCAAAGCCAGCAGGACTTTTCCTGGGGTTGCATGGCCCAATGGCCCCGGAAACGTGGCCTCCATCACCAGAGCCTTGATGCACATGTTGTTCCACAGCCAGCTGCTCCTGCCGGCGTTGCTGGTCTCTCCTTAAATGTCTTGGCATTTGCCATTGCTTCCTCAGCTCTTCTGCTCCCCAGATGCCGTGTGATGATACAGCTCGGGCAGCCGTGCCACAGAGACAGGCAGCGTCTTCCCCGGTCAGCCTAGGGCAATATGTGGAGCCCAGGGGATAGCACCTCTCTCAGCCTCAAAAAGGAGCATTTCCCTCACCGTGTTTTAGTATTTTTGCCAGCATCCTTTCCAAATAGCGAAAGTTCTTTTTTTTATTTTTCCTGGTGTAGCTGGGATTAAAATACTTGAACAGATTTCGCAAGTGAATCTGAGAAACGGAGAAGGGCTTAGAGAGGGAGGTGTGGGGTGGGAGGTGGGCTTTGCAATTAGTCCTGCATGCCGGGAGGCCTGGCCTTACTGATCTCCCCCCAAGAAGCCGGGCTTTTGCGGAGCCCTTTGGGGATGCTTTCCCTCCCGGCCTGCCATAGGGCCGCCTCGGCTGTGCAGCCTCTGGGTTTTCGGGATGCAGCTCCGATGCGGGGCCGGGTGGCTCACATGGATGGAAGCCCAGACCTCAGTGCTGCCTTGGGGATCCCTCATGTGGGCAGAGCCACCTTTAAAGCACTTTTGTCAGCCCAGGATCCCTCTGCCATGCAACTTCTTGCTCTCCTCATTGCCTCGAGCCTCACCAACCAACTACTGCCTATTTCTTCTTAGCGATTTAAACCTCTCTAAGGCCCGAATACATAAACTCCTCTAAATTGCTACACATTTTGCTCTCCTTAAAAAACAAGTGTAAATTCCTCATGGCCAGCCACTTTTTATGGATCCCTTTGGTGCTTTTGCAAATTGCAAGGTCCTTGGGCCCCAGCCATGAATATCAGGTTTGCACCAACTGAATTATTTTCATGATTAAAGATAGTAAAGGGTTTACAGGCTTTTTTCATAGCACTCTCTCTTGGTTGCAGTTGTCTTGAGCTCTGTTGTATTTCACTGAGAACAAGATGGGAATTCTTGCCAAAGTAAAAGATTCGTTTCAAAACCACAGTAGAATTGTGAATGTCAGGACATAGATTAGGCTTTATTTTTCTGCTAGTAGCTTTGGTAGCAGAGTCACTGTCTTCTGCACTCAGGAACTCATTTTTACAGGAGTAATGAGAAAAAAGGCTCTCTACATCTTCTGGTAGGGAATTAAAATTAATACATCTTTCCTCTACAAGAGAGGACATCACCTGTCCAGGTCTAGCCTTCCTCTCCCCATCATGTGGAGTGGAAAAAATGTTATATTTTACATATTCTTTCCCCTTTCTTTGGGCAGGCTTCATGCCACTAGTTTATTTTACATGTTTTTCTGCTGGCTGAGATGGTATTACCGAAACAGCCATGGAGGCATGAGAGTGATAGCTGAGTGCAAAACGGGTTGGGACGGCTGAATGAGCCATGATGAAGTAAGAACCATCCTGGATCACTGGCCAAAATACAAACCAACAGTTTGATGTGACAAAATTGGTTGGAGGTTAATGTTGCCTGGCTGGCATTCATTCCCACTGCCGTCTTGGGCATTTCCTGGTATTATTCCAGGACGGAAGCTGCTGTATCCAGATGCTGGAAGCTCTTGAGGAGCGCAGGGCAAGCCAGCGGTGTGCAGCGCCAGGATCCCATCCTCTCGGGCTTTTCTGCTCCATTCCACTCCCGGGAGATGGAACAAGTGCTGGGGAGCTCCAGACAAGCGCCCGTCAGACGGAATCGCATCCCCTCCAGACAGGTGTTAAATTTGGCCTTGCTACTATATGCTACTAGAAAGCAGAGATTTATGTCCCACTTCAGTGATATATAGCATTTGATTTTGGACCTGATGGTTTGCAAGATCTTGGACCTTAAACTGTTTCTGATCCCTTGGCCTAGCAATGCTATGCTGGCACTGATCCAGGAGGGAATTTGGCAAGACCTGCAACTCAGGTCAGTAAAACTTTTTAACTACTGACAAATGCGATCTTCCTTTGCTCCTTTTACTTGGTTTGCCTCCATTTATTTTCCTGTCACTGAAATCCCTCATTACTGCTCGCTCAAGCTGTTCACCAACCTTGCTGAATTTCTACAGCCATTTTTTTTCTTCAGGCTGAAACTTTGGTCTGGCCTTATAATTATAGCATTATTAATGTATTTTTATCATTGTTAATTATTTTTACATGCTGAAATTGATTCAATATGCCTGGAGCTGCCATGCTAGAACATGCCTTGATTCTTGGCCAAGTTGGAGCCCGTGCGCACCAAACGTGAGGAGTTCCAATGGTTTTAAATCACTCTAAACCTCACTGAGTGATTTAAGTTATTGGAGCACGTTCAAGTTTTTATAAGGCCTCAAATGTGAACCCTATTTGGATTTGGGGTATGTACAATGCAGCAGGATCTAAAATGATTTGAGTGCCTGACATATTTTCTAAGCCCCTGTACAGCTGGGGAATAATCAGCCTTGTCGGGCAGTGCACTGCATGGGGACTTTATATGATGGGAACCGTCACATTTTAAAGATGCTTCTAATTCCTTTAAATTGAAACATTCCTGCTTCATTGAAGGGACTCTGGGCAGGGCTTTCTGTGTGGCTGGAGGACTGGCAGGGCGATGAAGCACGTTCCATGCTGGGGCTGGTTGACCGACTCCTGCACAAGGTCAGTAGTAATGAGAGTCGTTATCACCTGGTGGCTGGTCACAGCTCGGGAGAGTTATGGCCTGTGTCAGCAGGCCGAGTGGTGGACGACAGGAGGCCTGAGCCCTCTTCTAATCTCCAGCTGAGGTTAGAGGCCAGAGTCGGGCGGTGTCAACCCTGTCCCTGGCACCACGGGATCCGTAGGGTGGAACAACAGCCCCTCAGGGGTATTTTCTAATGAGGAGAGCAGCAGGGATGGCAGAAGCCAACAGCTGAAAGGAGACGTTTCATCTCCTTTCCTTCTGTAATGAACCAGCTCAGGGAGAAGGTGTAAGAAGCAGACCAGAAGGATGGCCATGTTGTGGAGGGAGGAGACAGTCTGGATGTGATGGAGAGCGTGTCAGGACACACGGGGAGGTTGTCCTCCCTCTTGCCCTGAACTCCATCGCTCCTCGGCTGCTGATTCAAAGCTGCAGGCCCAGACTGTCCTCAGGGTGGCTTGTAATGTCCCTGTCCCCTGCTGCAGCACAGTCCAGGAGAAATGAGGTTTAGGGACACACTACCCTTCCAGCAGCTACTAAACTAAGTGAAAATGCAAACTCTTCCAGAGTCTTCCCCAAGTCAAAAATGCACATGGAGTAGAGGTATCACTGCAGAGCAGCACGAGTCCTGGCTATGGGACACGGCTGCAAGGCTGGGTAGATTGGAGACAGCAGAGAATCCACGCTCCTGCAAAATATTTGCTCGTTTCAGATTTCAGTTTTTATGGACAACTGCAAAACAACTCTACTGTAATTTCTCGACCTCGCAATCAAATAGCAAGCTCTCTTTATATTCACAAGTGCAGCTGCTGAACACATTGCTATGTTTTAGATTTTTACCTTGATGAATTGTTTCATTTAGTTTGATATCATTAGTTATGTAGTATGTGTATGTGAACCTGTGCAGTAAAACAGTTAAGGCTTGTACCCATAAGACTAATTCTTGCTGCTCCTACTCAGTAAATAATGACAGCCTTGAGAGCTGTGAGTGCTGAGGACCTTAGAAAAAAATCAGATGCTTTTAGTTAGGTGCTTATGTATGGAATTAATAGTCTCAGTTTACTAAAAAAAAGGCAAGTTTTTTAATCCTAATGAACTAAATTCTGCCCTGAGTTACTAAAATGTATATTCAAAGTAACTTTGAATGAAATAGAGAAAACTTGATTTTTACCCACATATAGATGAGGACAGAATTACTCCCATTATGTGACTGAAAAAGTCACATTTTAATAGCACAAGACAGCATTATTAGTGGTCTTATTAATAGTGACAGTGCAAAAGCTGAACTGCTGTACATTCAAAGAACAGATTCTTACATTTTAAACAACGTATAATTCTTCTTAAAACCCCTTTTATTAAAAAGTTTTAAGAATAATATTAAATACATAAACAGCCATGTTAATTAGATTATATAGTTAATGTACATTAGAACTATGACTTATTGCAGAGTTACTGACCATGAAAGCAAATTTTGATCATTCCAGGCTGTAATCCCCACTTAATCCATCCCCCGTCTGTCAATCAGTGGAATACAATCGGGATATTTACGATCACATCAGACCAGAGATCTGGAAGAATTTAGCAACTTTGCAGAGCTGAATCCAGAAAAAAAGAAGGGAGAAAAATGTTTCCACTGGCAAAATGAACTGTTGCCAGGAAAAACATTATTGTTGACTTGGCCCGTGTAATTGAATTTTCTACTCAGAAGTGACTTACAAACCAGCAACTAGGAGAAATTATCAATACTGGAAAGTCTCATAATAACAAAGCAGAGGAGTTTTACCTGGCACAGCACTTTTTAAAATCATGTTTTTCTTTTTTAACATAGTACTGTGGTTTTTCTCCTCTCCTAGTTTTTGCCATCATGAAATAATTCAAATCACTGCAGCAGCAGAAGGAAAGCATCCCTTTCACGGGGCCCCCACCTCCCAACATCCACCACAGCCCCTGTTCCAGTGACTGCAAGCGCCTCCCAGGAAGGGCTATGTCTCTGGAGGCAGTGGAGACCTGGACAGAGTTGGAACATCTGACCACCTCCCCTGGTGAGTGAGTCCTTCAGGAGCCATGCTAGTTGTAGGCATCTGACCCCCATCTCAATTTTTCTGCAAGAGATGTGCAATACAATGCCTAATGGCTCTGTGTGATGTGTAGGTACCCAACACTTCATGGGAAAGAAGGGTCATGAGTTTTGTGCAGGCAAAAGGAAAGGGGTGTCATGTTTTAGGGATCACCAGGGTTGTCTCATGGGTTACTTCAACACCCTCTGTCCTTGAAAGCATTTTTCCTCCATGAGCTGCCGTGATTGGAGCTGTGCTGCGTTTGGATAGACAAGCCTTTAATGAGTTTTAAAAGCTCCAGTTGGCTCTTTGACAAACTCCCCGTCTTTAAGTTCAGAGGATCATTTAGATTGCACTCCAAGAATGATCTTGCTGGGCTCTTGATGCTGACTCCTCCAAGGCATGTTTTTCTCAGCTGTTGGTTTATCGCCTATGACTTAGAACAATCCCAGTGACATTCTCAATATGAGGAATGGACACATTTGTCTTAGTTTTATTATTATGATTATGAAATAGAAAAATACAAAATAGAAAGCCACAGGATAATCAATAGTGCCTATGGTTTACCAGCATCCATCTGATAAAGAGACTCAATCAACACCCTTTGCATGGTCTGATAGCAATAAAGTTCCTGGAATAGAGCATTGTTGTGGGATTAGTCTTCTGCTTGTAAAAGAAATGCCTTAGCAGTGAGTTAGCAGCATGACGCCGTTATCTTGTTGACAGTGCTCTGTGTCATTGAAACCCTCTCTGATGCAGCTTCTGTTCAGCTACGACTTGTCTTCGCTAGGTTTTATCCAGGCTCTCCCTTTCTTAAGATGTTTTCTTCCATTTCCTTACAGGTGGCTGGAGGTTCTATGGCCAACTCTGCAATTGCAGCTGCACTGCAGGCGTTTAATTTTAACTAGGCATTAAAAAGGAAAGTTTTCACAAAGTAGCTCTGGACCCCTTGCTGCCCTGCAGTGCAAGATGGCTTCTTTCCCGGGGACTTGAAGTATGTCATTTGTAGTTTGTTTCTATCGGAGTAATGTGGTAGTTGCAAACATGCCACTTTCCCAGGAATGTAAATGCTTCGTTAGTTCTGTCCCTGTCCTGAAAAATCTAATATGGCACAAATAAAGTGCGGTAAATGGCTTCATGGAAAGCAGATGTGAGTGGAAGCCTAGATTCCTACCAAGGCTTTAGAGGACTTCAAAGACTGAAAGAAAGAGCTGAACAAAATATTCAACTGTGCCAAATTTTCACTGTTCTTGATGAAAGAGCAAAAGTGATGAAAAAAAAAAGGAAAAAAGAAAATCTGTCTCCTTGTTTTAATTTTCTACTAGCCTAAGGCAAGACTTTTAGAAGGAATAAATTACAAGCAAGCAGGGAGAGCCGCAGACTGGAGCAACCGAGGGCTAGTGCAGAACAAAGGGCATTCTTGGAAGGGGCTGCTTTTTAGAAAACCTAGAAATTGCCAGCCTAGAAATTGTCTATCAGAGGGCCTTGTCCCGCCGCACAGCGAGTCCGTCGCTTCGAGCATTGCCCCAGCCCTGGGGCTGCTCTTGGGTAGCATCCTCTGCGGGTGCATTTGTGGGATACCCCAATGGAGCAGGTTTGAGAGTTTGGCGCCAGATGTGACTGCTACATGATGGAAAGAGACCTTTAAAGTTGTTTTCCAGAACAAAGTGTTGGGGCTGCACTTGGAAGTGATGGAGGATATAGACGATGGCAATCAAGAAGCTAAAATATGCCAACTCCAAAAGTTAGGATAATTCATTCCTGTTGTTTTGGGTATTATGTGCTCTACATATGGATAAAGAAAACACACACAGAACAATCAGAGATTTTGTTTTCTTTCTTCTGCAGATACTTTATGGGAGAAAAAACTGTGACTTAACAAGATTTGGCTGGAAAGTGGAGAGAACACACAGGAAAGAAACTGAGCTACATTGCTTCTTGCAGTTCTTTTGTGTAGCAATATTACAAATGATACTTCATCTGTTTAAGGTCTCTTAAACAGCTCCACTGCTTTCCAAGCTGTCCTTCAGGTTCCATCCATGGTAAGGATGAGGCTGGCACGACTTTGCTTATTGGAATTGTGACGAGAGGAGATCTTTGACTAACCTCCTGCAAACATCTCCATTGTCGCTGCAGTTGATGCTGGCTTTTTCTTTGCTCCCTGTGGGCACAAGTTCCTGCAGGATCTTCCTCCATGATAAACTAAGAGAGCAGCAACCACCCCTCCTTCCTCTTGTCAACCTGGCACAGTTTATCCATGCATACTGTGGTCTTGCAGCAGCCACTACACAAAATCAAGCCTCATTATTCCATGCTGGCACCTACGGCACTAACCGTGCAGAGTCCCCTGTATCCACAGCCAAGGCCAGCTGGTGGTCAAGCTGAGACATGAGGATGAGGGACTATCTAAAACGAGGCCAGTCTCTGGTTGTTTCTTTGGATGGCCCCATGCCACAGGCAGCCCCAGCGTTTCGTACTCCTCCTTCCTGAGCTAGCTGGGACGGATGCAGCTCTCCTGCTTTCCCTGCTGTCTCACACTTCCTTCTCCAGCTCCTAAAAGGCAGGTTCTTTGTGTTTGCACAGTTCAAGCTTAATGCATATAGATACCTACTGTGACTGCACATGACACTGAGCTAATGGTCTGCTGGAGGCATTGCGCAGATGGACACATAGCTGCCGATTAGCTGCGGGACCTCGAGGCACATTTACCAAATACAATTGTGTAGCTGTGTCTGAAAAGAATTACATTTGCTTGAGTTTGGGCCAGGCTTCCTAAAGATCCCTGCATTGCTACAAGCTGCTGGCGAGCTGACCTGTGGTTTGGGGGCAACTGTTTTTCTTTAATGACATTTTTAGTGGTCATGTAGCACATGAATAAAAAAAAAAACTCCAACAGATAGCAGAAGTGGATGAGCAGTGATAAAGAAGAAGAAAAATCTGGTGCTTGCCAACCGACTTAACGCTCATTTTTCTGCAGCAGCCCAAATACCAGGCAGTATTTGCTTGCTGCTGCCTGCTGAAGCCTCCGACCTCAGCCTGCCCTTCTCTCCCTCGGTGCTGACAGTAAGTGAAGAAATGCTAAATTCATTCATCTGCCCGAGATGCCTTTGAAGTCCGCCACTAAAAGCTCTATTGTTTTATTAGCTGTTAATGCGGCGCTGGGGAATTGGGCTGTGCGCGGCGGAGCCGGGGGCGTGGGGAGCCCTTCCTGGCAATTTGTCACTCGGCAGCCGTGCGCGCCGGGCTGCCGCACTCCGCAGCGCTTCCATTGCGGCCCGCGGGAGCCCTGGGCACGGCGTGGGTGAGGAATCGGGTCCTTGATACCCCCCTCTGATGGAGGTTCTGCAGGCCAAGGCCAAGTTAACGCTCAGGGCTTTGCAGGGCGGATTGTGTCCGTAGGGAGCGTGCCCATCCTGGAGTGGAGATGCAGCAACTGAGTTGGCATCGGTGGCTGCTGGCGCTGGGACCAGGCTTACGGTGCCTCTTCCCCTCCCTGGATTAGGATGGTTTGCAGGGAATGCTTTAGCACAGCTAATCCAAAGCCCTTGTGTGCTCATGGTGCTTGTGTGCAGAGCTGCAAAGCAGGCGCCTGCCCGCAGCCGTTCCCTTTGCTTTGCTATCGGTCACCTCCTGCTCACCCTGCGGCTCGGGCAGCCTGTGGCCACTACCTTTCTCACCCTCTGTTCTTCCTGCCAGGGCACGTGAGTTAAAAGCAGAGTCAATGGGAGTGAAAATTTCTGCCCGATTTTCATCATGTGCTGAATGCTCTTGGGAACAGCTTTCTGTGCAGCTTGCTGGTCGACCCAACTGAGCAACCTCTGCCAAAAGGTGCCCTTTCTGTGATGGAGGAATAGTCCCTTAGGCAGGACTTAAGTATAACTTTCTTGTGATGTGAAACCACTGCTGTTTGTTCTGGGAAACGACCCTGGCAGGATTTTCCCATGGCAGAGAGGTGAGGGGTCAGGGGGGCCTTGTTCGCTAACACGCGTGGCTGGTGCGGACGCAATCGATTTGCGCTGCTGAGCCCTCACCTGCGGGCTGGGGACACGGCCACAGGGGCGAATCACGTGTCTTTTACTGCATTTCCAAAACAGTCCTTTAGCATGACCTTTGCTTGAAATTCAAGGTGCAACAAGCTCCTAATTCAAGAAGCTTTGGGAGGATGACACAAACACCTGCAGGCGATGCAGAAACGCCTGTTGCAGGTGGCCCTGCTGGACAGCCAAGGTTTCATCAGTACAAATGGACGTATGCTACATCCAGGCTTGAAGGAGCTCCCTGTGGCCCTAGTGTAGCTGCTGGGGGAACTTGGAGCTCCCTTACAGCAGTGCAATAGGTTGTTTCCTCACCATTTTGCTTTCCAGAAGTTTGAGGGACATTTGAACCCTGTCCCAAGTTTTTTTCTGCTATAATACTTGGAAAATGCATTTGAAGAAGGCATTTGCTCAAACTGCTACTCTACAGAAATGGTTATTTCATCACATTCCCATTAATCTTAGAATGCTTTTAAGTGCTTTTCTCTTCCACGGGAATGAACATGAGGAATATTCTCAGCTACTCAAAAAATTTTGAAATCAGCTCGTGGGAATTGGTCAAGCTCAAAATATCAGCTAGTAACAAAACCTGACTTTTTGTCTTCTGGAAGCACCCTCAGCTTGCTTGTCATGTCTCTCTGAATTCAAAGGCTGTTTCTGAAGCTCAGGGAAGCACTATGTGAAGCTCAGCAGCACTTCTAGTGATGGCAAAACGCATGGTGTCTCGTTGCTGCATTACAAAGTCACACTCATGCTCACCATGTTTCTTCAAGAAAGGGTAAGAAAGAAATTTTTTAGCAAGTGATTTGGTGTTTCATGCATCTGACTTTCAGCAGAAAAGCAGCCTGGGGTTGTCCCGTGTGACTTGTGCCTACGGCAGCTGAGCAAATGCCACAGAAGGGCCCCTGCTTTTCCTCCTAGAAAATCACCAAAACATGCACAGGGCTTTTCCTTCTCTCTTTCCTCTTTCTTTAATCTTGCAGCTACTGTTTAGGGTTTGTGAAGTAAATTGAAGGTGAGGCCAAGTATTTTAAAGGGGAAGGTTAGGTATTTCCTGTGTGTAGCTTAGACTCTAATTACATCAAAAGGATCCATGTAAGACTGCTCCGCGGAGACCTTGGCATTGGTCTGCGCATTTAAGCAGAAGGCAAAGACTGGAACCAATTCCAGACTTTCATTTCTATCAGAGAATTTGCAGCAAATCAAAGTTAAAATGTTAAAAATGGCCTGTGGTTTTGGGTGGTGTGAAGAAGCAGGGTCATAAATCCGTCATGTCCAGAGCCAGTGTTTACAAATGCTTCTCCTGAGTTAATTTTAGACTTGTTCATCGCAACTATTCACCATGAACACCTCTCCTGCAGGGCTAAGAGCTTTCCCCAGAACAGAACCTAATGCCCATTCCTGTTTGCTGGCACGTTTAGGCCCTGGACAGCTGATGTGAGCCAGCGCAGTGCATGCAAGCCCCTTCCCAGGCTGAACTTGGATCGTGAATATGCCATTTGTTCCTTAACAGAATGAGACCCTACAGAAATGGAGATAAGGAGGGAGGGAATTCACATTCCCCAATTCCCAGCATGCAGGGAAGGTGCCTGGTGAAGAGCCCCTGCTCCCTCTGCCGTTGCGCGCGGAGATCGGCTCCCTGCAAAGATGCTCTGCGGCTCCGTGCCCGGCGCTCGCTCCGTGGGGACCAGCCACTGAGCATCCTCCCGGTGCTGCATCCCAGCGGCTTCCCTTTGTTTTGCACCAGAAAAAGTCTTTTCAGCTTCAGTGGGAGGTTTGAGAAGTTAGAGACGAGGGGCGGCTTTTCCATCCCTGCATCCTTGCAAAGCCCTCAAGCTACCACAGTTGCAGCCAGTCATGTTTCCAGACGGCTGGACTTCCCCAGGAGCTATGATGGATTTGGCACATCTCAAATGATGACAGCGGAGCTGCTGACTCCCCCTTTAATGCCTTCCCTTAAGAGATGAGGTCCCTGAACTTGACCCGCTTCACCAACACGCACAGTCCGTGTTTCCCTGCAATGTGTCTGGTCGGCTTTGCCTTCCTCCCCCACGTGCAAACCGGGCTTCTTTCCTTCGGGGAAGATTAGGATGGATAGGAAGTCGTCTGTGCAAAAGGCATTCCCAGCCAAAGTAAATACAGGTCACAAGATTAGGCTTCATCCGAACTTTAAGCCTGACCCAAGCTAAACAAATGAGCTGTCATACTCTGGTAAAAGATCTAGTATGAGTGAACTGGCACGACTGCAAAAACGGTAAAGCAGCTAATAGGTTTTGCAATATAAAAGCTCTAGGTTTTGTTTTTAATGCCGCATTCCTTGTAGTCAAGACGCGCTGAACTTCAAATGCCATTAAATCTGTGTGCTGGCCTCGCTTGCTGCTCTGCAAACCCACTTCCCAAGCGCAGCGGTAGCAGCAGGACAGCGCCAGGAGGTTCTCCTGCCCCGGAGACTCCTCGCAACACCGAGGAACAAAGCGGGATGGTAAGAAACACCCCGTCTCAGCATGAACTCTGGATGTCTTGGCTGTTGCCACTTTGAAACTGAATCTTTGAATGAATTACAGGTCTGCTTTGAGGGGAGAAAAAAAAGGCAAAAAAGAACCCCCACACCCTTTAGCTGTTCAAATATCCTACTGTTTGATGTTCAAATGTCTGCATAACCTCCACCACAGGAGCCATAGCGGTAGATGTCGTGGTGTGTGCGCGTCAGGTGGGTTTTTCACAAAAACGGTTAATTTAAGTGGTAAAGGGGTGTGATCTCCCAGGGCTCCCTGCAAAGACTGAGAGGGTGATTTTCATGAACAGAGCACTGAGAATGCTGTCTCCTGTGAGGCACAAGGCCATGGCGCAGGGCTCCTGCGTTCGCCTTCCGACTCCGGCATGGCTGGGCAATGCAGGACACGCCGCTTCCTCTCCAAACATCCTGGTTGCACAACGGGAATGACCTGGGACCAGCCATGCTCTCAGATCTGCGAGTGCTGTAAGATGCACCGGGCTATAGAAATGCCCAGTATTGTCATATGTTCAGTATTTACTTATCACAAGCATTATTTGAAAAAAAAAGAAAAAGAAGGCAGCAGTCATTAAAAGTCTTTATGGAATAAAAGTCAGGGTTTTAATATTGTTTTAATATACTTGACAAAGCTTTATTTTTGAGCCAAAACCAATCTCTTGTAAGCATGCAAGAGCTGAGACAATTTAAAAACCAAAATATTTATCCCAACAGAGACCTTGCAGTTTATCATGTAACTGCAGGACGTATTTAGGCCATTCTTAAATGGGCATTAAAAGTCTTTTTGACACATGCTTTATTCCCCTACAATAGACCCTAACAGCCCCTTGGAGGCCTCCTGCAGCCTGGTGTGTAAAAGGTAATGGAGGTTGCTTGAAAGAGTGGAATTTGACTGGAGAGAGAAGTGAGTATTTGGGGACTGCTTAGCCCTCAGATGTACCTGGGGGCTCTTTGGAGCACTTTGTTACTCATTAGTGCTTGGGGACTATGCTGTGCTCATTAGTGTGTGATAGGGCTTGTCCTGTGGCCGCCTGCGCTCCAGCACTGCCGAGCGGCAGCAGGAGCTGCAGGATCTGCCTCCTCCAGCGCCGACCCAGGGTCACATCTACGGGTGCTGTGGGACACTCTGTGGGTCTGTGCATGGCACCTGTGGGTGGGAGAGAGCCTGTCTATAACCAAAACTCCTTCTAGCACATAAACACAAATGCATCCACAGGCAACTGGAGCTTGTGTGGAAGGAAGCTGCTCACGATGGTGGTGCTTCTGCATCACTTCTGCCCATGCACCGCTACCCATTGGTGTGTGCGGGAGAACTGCACGTTCTAGTCTTGTCCTCCTAATACTTCTGGAAAATGGCCCCAAAAGGCAGTGCAGGAGCTGATCTCTGCTATAAAACAGTGGTCAGCAGTGGAGGTGCCACCTCGGTGGTCATTACCATCCTCCACCTGCCACTTTGCATGGTCATTACCATCCTCCCTGGAGGGGCTGCATGGTGCTGATGAAGGGATCAAGATGGGCTCGGGATAGTGGTAGTCTTTCTCACTTTTATTTTTCCCATTAGCTTAAATTATTCCCAGACTCATGAACTCAGCAAACACGGATCAAGTTTTCTCCACAAGGCAAGGTTTACTCCAGCTCTGGAATAGTGCCTGAGCTTCCCAGTGGTCAGGAAAAAGCTTGCAGGGAGCAGATGAGCGATTCCTTTTGCATTTTCCATCCATCAGGAAAAGCTGCATCTGAAAAAATAATAGCTGAACTGGAAAATAAAATTAGACAAGTCTGAACAAATATGGAAACCATCCCTGACCTGATATTGGAAAAGAGTCTTAAGCACTCGAAAGGATAGAGGCAGAGGGAAGGAACAGCCTCTGTTGGGAATATGGAAGGAATTATTTCATTCTTTTTCCCCATCTATTTGTTCTCTATACTGTACTGTGTGTGGTTAACTCTGTCTTTGTCATAATATATGTGGCAGAGACAAGTTTTTCAGAGGTTTCAACCAAACCATCTGTTTTGCGTCTGTGGTTTTGCATATGTAAATATTATTATTAATAGTAGCAGAAGCAATCATAGTGGCAGCAGGAATAGAAACACTATTAATAGCAGTAGGACTGACATTTTTATTTGTGCTGCTGCTGGAGGTCGCAACACACATCAGGGCTCAGCCATGAGCAGGACTGCATGAATGAGAACACAAGGATGCTTGTTACCCCAACAGGCTTTCAAGGAGCACAAATACAACCACGGTGTGAAGAGCTCCAGCAGAGAAGCTGAAAAGCTGAGGATGTGGTTCCTGCTTATGCAAAGGCATAAGCCTTTCTGCTACTGGATCAGGGACATAATGGTGGCTTCTAGACTGCCTGGACCTGAGCACTTTGCAGGTCTAAGTCCTACTCTAGTCTTAAGCATCTTGTCTGTAGAAGGACAACAGGATTTTCTAGGTGTGCTCTTTGTCAGAGCAAACATTCATCTTCCTGGGGCTTGGGGGAGACGAGGCTTCTGTCCTGGTCCCATCTGCCAACCCCTTCTCCTCACTCCTTAGACTCTCAATTTAGCATGGGCAGCAAGACCAATGCAGAAACACAAACTGTTGCCCTGCATTCTCATTTAGTGAGCTCTAAAATGCTTAGAGAAGGAGCTGCTTTATTCCTGTAATTAAAAATGATAACTATTCTCCTGCTGATTTAATAAGCTTCAGAACATCCGAGCGGCTCAGAGGCACCCGGCAGCCTGAAAGGAGCTGCAGAGGCACCTTCAGACAGGACCAGGAGAGACAGGCAGTACAAGGAGAAAGTCCAGCCCTCAGCTCTGTTGGGGTCTGACCCATGCAGTGCCTAGAGCCACACACAGCTAATAAAACACATCTCAACACACACTTCTCCTCCCGGGTTCTCCCTGGGTCGTGACGGTATCTTTGTTCTAATAGGAGGAATGTTTTTTGTTCAGCTCTGGTTGTTTTGCTGGATCTGTAGTGCATTAAACAGCCCATCTTCTGGTTTATATTTTTTCCAGTTATCATATTTCATGTGTCCTGGCTCCTTTCATCCAGCCCTGAGCAAGTCCCCCCAAGCAGAGACCAGGCGGGATGCAGTCCCTGAGCTGTTTGCTCTCACAAGCGTGAGGAGGACATGGACCTCCATCCTTGCACATCTCTCTCGAGCTGTGGAAGTATTTGCAACGGGAAATGTGACACTTCCCTGTGTTTTCTGGTAAGTTGGCCACCCAAGTCATGTTACCACGGGCATGTTGAAGCTGAAGGCAGAGATCCCACTGGCCTTGCTTCTGGCTGTGTTTATGATGCCTTCAGAGCTGATAGGAAGCTCAAAAGTGGGAGATGTCCCTCCTTGTGGACATGGTCTGAGGTAAAGCTTCCATCTTAGCAGGTGGATTTACACGGCCCCCTGCCCCAAAATCCTGTTTCACAATTGCATGTGGGTCACCAAACACGTCAGTCTTCGTGGCCACCCATACGAGCCTTGGCCCACCCCAAACCTGTGCTTTCCCCTGGTGCAACCCATGCTGTGCCAGCACAGTCGAGCTCAGCAGGGATGCTGCGCTTTCCAAAGGCCGTGTCCGGCCCAAATCCTTGGGAAGACTTCCCCGTTCCGGCTCCCGATAAATGCTCAGTTAATCCTTTCCTGCCCACTTCAATGAGCAAGTGCTCCGCACGGGTGGGCTGGCTGAATTCCCCCAGCCGGCAGCTATTAGCCAGCAGCTCCGCCAGGAAGGCCCTTCCTAATCCACCGTGCGCTCGCAGGGATACCCGGACCCTTCCAGCTCCCTCGGGCTGTGCGTGCAGGGCCCAGCTCCCGCCTGCACAACCCGCCTCGCAGCAGAGCATCCGTCACCAAAACCTGCCCGCGTGGACGCCTGTCTGCACCGCCGGGGAGAGAAGAAAGGCCTGACAGCACAATTAGCAAGAGCAAATGAAAGCCCATTTGAAGGGGAAGAGGGAGGAAAGGGGAAAGCTGCCTAAATCCCTGGTGGGGTTTTGGGCTTGACATCAAAACCCCTTAGCAGTGTATTACTTCAACCCTCGATGTGGACAGATGTTGAGCTGTGGCTCAAAGGAAGTCAGAAATTTTTCCTCAGGAAAAAAAAAAATTGGCTGGGAAACTAAAGAAAATATTGTGAAAGAAAAGGAAATAAAAGCCCACTAAAGAAGATTTATCACCGCCTCAAGCATTTCTGTATCCTCTAGTCTTGCGGGGTCTCGGCCTCAGGGGAGGGGAAAAGAGAAACAGTCTGTTTCTGCTCTAATGGGCCACAAATTTAGAGAAGGGACATGTTTGTCCAGCTAGATGGTTGTGGAGGAACCTAGTTCACGTATCCCAGGGACTCCTCGAACCTGCCCTGCTGACCCCAGAGGCCTTTCGGAGGCCTCAGTGGCCTCTGCTGTGGCTCGGGCCTGTGACACAAGCCTCCGATGGGAGCCTGCAACTTTCCTTGGCATCCCCATTGCAAGTTCTCCTGTCCCTTGGCCTTGTGGGCTGAACCTTCACCCTATCCCAAAGCACTGACCCCTCTTCAGATCCCAGTCTCTACCTGCAAGGAGCCAGAATGTTCCCAATGGCACCAGCCACAGCTTGGCCTGTCAGCCCCTTTCCAGCATTCCCATCATGAAAGAAATGCTCCCTGGTTCAGACCAATGGCCCAAATGCCACAAACTTCCATCTCCTGCAATAGAAGATGACATGTAGGGAGAACTCACAAGCCTCAGCGCTTTCTCTCGATCCCTTGGCTATGTAAGCTTTTTTAAACAATACCTCCCCAACCTTCCTATTCAGCCAGACAGGCTGTGTTTTAGGACCTCTTGGTTTTCTTTGAGCTGTGGCACAGGTTTTACTTTGGCTTTAATAGAGTATTTTTTAATCACCTCCAGGCTGCTTGCAGCCTTCTCGCTTTTCGGCATTTTGTTGTTGTTATTGACTAATCACCTCATCTTTTCAGAGTTCCCTTTCTTGAAATTACATAGCCACATGCTGGATTTATTTGGTGTGCTCCCTCCCACTACAGCATTAAACTGGTTGTATTGCGGTCACCGGTACAGAACAGCTCTCCCACAAACACCTTGTGAAGCAGGTCTCGTGCACCACTGTGGACCGAATTAGCAGAGCAGCTATTCCTGCAGGTTTTAATCCTGGCTGTCCTGGGATACTATTGTTTATTGTATACAAAAATGTTATTGCATCCTGAAGAATTACTGAGCCAATCTATATGTAGACACCTTAAATCTCTCACTATTACAACCTGACCTAAATTTCAGCTTCCCTATTCTCATTTTATATTTTCTGATCACTACCTTCATCCTGATTAGCAGTCAGGAGCACAGCCCTGGCTCTAAATTTTACCTGTTGGGGTCTGGGATTCCCATTTCAAGGATTCTCTAGTGATGCTCTGCTGCTGCTGCCCTACTCAGTGCAATCCTCCACCCACAGGGCCACCCATCACCCAGTAGGTCCTGCTCCATCACCCCACTGCAGTCAGTAGCACAACAACATTGATCCCTCTAACTATTCCCCTTCCAACAGCTCACCAAGATGCCCGCATGCTGGCATCATTTAGGGCAATGAGAAGGACTCATTCGTGAGTATATATGTTTTAAGTTTCTGGTATTGGTAAAATTAAATCTGTATTAAAGGTTAAAATCTGTAGGTTTTGTCTTTGCTTGGTTACTTCACACTGTTGCCCTGTCTGGAAAGCTCAGATTAGCTGACTGTTTCCATGAAAAAGCAGGAAAGATGGCCCTCTTACTCTACTCTTATTAAGCCTCCCCTACAGAAAGCTGGCTTAAAGCTTTCTATACCATCTCCCACAAAACCTGGCAATATCTGCAGCCCTCCTTAATGGCCTTAGTCCAAATTGTCCCCCTTTGAACCTGAGAGCCCTGCTCACTGCCTCCATCAACCAGCCCAGCTCAAGGGGCTGTCAGCTGCAGCCTTCCTCCTCAGGGGCCACCTGCTCCTCATCAGCCTTCACAGCTCAGAAAAAGCTGCAGGCTCCTCTTGAGCCTGCCTGTAAGGGGTCAATGGGATGGGTGTCCGGGGAGGAGCTGCCAGGAAGCGCAGACTGGAGCCAAGCTTATGTATGTCCCCCAACTCTCCTCCGAGGAGGTGCTGTCCTGTGAAGGCAGCACCCTGGAGCATGATGCACTGGCTTCTCTGAATCTGTGTTAGGATTTTCCCCCATCACCCATGGGCTCCTTCAAAACTAAGGACACAGGATGGAGAAGCACCAGCATCCCAGCTTTCCAGGACAACGGATCTCTCTGGTTCAGAAGGATCTCTCTGTGTGCAGAGGATGAGGTGAGCTGAGGTTTTGGTTGTAGATGCTGTGCCAGATGGGATGTGTGTCGAGGCTGGCACTATTAGAACCAGTGTGAACTTGTAGCATCAGATTCAGGAACAAATTAGAGTCAGGCCTAGAAGGAATGACTTCTGCTGGTCTCTCGGTGTCACCTCGTGGGGACACGAGGCAGTGCAGCTTGTTCTCCTTGCTGAGAAGCCTGATGTGAGTATTAGACCCCCTACTAGGGGTTAAGCCCAAAATGGAGCTGTGGCTGCCCATGCAAGGCTGCAGTTAGCACCAGGGAAGAGCACTCCTTAACACCTTTGCTGCTGGTGGCAGGAAAAGGTTACCACCTGTAAAGAAAAGTCCTTGCAGCACATACAGATGTGTGCATGCAAGCACATAGGAACAGATCCCCTTGTGTCCAGGGATCCCAGCACGAGAGTGTGACCCCATTACCAAGGGCTGAAGGACCCAGCCAAAGTTGGGAGGCCTCAAGTTTTGCTTCTGGGGCAGTTTTTTTCCCCAGGAATGCAGTGCTCCCCATAATCCAGCTCAGCACTCATGGGCTTTGAGAAAGGCTCAAAGCTTTGGGAAGACAACATTCCATTTTATATTTTACAGGTATCACTACATCCCTTGAAGCAACACCTACAATCAATTAGCTCATTGAAACAACCTGGTGGTGTTCCCAGCTGAGGCAGAGGTGAGTAAGGAAGGCTAGAGGCGTTCGCTCAGGAATAGGATGAGATGAGCAATTCCAAAAAGCGATTTGAGCAGTTGTAGAACAGTCATGGAATGAACTGCAGCCAAAGGCAGGAGAGTATTTTGCAGTGCTTTTATGGACAGATCTCTTAGATGAGGACTTTAGCTGATGTGGTCAATGAGTGTTGGTTCTAAAGAGCTGCCCAGTGGCATTTTCAGCTGAATTCACTGACCTTTGGGACTTGGCTCTTTCATGGCTCAGATGAGGCAAGGCTGGATGGTCAGTAGGATAGGAGCCAACTTCCCTTGTCTCAAACTCTTGGAAGTGTGTGGTGTTAGTGGAGTGTGTTGGGTTTTCTTGTTTGTTTGTTTGTTTGTTTTTTGTTTTTTTTGTTTTTGTTTTTGTTTTTCAATAGTGTATATGTATCAGTAGGAGGAGTAGCAGGACTTAAAAAAAAAAAAAAAATCATCTAAGAAGTTACAATTGTAACAGGTGGAAAGCCTGTAGTAGGCACCAGAATACTGCATGCATTTTTCTACATGCAAGCCCTGGTTATGACTACAAAATTACCTCTGTTTTAAAGAAAAAAAGGCCAAATATGCATGTAAAGTGTACATCTACATCTGTGTAGACCTAGGTCTTGTGAAATCTGACGTGCAAGCTGCATCTGACATGAGCTGCAAGCTCATAGACTGCACTTTGGAATGTAGCAGTGTGAGCTAGCACTCAGTCTGTCTCCACTAAAACAGGGTGTTCAGCTGAATTAGCTCCAATTTCAAACTCCAGGCTCCTACGTGAAAGCTATAAAGGGAGATGACATTGATGTTTGACGCATTCCTCCCGCAATAGCCTCCCCTCTCTAAAGCAGCGAGTACTTTGGATAACTAGGTAATAATACACTTCATTTACAGATGAATTGCATGTATAGAAACTGGTGTCTGCCAAAACTGTGCTTTATTTCCCACATACAAGACCAGTAATCTCTTAAATGACGGAAGACCTAGACTATGGTGTCCTTTGTACAATAAAGGATATCAAAAGAAGGATGTGTTCCCTGCCTGCAATCAGGGATCCTCCAAGGACCCAGAGGATACCGCTAATCTCACAAGTTATAAGGTCCTGTGGTGAGGCCCGTCTCTGAGCTGATGGCCACTGAAGAGGTCTCTCCTGATGGCCCTGAGGCTTCTCCTTTCCTAGAGCGATGCTGGCAGCGTGTCAGTAGTCTCACGTGCTGTTGTTGTGCTCCACGCGCTGGTACTGAGCCTGGGTGCTGCTTGCCCTTCCATGTCTTCGTCGAAACATGTTTTCTTTCCACAACCTGCTGGACAATGAGTAGGGACAGCTGAAGCACCTCCTGCTCACAGCAAGGAATTGAACAGGCCTGGATATACAGCAGGTGTTAGCTGTGCCCCGCTATCAACCCTGTCCCCGTACAAAGTTCCTGCTTCTTGCCATCACCGCTGCCTGGCAGCACTGCCTCTCTTCACCCTGGCATTTCTTGCCCTGTCACTTCCTGGGATCTCCCTTCAAAAGCATAATTGCACAAATCTCACATGATCTTCTTGAGCCCAGTCAGGAATTGCAGACTTTGCATGGAAATCACGGTAATATCCTATGGCCTGTGTTAGGTGGGGAGATGCACCTGCCTCAGAGCTCAGTGATTGATCTAAGATTACTCTAAGGAGGGGAAATGACAAGCAATTCTTCCCCTTTTGTTCCTTCCTGCTCCTGCTGTCCACTCGTGACCCACAAACCTCTGTTTCTTGTCCTTCTTCCTCCCCTGGCTGTCATTAGTGCCCTTCAGCAGCATGGCAGCAGGGTCCAGGGCAATGAGCGTGTCTGCTGCAACGTGCTACTGAGCACATGCTGCACTGCACAGCCCAGCTATGAACCAGAGATATTTGCAGTAGCAAATATACAACAGCAGATACACTTATACAACAGGCCTTGACACTGTAGGCCTGGCCTGTGTGATGTTATAGACTTCAGGTACTAGCGGGATCCTGGGGTGGGCATTCTAGAAGCTGCAGAGGCTTAAAGGCATGAATCACCCATGGTTGCTTTGGCACAACAGCACACGTACCGTTTCCGTGAGAATTGCTGGTCTATCTCCTCTAAGGACTGCCCTTTCGTTTCCGGAACAAAAAGGTAAATGAATATAACGGCCACCACTCCTATCAGTCCATAGAGAAGAAACATCCAAGAGAAACCAATGGCATCTGCAGAGAGATTCAAGTGTGTGAAGGGTTCATGAGAGGTAAGTCACATCATGGGTATGAAGGAAACTGGCACACTGCAAAGTAGTCACTGGTATCTGGTAGGGACATTCTAGAGTCCTCAAAAGGGCTCATTGTCAAGGGCTGTACCAGGAATCAGCTAGGGAGAAGGACAGCTCACACATCTGACACCCCAGGCTTGGCCCAGCAGAGCTAGGGCACAGCAGAGTCTGCTGAATGCTCAATTAGGAGAGCTCTGGCAGCGAGAAGGGCTGAAAAGCTACAGATATTAAAACTGCAAACTCCATGGTCCCCTGATACTGCAGTATCATAATACAGCCCATGTCCTTCTTCTGAAGCACGTGACAGCGGCGCTCAGAATAGCTTCTGCTGGGTCAGCAGGTGGATGTTGCCTGTTTTGTCTTGTAAATCTGCTCTGAGGCATCAGTTACCCCAAAATGGATCACACCTATTCCAGTGCCAAGTCCCCATGGCTCAAAATGCACTTAATGCCCAGATGGCTTATGGTGGCCACCTTCACATACCTATCTGTGGGAAAGGAAGGGATGGGGGGGACACTCACCAATAAGATCCAAGAACGACAGGCTGATCAGTAAATTAGCAGCCCAGTTAAAGCTGTTACAGAAGGCAAAGGCTCTTCCTCTTATTCCAGCAGGGTAGATTTCACTGAGGACCAGCCAGGTCACTGCAGAGATTACAAAGACAGTCACATGGTTTGAGCAAATTATTTGGGAAATAGGCAAGCAAGCTTTTGAGAGGGGCGGTTACAGAGCAATAAATTTTGGCTTCACCCAGCACCCAGTGCTGTTGGTGGTAGAACATTCACAGATCTTAGCACCAGGTTATAGCTAAGCACTTTAAAACTTCTACCTGCAGCACTCTGGGGAGGAAAGATATAAAAATGCAGAGATACAGGTTCAGTGAGCAAACAGTAATGCAGGGAAGCTGGTGTCTGGGCAATGATCTAAGAAATCAAACTTGTTTTCGGGATGTGCATTTTGTAAGGAAGTGAGAAAGAGGCAGCAAAAGGGAGACAATGCTGCATTTGGGCTAAAAGCAGAGCTGAAAGCAATGTATATGAGAGACCCTCCTATCCTAGGGTTATTTTGCTTGAAATAATGTACAAGGTTACTGTCAAATTCGCAAGACTTGCTGTGCACTTAAGGTCTTCCCCAAGTTCTTTCTATTCATTCTTGCTTTATTTCTCCTCGCAGAACATTTAAGACGATCAATGCCCCAAAATGCTAGAAGTCACAAGGAAGTAAGAACTAGTTTGTATTCTCATCCAATGAATGAACAATAATTTCAAACAAACTGGTAGTGAGAAACCTTCAAGAAGGAACAAGATTAGGAAGCGCTTGTGGAATACTCTGATTTTGCAGTGAGTGTGACAGGAAAAAGTCTTTGCTAGGGTAGTGATCGTGTGGAAGGGAAGGTTGCCCTTATGCCACACCAAACTCATAGCTGACAGAGCTGAACTCCTAGGAAATCATTCAGTAGGCAAAGGACTGTTTTTTTGTTTTGTTTTGTTTGTTTGTTTGTTTTTTAGTTTCTGGATGCCCAGCTGCTCAGTAAAGAGATGTGCAATGGCCATTTTTCTAGAGGGCTATAAGTATCAACCTCAGTGTTATTCTCTGGGTTAATGTGAAGATAAGTGCAGTACTTACTTGGTCCAAATCCAATGGAGAAGGCGCTCACAAAAGCCATCATGCTCAACAGCGTAATCCAATTTAAAACCATATGTTCTGTAGAGGGGACTCCGCTGACGGGAGACCTTGTGCCTTCCACCGTCTCTTTTTCAGACTGACCTACCAAGTCCACTTTATGAAGGTGGGAAGAGTCCGTAACAACACCTCTGCTTTGGGCAGCCCTTGCAGCAGCAAAACCAGGGCCTGCCTGGCTTCTGCCAGCCCCTGATGCGAGTGCGAAGGGTGACACAGGGATCTGGGAGGACACTGGTGCCAGGAGATGTTGTGTGTAGCTGTGGGAGGCATTGGGCTCTGTGGCTGCTTCACAGTCCCTGGCCACGGCCAGAGGAGCAGAGCGGCTCGTGAGGCCAATGGTGGTGACCGAAATGGCCATCACAACACAGCCAGCAATGAGCAACGCTCTCCTCCCAGCCTTGTCTGCAAACGCCATTGCAACGAGTGTGGCAACCACCTTGATCGCCCCCAGGCCCACGGAGGCCAGGATTGCAGAAGAGTTGCTCTGGAATCCCACCGAGTGGAAGATTTTGGAAGCGTAGCCCAGGACATTTGGCTGCCCAGTGAATTGCTGGAAGAGCACCAGGCCCAGGCCTACCAGAGTCCGGCTTCTCATGTTGTCTCTGGTCCTGAAAAGGTCAAGAAAAGAGTAATGCTTCTCCTTATATGGCTCCCGCTTTGCTGCCTCTCTGTCTTCCATGGTCTGCAGTTGAATGAGACCCTTCTGGGAATCTGAGTCCCAAGAATTTAATTTAACGGGGTTCACTGGGAGAAAAAGGATGCTCAGGAACTGCATGGCAGTTGGGGCAATGGCCAGTCCAAACATGTACCTCCATCCCTCAACCACATCTGCAAAGATGTAATTCAGAGCATATGAGAGTAAGATGCCTACAGTGATGCCTGCTTCATAGAGAGACACCAGCAGTCCTCGTTGATGAGCAGCCACCATTTCTGAGACGTAGATGCAGCAGGCCATGGATGAGATAGAGATTGCAAAGCCGACGGTCATGCGCCCAATGACCAGCCCAATAAAAGTCCTTGCCAATGTCAGAATAAGGCTGCCAAACAACAGTACCACGTTGCTCACCAGGATTGCTCTCCTCCTGCCGTGGCGGTCAATGAGGATCCCCCCAACCAGAGAGGCAAGTAGAGCTCCGATGAGTAAGGAGCTCACAAGAACTTCCTGCTTGAAGCAGCTGAGGTGAAAGTCTATTTGCAGCTGCAGCAGTGCACCAGAGATGATCCCAAACTCATATCCAAATATCAACCCTCCCAGGAGAGAGACTGTTGCAGACAAGAGGAGGACCAGCAGTGCACGACCTGGAAAAGAAGCAATCAGTGCTAAGTTCAGTGTTCTGGCTCTTGCAGGAATGCTATCAAGCATGCACAAACCAGAAAAGAAGCTATTCTGGCATATCACACAGTGAAACCATCCCAGTATCTCTCCATGGTATGTGGGGAGGCACTGCAGGCATGCATACAACTTCACAGTTCTATATTCACCAACCTTCTTGGGAGAACAGATGCGTCTGAACTTAACTTTTAGTGCTGTGAAGCATTTACCACAGAAATACTAAACAACCTTATGTTCCACTGATGCGTGGCTCTGTGCTTAGGGCTTACTAAACCAGAATTTTTTTATTTCCTTCCATTTCCTGATCTGAATGTTGGCGTAGAGAGAAATGACTGGCCAACTCCATGAAAATAAGGGTTGCTATATTTTATATAGCCTTTCTTTCCTTTCCTTTTTCTGCTGAAATATAAATAGTAATAACCAAGGCAGTGGTATTTCCCTTTCAATATGTCTTCATGAGATGATGGTATCCTACTGGTAGGGCTCTATTTGTGATGTGACTATGTGACCAGATAAATGACTGCAATGTGTGGACTTCTCCTCAACTGCAGCCCAGATGCAACTCTATAACCTAAGCTCTTGCTCAAAACAAGCTCTTCTGATCTCAGGACAGCGGGTTAAGGAGTGTGAATACAAGAGCCTACAGTGAGAGCTGATAGATGCCACATGCATTTCAACCTCACATGGAAATCTAAGGAAACTTAAAATAGTGGCATTAACTATTTCACTGATTAATATTTTGCTGGGAGGTTGAGGGCGGGTCCTCACAGCTGGATGCAGAACAAACCTGGTGGGAGATAGCAGGGGTCCATTACTCGTTGTCAGAATTTGCCAGGGTGTGGGGATTTTAACCAGTTTTCTCTTTGAGCAGCAGGGAGAGCAAAGAGAAAGTTTTCTGCCCCCAGGACGACATCCCTCAATTCCTAGGGTGCCCCATAAGGCTACTGGCTGCTGGGTCTGCCTTGGATATTTGCAGAGTGATTTGGACAGCTTTGCTAGAGACACTACAGAAAGCAAAAATAGTCTGGGAAAAATCTGACTTGCAGAAAATAAGGATGAATGAGTAGTGTAGTTAAAAATGCTGACTGCAAAAGGTTATTTCTGCTGGTTTTTCTTACACTTTCAGTGTTTGTGGGAATGACCCTGATTTCTTCCTCCCTCTGTAACACTCAGCACCTAGGGCACCCAAGCCAGGCACAACTTTCTTGAGGCCCCATTGCTACGGGACGAACTTCACCACGAGCCGAAAACCTCACTGTTGCCTGCCACAAGCACTAGCAGCATTTCTTTGACCTTGTGCTGCCCGTAGAGCCGAGTATGTAACTTCAGTAAGTATGTCAGTTTAGATAAAATAAGAAACAACAGCAAAAGCAAAGCAAGCCAACCAATCTACCCCAAGCAAGACTGCAAAAACAAGGTGCTTGATGCACGTGCTCCTCACCCTGGGGAGAGGATGAAAGGGGAACCTTGGTGAGCAATGTGTTAGTCATGCAGCTCAGCAGGCTGCTAGGAGATGCTGACTGCAGGTGGGAGCAAACCAAGCACCAGAAGCCCCATGGCCAAGAGGGACTGGAAACCCTGGAGGCAGTAACAGTGACCTCCTGCCCCCATTGAAATTTTGGAGGTAAAATGCATTAGCTTAGATGCTTGTACTGTAGAATGCTGGATTATAGCATGTGATGGTATTGGCATTCTCACATGAGTTTTGTTTAATTAGAAATACTCACAATTTCAGTGCAGTGTATATGGAAAGAATGCAGACACAACTACCAGAAACGGAAAATTTTCTTCAGTCAAGGATGAGAGCTTTTTTCCTCAAAAGCTGTGTTTAAAAGGAAGTGTCTCTATTCAGCATTTAATTGTAGCTAGCAGTAAAGGTGTGATGGCTGCATTTATATTTGTATTTGATCTGCAACTCTGTGTTTTGGTTGTTACTTGTGCCATCCAGGCATCCCGCCCATGCTCTGTGTGGCTGCCTGCTCTGCTCTTATCGCTTTTTGTACACACGTTAGGAAGATAGTTAGAAACAATATTTGCCTGGTGAAAATAAAAGGCTTTGCATAAAGTGGGCAGGCTGCTACTTTCGAGTCACAAACTCAGTTAGATGTATATGGTCCTGCTGAAAATACCAAAGCTGGTTGGTTGGATTTTGATACATTTTCTGCTAACTTAATGGGCACTAGTGATTCATGAACTTTGATTAAAATCCAGCTTTGTACAGGGCTAATTCTGATGCTGTCAGGAAATCCAGGGATTTTTTCAGACCTTTGCATGAGGACAGAAAGTTTGGAGCGTCTCCAAGGAAGTTGGACAGGGATTTTGCCCATGCCAAAATCTGTCCGCAGGGCTGAGTAACAGCTGCCACTGACCTGGCTTGCAACCGGGCCAGCTTCTGAGCTGCCAAGGACTTGATGTGCGAACACCATCTCCTTCAGCACAAGGTGTGACTCCTGGTCCTCTCGGTCTCCTGTTCTCCTGCCTGCAGCCCTCTCTCTTTCCCCTTAATGCTGCTGGAATCGCCTCAAGGGCTCTGTCACAGGAAATTACTTGTCTCCTAACGCTTGCTGCTGGAAGTGCTAGGGAAAAAGAGCGAGAGAAGGAAAGAGGGCGCGAGCAAGCGCCATTCCGCGCCTTTAGGAAAAGTTTCGCTGAGAAGCCCCGGCTTTTCCCAAGGCACAGCCTACCCGCTCCCGGCCTGGCCGCCTCCCCCGCTCCCTCGGCATCCCGCGGCGGCCGCGCAGCCCCCGGCACCGGGCTCGGGACCCCGGGCTGCCCCGCGGGGCCGGCACTCACCCATGGCGCGGCGGGGCTGGGGGGGTCCGGCGCGGCGCCACGTCGCTGCGGGACGGGACGGGACGGGAGGGGGGCCCGTCCCGTCCCGGCTCTGCCCGCCCCATCCCGGCCCGGCCCGCTGCGCTGCGCTCCGCCCCGGGGCCCCGCGGAGCCGCTGCGGGGCCGGGCAGCTCGCGCCTCCCGCTACCACCGCCGGGCGAATGCTCAGGGTGGCCCAAACTCACCGAAAAGCTGGAGCTCGGGAATGTTCCTAACGGCTCCGCGGGCGCCTGGGGGGCAGCTCTATGCCCTGTCTCTGCCATAGGTGACTTTAGCCAGAGTTGGGGATCACCTCTCCGTGCTGTATCCGGACACTCCCTTCACGCAGAGTTTTACTTTTCTGCACCACAGAGCCTCCAGAAAGCTCTCCAGGCACTGACAACTCGTGATGGGCTTAGAAGGGCTGCTAGAAAAGGAAGGCGTCATTTCAAGCCTGGAAAAGAGCTGCGCACCGGAGCTGGAACTCTGCTTCACTGGTGCAGAGTCACCCCTGTGGCTGCACAGCCCACACACCCCTCCGGGGCAAAAAAAAAAAAAAAAAAAGAATGCATTGGGTCAAAGAGAACGCATGATACTGTTAAAAGAGCTTTCCAGCATTTATTCTGCATATAAGCTGAGCCGATAATTTAGGAAAAATATTTAAAGACCGTTATTCTTGCATGTAGATGCAAGAAGGCCCTGCTCTGGAGCCCAGTAGGGCTCAAGGTTTCCTTTGCTGCTGCGCATGGTTTTGGCATGCTCAGGCTGGACCGCGTGCGTCCACTCAGCTTTGCCCTTCTGACACCTTGTATCTAATACAGACTCGGAGCTGTGCACGGATCATACAGGGCGAAAATGGCTTCAAACGCTGAGCGCAGCCAACAGAAACCAGCCTGTCGGGAAGGAGCTCCACAGTAGGGTTTATAACTCATATTAAGGTATTTTAAATAGGTCTGAAATCATGGTTAGCACTCATGACCCTCAGAGGAAGGAGTGGCTTGTGTTTTTCTCCCAGTATGAGAAGAAAAAAATACACTTTCCTCACGCTCACTCAGTATGGGTGCATCTACAGTCATAACGCCACCTCTGCAAACATAAAGCCACACAAAGCCACATTTCCTGGAGGCTTCTCATTCCCTGGCTAACAAACATTATCAGGAAGGCAGCAAGGAGGCGAGAGCCCAGGGACGCAGACACAGTTTCATGGGGTGTTTACAAAAGGCGGTTGAGAAGATTGCACTGAAATGCAGCTGCCCTCAGCCCTGCGCCGGGTGACGGCCACTGTCACGGGCCCGTGTGACGCTCCTGTGATGAGCAGCAGGGATGAGCCTGGCTAGAGGGTCGGCGGGCACTGAATAGGGCACATGGCCATTTTCCATGGGCCGTGTTGTGCGTAAGAGGGGAGCTGGGAGCACTCGCAGCATAAGCACATTCCTGGGGAGGGGTCTCTGGGGCCATTCGTGGTTCAATGCAACCCCCGGGCCATGCTGTAAATATTGGGACTGGCTCCTGCTCGCTCCCAGGAGCTGCGTCAGCTGCTTCGGCATTTGAAGGGAAAAAGAGTAAATGGAATGGGAGGGGAGATAACAGTTAAATAAATAAAACAATGGGGGAAAAATAAAACAAGAATATTTGCTTTTGCATTTCAGAGAAACTCGGGAGGATGATTTTGGCCAGTGTGAGGGACGACTGCTGCGGTCGCCAGAATGATGAAGTCACAGGAGGCACCCGGGTGCGTTCGCTCATGGGTTGCACACGTGTGTACGAGGAGGCTGCAGAAACCTGTCCCTACAAGGGGAAAGGTGCATCTGCCTCGGGGTTGCTCTGTGCTGTCTGCTCATCCCAGAGCTGGGGCCTGTTTCCCCAGACAGGTTTGGGGGCATTGCACACTCCCACCAAAGTCGGCGGGGCGGGATGATTCCCGTGCTGCTGAAGGCTCGGGAATGTTCTTTGGAAGTTGTTCCTGGGATGGGACCAATGTTTGCTGAGCAGGATCCCACCGGGCGCACAACAAGGCAGCTGCAAGGAACGCGTTAATAAAACATAAATAACGTGAACGAGAAACAAACGCCGCGGGCAGGAAAACACAGGCGAAAGGGACTTTTGGCACGTGCAAGGGACACAACCCGAGAGTTATTCACGGGCACTGGGGCCGATGACTCTTTCTGCCGCCGGAGGCTGCTCTGGCTCTGGGCGCCCCGCGGCGCGGCCGGGACGTGGGGGCTGCCGCGCGCATCACACGGGGGCGCGCTATGGCGGGGGCGATGCGGTCGGTACCGGCGCGCTATAGCAGCGGGGTGGGTGGGGAGAGTCGGTACTGGCCGTGAGCGCTGTAGCGGGGATGGAGGGGACAGTGCGGACAGTGCTGGCCGTGAGCGCTGTAGCGGGAGCGCCGGCCGCGGTGCAGGCGGGGGAGCGTTCGGCTGTTTCCGCCGGGCGCGGTACAGGCGGGGGAGCGTTCGGCTGTTTCCGCCGGGCGCAGTGCAGGCGGGGGAGCGTTCGGCTGTTTCCGCCGACCACCCCCGGAGGTTGCCGAGGCGGCGGCGCGGCGCGTGCGCAGTGCGGCGGGCGCGCAAAGGCGCCGTCATGGCGGCGGCAGCGAGCGGCGCGGGGCCGGTAGCGGCGGAGGCGGCAGCGCCCGAGCCCGAGGCGGGGGCTGAGGCCAAAGCTGAGGCGGAGGCGGTGCCGCCGCCGCTGCCGGGGCTGCAGCTGGTGCAGCAGGGCGCCGAGGCCTGCGTGTTCCGCGGCCGCTTCCTGGGCCGCGAGGCCGTGGCCAAGCTGCGCGTGCCCAAGCGCTACCGGCACCCGGCGCTCGAGGAGCGGCTGAGCCGGCGGCGGACGGCGCAGGAGGCCCGCGCACTGCTGCGCTGCCGCCGGGCAGGTGCGTGAGGGCCTCGGGCTGCCTGCGGAGCCTCCGCGGGCAGTGCCCGGTGCTCACTGCCCTTTGCTGTCTTTTAAACCAGGGATTCCCGCGCCCGTGGTCTACTTCGTGGACTACGTCACCAACTGCATCTACCTGGAGGACATCGTGGGCTCCGTCGCGGTCCGAGACCACATTGACTCCGTGCAGCAGCGCGGCGGCGACGCCGGCAGCCTCCTCCCCCTCGGCGAGAAGCTGGGCGCGCTGCTGGCCAGGCTGCACGACGAAGACCTCATCCACGGGGACCTCACCACGGCCAATATCCTCCTGCGCCCGCCCGTGGAGAAGCTGGACTTGGTATTGATAGACTTCGGCCTCAGTTTTGTTTCAGGCCTTCCTGAGGATAAAGGAGTTGACCTGTATGTGCTGGAAAAGGCCTTTCTTAGCGTTCATGCTGAAGTAGAAACTGTGTTTGAAACTCTGCTGAAGACCTATGCAGCTACATCAAAAAAGTCCGGTCCTGTTATCAAAAAGCTGGATGAAGTGCGGCTACGGGGCAGGAAGAGATCCATGGTTGGCTAGGAGAGAGCAGTGATGGAGAAATATTACCAGTTAGGTTCTGTAAACATGTTTATTTATACTTCCAGTTGGTTTTATTCCATAGATGGCTATTTTGATAATGCAGTGTCTTAAATAAATTTACTACATGTGGTGGTAATCTTTGTGTAATTTCTTAACACAGTCAAACAGTAACAAAAGTATTTATGAAAGATGAGAGCTCAGGCTAGAAACAGACAGCTAAAGGTTGCTTTCCTAAATGTATCATTTTTTTAAAGCATCTTGCAGTGTCATTCTGCTGTTGTGTGGATATTGTTGTGTAGATAGAATCACAGTGAATAATCTCTAGGCTGTGGACTGCACGTTGATGTTTCCTAATGCTAAAGGAGCGTGGGCAGGGCGTTCTAGGAGCAAAGCAAAGGGAAGGAGCTTCTTGCTCTGCTGCTCCTCTCTCTGCTGCTCCTCTCTCTCCTCCTCTCTTCCTCTCCTGCTCTCATCTTCTCTCTGCCCCTCTCCTTTCCTCCCTCTTCTCCGTTTTCCCGCTGTGCTCCGAGCAGCCCCGGGGCCGCCCCATCGCGCGCGCCCCGCAGGGTTGCTCGTGATGAGGCGGTGGCGCGTGCGCAGCGCTGCCGCCCGGCAGCCCCAGGGCCGCGGGTTCGCGCCCGCCCGTGCAAGCGTCCTAGCGCGCCGGCTGCCGTGCCCCGCGCGCATTCACCTCCTTGCCAGAGGAGCCGCCCTGGGCGAGTGCCCGGCCCCAGCGTGGGGCCCGGGTTCCACCGGCCCAGCGACAGCTTTGCCGCGGCTGCGGGTAGGGAGGGAACACAGTTGGGTGGCATTTTCATAGATGTTTCCATCATGAGTGATTTTTTTTTTTTCCTTTCTCCTGCTTCTGCAGGATCCTGTTCAGGAGGCAGTGGAAAGCGCAGAGGCAGCAGGTAAGGGGCAGATCCCTGCGGGTGCGGATGCCAACCCCTTTGCCGAGTGTTCCTGGCCCTGGCGAGCCGGAGGGCGACTGTCCTGCCACCCCAGCGCCTGGTGATGGCCGATGCTGGAGAGCACTGCCAGCCTCCCCGGAGAGCTCGCGGGCGTCGCGCTCCCCTTCGGCACCCTCCTGCCTGCCGGGAGAGCCCCCGCGGTGGCTGAGGAGCAGCCACCCCCTCCAAGGGCTCCCGAGGGGCGGGCAGGGCGCAGGGCGCCGCGCGTGAGCCAAGGAGGCCGGGCCGGAGCCGCGCCGAGGGGAGCAGCGCGTGGGCCCCACGTCCCCCACCTGCACAAACACTTGTCTAACCGCCTCCCGGTGACGCCGGCGTTAGGTTTTGTTTGTAAAGTGCTTTGAAGGCACTTGTTTCCAGCCATCTTTGTGTTTATCAGAACGCAGCCGTTGGCTGCTCTCCATACAGGCCGGCAGAGCAGCAGCAGCAGCAGCGCCGTCACCTGCGGGTTTTACAGCCAGCGCGATGGGCGCGGAGGGGACAAGCCGTCAAGCTGAGACCCCGGCACCGGCCTCTTTTGAAACCTGCCCTTTGGGGTCAGGACCAAGGGGAACGTTGTTGGTGGTGGAAAACAAAACATTTTGCTTTTTGTTGCGTGACAAAATTCTTCCTTGTTACCTAACTTATTTTCACACAGCTGTATAATGGCCAGTTGATATTTCCTCTTGGTCAGCAAGTTAGTTGTGTGTAAACTGCTGTAGTGGGTACAGAATAAATGATGTACAAGGGCAGAAGGATCACAGCAAGGGAATATCCAGCAAAGTGGAAGCTTTCTGCAAAAAAAACAGAGCTGGTCCCATGACCTATTCAACCTGCACCTTTCTGCGGCCTGGGCCTTTTCACGAAGGGTTCGAGTAATGCCTGCTGCAAAGGCGGTTTCAAGCCACCAATATTCTTTGAAAGTTTGGTCTGACCTTGTAAAATAAGTTGTAGCAATATATCTCGAGACCAGGTTTAGCTCAGCTGAGTTTAACCGCAGTTTCTCTCTCTTCAGGACATGGGAGCAAGCACTGCACGTTGCTGCAGTTCCATGGGCCTTCAGGATAGACGGTGATGTCCTGGCTCATGCAAAGGGATATTTCCCTGCTGTAAAGGGTACGTTGGCCTTCGCACACACTGAAACATTCCAGCCCATCGCCTCAACACGAGTGAGAGTCAGAGGGAATATGACCAGCAGTTGCTGATATTGTGCATAACCACTGGGTGTCTCTCAGCCATCGCCACCAGCACAGGAAAATCTTAACATCTGGGAAAAAACTTTCTTGCAATAGCAAACTCTTATCACTGCTTGCCAGACAGGTAGTTGTCCACTTGGCTTCTTTTTTACTGCTCAGATATTCCTACTTTTAAGAATTACTGCCTCAGGGGACCAAATTTAGGCCTGCTGTGAATAGGTTAATTTCCAGGGACCTTGCAGCCAGCCAAAAAGCAATGAAGAGCAAGTGTGTGCTGGTAAAATACGTGAGGAGTAAAATAGAGAGAGAACAGCAAATGAAACGGAAATAAGAGGGTTTCCTTAGAATTACAGAGTCAGGATTTTAGAGAACTGCTGGTTATTGATTAAGTTACCGTTTTTTACTTTGGTGTTTGGCCATCGTCGGTGATTCCTCTTCCAGAGTGGGAAAGTCAGTCCCCCCGCTCTGAAGACCGAGTCGGGCATCAGCCTGTGGCTACAATGAGCAGTTCTGGTTTGCCCACTCGTGCTTAGGTACAGAAGTGAAATAGCTTTGGAGGAGTTTGGAGGTGGATGGTGGTTGATTGTAGACCAATAGGAGTGCTGAGAGGAAAAGCTAATGAAGAAAGTCTGGACTAGTGTGACAAGAAGTAGGAATGAACTTCTTGAATGTACATAATCTGGGTATGCTGTTACCAGGGCTTTTGGACAGTGTCTTTTGGGGGTGTCCAGTTACTGTGTATATATGTAAAAATTGTGAATGTAAGTTAAATGGGTGTATGTTTTTTGAGCTTTTTTTTTTTTCCAAGTCTAGGCCTCAATGTTTACAGGAAATGGATATTTTCCAGTTTTTCCAGATGCAAAGCATTGATAACCTCCCACAGCCCTCCTCTCCCATCAGTGCTGATAGGAAACCAGGGCAGTGCAATAAACATAAAAGTGCATTAGTAGCCCAGAGTGCAGCATGTGAGGGCCACGGCAAACAGATAAAGCCTCTCCCTGGCCGAACACAAGCCCGTGTGCCCCAGCGGTGCCCAGACTGCTGTGCAGCACCTCTTCCTTTTGCACGAACAGAGCTTGTGCACAGAGCTGCTCTCTGGGGAGGTGCTGACCCCACGGCAGAGAGAAAATGCAGCCCATTTGGCTGCCTCCTCCCTCCCTTTCCCCTTCTCCTGCTCAGTCCAGTGAATGGATCTGCTGCTCGCTGGCCTCTCTGCCGCCATGGGCTGAGATCCTTGCTGGGATCAACATCGGAGCGATGGAGGCGATCCTGTCCCGACTGGCAGCAAAGCCTGGAGCAGGAGTCGGGCAGCGCTCGTGCTGCCTTTTCGACTCGCGGTTGAAGCATCCTTAGCTGCAGCGTCTCCTCCACGCCAGGTTGTGTTAAGGCCCGCCAGGGCAGGGTCATACGCTCCTCGCTTACTTTCTTCGGCTCACGCTGGTGCGAGCCAAGGCTTTGCCTCTTGCTTTGTGGATATTTCCCATGGTCCTATCCCGATCTGCATCACTGGCTTTTTTGTTTGCTGCTCCTCACTGCTGTCTAACGCAGAAAAGCGTTTCAAGCGGCATTGCAAACAACTCCACAGGCATCTGAGACACTGGCTAAGCTCAGCTGATGGAAACAAACTCAACTCCCTATTTTCTCATGCTTTTGATTTTTTTTTTGATGTATGTTTGTATATTATTTCTGTCTGCTGCGAGAAATGCATGGGAACTAAAACAGATATTTAAACTGGATTTTTTTTTCCTTCTAGCAATCCCTTGCACTCCCTCTCTACTTACATGAGGAGCGTTGAGCCTGAGTTCCCAGGATAACTTGATGCTATTTTATGGCCTGTGCTATCCTGGTGCTCAGCCTGGATGAGCTCGTGTGATGCTGGAGTCCTTGAGTCTGTTTGCCAGAGCCCCCGCTGCTCCCCCCGGCTGCAGCGGCTGCAATTGGGAAGACATGGAAGAGAGGAGCAGAGTTCCCTTTGACCCTTCCCTGCAGTGGGAGCTCACGGAAGCGCTGAGGAAGCTTGGCTGGAAGGCACGTGCTCCGTGAAAAGACACGTGCTCCGGTGGAGATGCCGTGAGGAACACGGAGAGGTCCAGATGTTAGAAGACACCCCCGGTTTGTGGCTGGCTACCTCCCTGCGGTGCGCAGGGCTCCGGGTGCTACTGCAGGGTGAGGGCACACGATGCTCAAGGTCCCATTTAACCCTTCCGACAAAACCTTTTGCCTGCTCGGGACTCCCCAAAGTCATTCCAGAGCTGGTTACAGTTCTGCACTGTGGCCTGTTCCCCGTGGCCTAGAAGGACCGTGGAGGGTTGTCATGTGCCGGCAGCTCCCATGGAGGGGCTGAGTTCAGACTGGGGGGTCCCACACAATATAGTGAGGCTGGGGGCGGTATAGCGGGGCAGTATAGCCGTTGTGGGGTGGGATAGCAATAGCAGGCGGGGAACCATATAGTGGGATGGGGGCAGGGTGGGGGGGGCAGGACAGCAGAGAGGGGCAATAGAGCAGATAGGCGGGGGCAGGCGGGTCAGCGCAGGGGGTGATGCAGTGGGGTGGCGGGGGCTGTTGGCGGGCGGGGGGTGGGCGATGTAGCAGGGGGGAAGCGCAGGCATGGAATAGAGGGATATGAGAGCAGGATAGTGGCGGTGGGGGACGGCCACGGGGGAGCGGTGCGAGGGGTGCGGGGTGGTATAGCCGGGCGGGGGCAGAATAGTGGGACGGGGCGGTATAGCAGAACAGGGGGCGATATAGCGGGACGGGGCGGTATAGCCGGGCGGGGGGCGGCAGGGCGGCGCGGGGCGGTATAGCGGGACGGGGTGGTATAGGCGGGCGGGGGGCAGTATAGCGGGATGGGGGCAGTATAGCCGGGCGGGGGGCAGTAGGGCAGCGTGGGGCGGTATAGCCGGGCCGGGGGTGGTAGGGCGGCGCGGGGCGGTATAGCCGGGCGGGGGGCGGTATAACCGGGCGGGGGGCGGCAGGGCGGTGCAGGGCGGTATAGCCGGGCGCAGCAGGGCGGTATAGCGGGACGGGGCGGTATAGCCGGGCGGGGGGCGGTATAGCGGGACGGGGCGGTATAGCCGGGCGGGGGGCGGCAGGGCGGCGCGGGGCGGCGCTCGGGGCCCGGCCCGGCGCTGCCCTCCCCTCCGCGGGCGCGCCCGGCCCCGCGGCATAAAGCGGCGGCGGCGGCGGCCCCGCCGGGCCGGGTCGGGCCGGGCCGGGGGATGGCGGCGCTGGGCGCGCTGGTGAAGAAGGTGTGGAGCGTGCGGCGGGCGCTCGTGCTGCTGGGCGCCCCGCTCGCGCTGCTGCCCGTGCTGCTCAGCCTGCCCGCCAAGGTACCGCGCGGGGGGCGCCGGGCAGGAGCTGCCCCCGCGGAGGGCACGGGCCAGGGGTGCCCGCGGGGTCCCCCGCCCAGGGCGAGGATGGGGAGCGGGGCCGGGCGCCGAGTGGGATGCAGACCTGGAGTGCGGCTGGGGGTTCAGGGTACAGCCGGGTTATGGACTGGGGTCCTCCTGGCCCCGTGCCGCCTATGGTTGCGCTCGAGTTGGGTGTTTGCCAAGGACCTGCTGCTCTCAGGGGTGACCCGTGCGCTGCTGAGCGGTCACCAGGCTGCGGAGCAGAGGGACCCCCTTGGTGTGCGGCTGCGGTAGCCGTGGGGCTCCTGGGACCCGAGCACTCAGCTCAGCATGGAGGGGACTGCAGGAGCCCATGGTCACCTGGGGACTGCCCTTCTGCAGCCCCTGCACAGTGCGATCAGAGCAGCTTGCTTTAGTTTTTTAGGGAAAGGAAGGGGTAGGTAACCTAGTTTGTGTTGCTTTCATAGACACTTGCGGAGGTTTAAAGAACTTGGGGCTCAAAATTGGCTGAGTTGGAGCAGCACTAAGTACTTTGTGTTTGCACTCCCAGGAAGCTTAACTGCATACACAGCTCTTGTGAAAGGAGGTCACACACCTCTTGCTCCCCTTCCCAGCTGAGAAGCCGAGGTGTGGAGCAGGGACACAGCTCGGGTCCCCCCCGCTAGCTCTTTGCAGAGCCGGGGCACAAAGCACGTCCTGGGGACCGTGCTCCCAAGGTCCAGCAAAGCTGCCCCCTCCGTGCTGCCCTTCCCAGCGAGCAGCAGCTGGGACGGACAGCAGTGCTGGCCTGGGAGAGGTCACAGCGGCCGAGATGGAGCCCACGATTTGGTGGGATCTGTGCTAAAGCCGCCTGTGAAACAGAGTGGCTGCACTGCGTCGGGACAGGAGAGATGGACGGTGCCTTGGGATGCGGGAATTTCGCAGACTGGCACCTCTGCTACTGTAACTGCAGAAGCTTGTGCAGGAAACGCTTGAGCCGTTCCATAGATACGGTTAACGGGTCTCCTGGAAAGGTTTGTGAGTCGGGATATGTGTTATGCAGCACTTTAACTAATTTGTTTGTGGCAAGACTTTGGGGAATGAAGGATTTTTGCACCTCTCCTGTACACACTTTTGTGCCCTGAGACCATTGGAGCGCTGGGTGGCAGTCCATGTGGCAACAAAGTCACTGGGTGATGGCTTTACCGATGACTTCAGGGTGACCAGGGTTTCGCTCTCACGTTCTGAGTCAGATCCATTTGAGAGTGACTTTGTTTATAGCAAGAAATAAGTGATGTTCAGTAGTTAGTGATTATAGAATGATTCGGAGGCTGTGAGGATATGACTTCTACCTGTGTATTCCTTGTCAGGGAAAACCTTTACTTTCAGCCTAATAACATAAATCTTCTAAATTAAAAAAAGAACAGAAGAAATTGATTTATTTCATGATACAATATGTTAAAAAAGAAAATTTTTCTTTGGATGTAATCTCTCTCGCTTCCTATTTTGCATTATTTGGCTGAGTACTTAAACGGGAATATATATAATATTTGCTTGCCCTCAAAGAGTAGAAAACAGGTTACTTAGCAGATGCTTAATGCCTTTGCAGATTCATAAACATCTCACTGTATTAGTTTGTACCTTCATTTGGTATAGCAGAATGGGTGACTGCAATGATTTTTAATGGTACTCTGCTTGATTTTGGCACTTGTGAAGTCTTGAGGCACAGTTGGATGGTGAGGAGAGGCTGTGAGCTCGGCGCACGCTTGTGCCTGGGCTGAGCTCAGAGCTCCCCCAAAATGTCATCACACTGTGACAAGTCCTGAGAATCATCGTGGATCAGGATGGTGCTGTGGATGTCATTTTTTTTTTTCTGGTCAAAGCATATATTGATGCACATGGTATAGAGATCTGGGAGTTCAGGGAGGAGACTTGGCCTCACAAGCAGAAGAGCTGTCTGCAGGCAGAGCTTTACTGGTAGAAAACCTTAGCTGCGGTTTTGTGCCAGGGTGGTAGCATGTTCCTCGTGTGAAAGCTGAGAGGACTTCAGAGACTGCCCAGTCTGCTCAGCAGGTTTTTCTTAAAGAAAAAATGTGTAATGCAAAGGTAGGACTTCACAGTGGGACATTTACACCTGAGAAGGTCAAGGACAGCAAGGCAGCTGCAGGCCAGGGACAAGGCGACCAGCAAAACTACTGAAGGGAATTGCTGGCTGGATGCCTGCTTACATTAGTGAGTTCCTCATTTTCTATAAGCTCTAAATGCATTAGAGCTAATAGCGAAGAGACTGTTACCTGTGCTGGTTGCTGTCAAAGCACCGATGCTTTGATGATCGCACGACTCGTGTTAACCAGGGCAGTGTTTGTGGGTTTGAAGCAAATCTAGGCTGCAGTCGCACCGCATTCTCCCAAAATTGAACCTATGGGTGAACCTGCAGCTGCCAGTTACTGCAGAAAGTGGTACTGGTTTGTGTTCAGGGGCCAGTGAGTCATCCACAGTTTCAACATTAAGTTGTCCCTCACTTGTGCAGCAAGAAGGGAAATTTGCTGCTGCATCAGCATGGGGTTAACTTCTGAAGTCCAGCGCTGTTGCTCTGCTCTGCTCTCTGCAGCTTGAGCCGCGGGGGGCTGCGGGGAAAGGAAGGGAACAGATTACGCACTTAGCAGCGATGTGAAAACACAAAGAGGGGGGAACGGGCGAAGCCGCAGCAGGTGGGGGAGTCTTGCGTGGTTGGTGTTTGGAAGCTCTCCCGGCGCGCGGTGGGAAATGTGTGCCCTCCGCTGGGCTGCTGAGTCAAGAGATTTAGCCAAACACAGGCCCCGAGTCCAGCCGCCCCGTCCTGGGCAGCCAGGAGCACCGGCTGCTTCAGGGAGCCGGCAAGCTCCATCTCGGACCGACTCCAACCTGCTGGCCCGTGGCTGCTGTTACTCGGGGCTGGTCCAGGAAGGCCGCCCGTGGAGAACATGCTGGTGGCAAGAGCACTTCCCTGGTCTCTTAGCAAAAGGCCTCTTAGCAAGATCCCTGCTACTAATGTTTTGCATACCTGGAACATCTGTATTACCCTGCAGGGTGTTACACCAGTAGAATAAGGGAAGCAGCAAGGCCCAGGCCTTGCTAGTCTCAGGATGAGCTTTTCTGCAAAGACATCTTTCTTAAAGGTGTCTCTGCTGCGCTTTCCTGCTTGGGAAAATCTATTCCCACATCATATCAGCGATTACATTCCCATGAAAAATTCTCTTCTCCAGGAAGAGTCAGGATTTACAGTTGGACCTGGTGATCTTAAAAGTCTTTTCTAATCATAATGATTCTATGATTCATGTTTCAGTTGTTTTCTCTGATATCAACTTATTTTCAGTCATCCTTGTCCCCACTTGGATGCTCAGCAATTTTAATCTCTCAAGGTACCAGAGCCATAAAGAGCCATCTGTGCTCTGGCTTTGAGGGCAGCATTTCAGTTGAATTTGGAGACCAAGAGATTGTGATCTAAAAATTAGTTTGACACAGAACAAGTGAGACGTGACTTCTTGGAAAGGGGCATCTCTGCGAAACGCTGCGTGCAATGATTTTCCCAGTGAACTGGCACTTAGGTGATCTCTCCCTGGAGACAAAATCCTTTGAAGAAAAATCACGTGTCAAATCTGGCCTTGCTTATTGCTGCTCAGCTGCAGCATCCCAACCTACAAGGTCATCGTCAACCGTTGTCCTCCAGGAACCCATGCAGAACTCCATCCTGTCCCCACGCAGGTGGACAGCCATGGCAGGCCCTAGTGTTGATGTTTTAATGCTGCCTCTTGTTTGCATTTGACACCCTTTTTAGGTTGCAATCGCAGAGGAGACTTGCGTAAGTAGTTTTGTCTACAATCTTCCTTCTCTTAAATAGATAAATGAAATTTCTGCTCTGTGGATAGTTTTGCTTAGACCCCAGGGTTTGCTCCCCAGGCTGTGACCGGAACAGAGCTGCGTCCGTAAAAGAGCACAGTGAGACATTCAGTGTGGTGCTGCTTCCCTGCAATCAGTTCTTTGCATAAGGGTCTGTGTGTCACCTTCCACTCTGGTTGTTGCTGAAATGGTTGAACATTTGACCCGTGAGAGGAAGTGCCTACTTGGGAGAGCTGTGAATGATTGCAAAGAGCTCTGGCAGGGCAGGAGGGGGTTGGAAGAACTGTTCTGCAGGAGGGGGCATGGGGGGCACTTTCAATGAGCTGTGCAAAGAGCTTGTTCCAACAGCTTCTAATGAACTCAATGTCTACAGCCTCTTGGCTTGGTAACAGCTGAGGCAGCCAAATCTGCTAAAAGGAGCTTTGCGCAGGCAAATAGGGCCCAATGACTTCAAAAAAACAGAATTGCCTTTCTGAGTGGACATAGACCAATTTAAAATTAACTTGGGAGTGATGAATCCTCCTTACTAGAACAAGGAGACTTAAGAGTGAAGAAAAATGACATTGGTTGCATGAAAGCAAAGACCATGGACCACTTCCAAGCTATTTCATTATGGGGCAATGGGTGATGCAAATGGGGAGCAGGTGAGGAGCAGTGTGTCCCCAGCACGGTGCAGGGTACAGACTGCCAGGCAGGAGCTGCGTGGTGTGCAGAAGCACGGGCAGGCAAAGAAGGAGCCGTAAGGAGAGCAGCTTGGCAGGAGGAAAAGCCCTTGCAGCCTGGTTACACGTCATGCACAAAGTCCTCATCGGTGCTACCTGTGTGCCTGGTGCTTTAGAAACCAGGCTCGCAAAACTGGGAGCAATTATTGGCCAAAGAGGGAGAACTTCAGCAAGGGGAGTGATTGCTGGAAGTGTGTGACTCTGTTTTGCCATACGCACTGAGAGCTTCTGTTTGGAGAGACTGCTAGCAAGCAAGGAGTGGGTACAGAGGGGAAGCGAAAGCAGAAATGCTTTGGGCAAAAGGGAAGTTGACAAGAATGAATATTAATTGGGAACCATATAAAACTGAAAAGGAAAACTGAAAACTGATTCAGGAGGAAATCCCTGGGCAGAGGGTTGAGGGTGGTAAGTGATTTTTCAAGTGTTAGGCACAAAAGGAGTGGGGGGGAAAAAAAAGAGCCATGCGGACAGGTGAACCAGGAACCAGGGTCCATTTGCACCCACCTCATGGTAGACGTGTGTAACTGGGGATTGTGACTGTAGGCCCTGCGCATCTGCAGCCCCTCTTGAGGAGCAGGTTCCAAAAATGCCTCTGCAATATCAAGTTGAACGTGGCTATCTGGACTAGCTACCCATAGCCAAAAGGACCAATGTGAATTTTTATGTATAAATACATGAGAAGGTGAGTAAGAGCAGTGAGGAATTCCTAGGTCACTATTTAGTTGCAGTTATCACCGAAACACCCTGTGTTCTTATTTCCAGAGTTCAAAAGAGGCTTTGATAAATCAGAGGAGTCTGGGAGAGCAGGACGAGTAAAGGACTGCAAAACAGCCACACAGGGAGAGACTGCAGGAGCTCGGCCTATTTTCTCAAAGAACAAAAAGGCAAAGAGTGGCTTGTTCACCATCTCGAAGGCACATCCATCACAAGCAGAGCTTGGATAGGGGCTGCCCGGGCTAGGGCATAAAGGGAGAGCGTTTAACAAGATGCAGAGCAGGGAAGCTAACAGATTCAGATTACCAAAACGTACTTTTAACAGTGAGGTTAATAGGAGCAGCTTATTCAACTTGTATCTGACTCACCATCATTGAAAATGTTTCTTTTTTAAGCCAAAAGTGGATCTATCTTAAAAAAGCTGATGTTAAAGTAGAGATTTCTTCGAGTAGGGAGCCTTTTAACCTCTTATAGGATATTGGATCATCACATTGTTCTGATCTTGCTTTGCAGAAGAACCAATGAATGATTCAACTTCTGGGATCTGCTGGTGCCTCCAGGAGAAGATGTGAGCCTCGGGCTTGAGACCTTTGAGGCAGGGATGATTTTCCCTATGATGCCCATTTTTTATCATGTTTCCTATCTGATCTTTATCGTTTTGATCTCATATTTATGCTCAGTTTCTGAGCTTCAGCGGACACTCATAAAGTGGACAGAATGATTTTTTCTGCCAGTTGCAAAACGTGTCTAGAACTTCACACAGAAATGCTTCCAAAGTTTTGTCTTTTTTATCATAATTTCAGAGCAAAATATCTTCCCGAGCATTCACTGCAGCTCTTACCGCTTATGCCCCTGTGGCAATGGCCCTTTTCTAGCCACTCTGCAAATACCCAGTGGGAGCAAAACAAGTCTGCTGGCACGAGTGCTGGTAAACAGGACTTGTTTTAGGTCCAGATTACATAATGTTTGCAGGAGCTGCGTTGGTAGAAACTGGATTCAAATGTCCATCTAACTGGAGAACAGGCCGTGCAAATAAGGTGATGGGGGAACCTGAGCTGCAAATTGTGAGCAAGATGCTAAAGCCCTGCTGGGCTTTCTGCATCTAGTTCTTTGACTATCACAGATAAGATGTCCCTTCGTGACAGTAGCTGGACAAAAAGACTTGAAAACTCCATCTGCAGGCAAAATGAAAATCTCCTGGTGTTGGGCTTGAGGTGCTGGAGCATCCCCTGACTTTGCTTGCCCCCTTCTTTGCTCGTTTCGCAGAGGGCACACGAGGACAGCCCACATTTGAGACACGAGGCCACGGTGGCCCCGTGATGTGGCCAGGTCATCGGAGCAAAACCGAAGCTGGGCAGGGTGCCTCGAGCAGGGCCCAGCGCCAGCACAGCACGAGGGCGGGCGAAAGCCCTGACGTCCCCTTCCCGCCCGCGGGCCGCTTCCCGGCGAGGCGCTGCCGGCCTCCGTGCCGCTCGGCCGAGTCCCGCGCATGGAAAATCCCAGGTCTTTCGGTGCGGCGAAGACGGGTCTGGCAGGGCAGAGGTCGTCCTGGAGGCTCTTGTGCAACAGGAAGGTGAGATGTTGTAGCCACAGAGCCCTTGCCGGCAAATCATTAAATGGTTATAAAATTAACCCAATCACAAGACCTATTTTAAAGTTCGTATTTGCAGCCATTTTTTCCCCTCATGAACTTTGGTAGGGACTTTGGAAAAACAGGGCTGCAGGGAAGCGAGGGGAGCTGAAACGCCCCTAGCAGGCGGTGACACAGCAGAGGGATCGCAGGACACGGGGTGCGCGGGGACGACGGCGCACGCGTGCGGGCGTCCCCTTCTTGCCAACGTGGACAACCCGGGGCCGTTCGAGCGCAGTCCCTGTATAGCAGCCAAGCTTGCAGGTGGCTGGGAGCATAAATTAATTAATGCTTGCAAGATACTTTGGCTCCAGGAAACCTTTCTATTATATTATTAGTTTGCGGTCTTAAATTTCTATTCCGAGGAGTAGTTGCTCCGAATCTGAGCTATTTCTGACTATTGTCCTAAGTGAGAACTTGTTTAGTACTGGTGCAATTTCTTCTCTCTTGGGATGGACTAAGTTCCTATTGCTAAGTATTAGCAATACTTCGTCTTTCTTTTTGAAGTGCTTTGCTGTTGATGTAGGTTACACAATTTCAGAAACCCGCTTTGTACCATAATTTTCTACCCTGTTTTATCTGTGCATCTTGGCTTGGATTTTGCAATGAAGATCAATTATCAGCTTCATGGTGTATTTCATGGAAACATTTTCCATATGTCGGATAATAAATATTCCTTATCTTACAACTAGCTTTCTGAACTGTTTCACCCGTTTCGTTGGGTCAGCTGAAGTCTTCACTGATCTGCTCTTATATCAAGATGGTGTTAAAAACTCTTGGTCATTCTACCTTTCTCAGAGGCAAAGCATGTTTATTTTGAAGTCACTCCGGTGAAACTTTCCTTGCAGAAAACTGGAGAAGATTGTGCCATTGGGAGGAAAAAATGCTTTAAATGACCTTTAGCGAGCAAACGGAAAATAACTTAATGAGAGCAAAGCTATTTCTTTAGTGTATAAGAGGAGCCAGTGTAAAGAGAAATTATCAGTTGCCATGGGAAATAGATCACTAATCTAGTGTGCAAACATGTCACTGCATGATTCTTTATGTTTGCAAGAGGTAGCACTCCCAGACTGTTATTCTGGTCCTGCTGGTTTAGAGGAAATACACCTAGAGGGAATTTGTGGGAGCTGACAGATGTCAGATGAGCTTTAGGAATGTAAAGGTTTTACTTCACAATATCTCATATCTGTCTTTATCATGCTCTAAAATTAGGACTGCAGATGATCTTTAAGGGCAGATTTTGGGAACCTCACGTGAAGCAGTAGTCCTCTGTGAAAAATGTATTGAAAGGTCCAAGTTGGTTACTCTAGGTCCTCTGGTATTCGCAATTCCACATGCAATGGAGCGCTTAAGTTTTACTAGCAAAATTGCTTGTGAAATGTAAAACTGGAATGCTAAAAGCAAGCAACAAGTTCTCCCACTCTTGCCTATTTGCAGACACTCACTACAGATACAAGGTAAATCCATATGAGCTTAAATTCACTTAGCTCTACCCATCCAGGGTATCAAGGAAGATTCTGCTCCAGTTTTCCATCTTGATTATTTTTCAGCATCTCTGGGTGTGCGTATCACTGAACTGGTGTTTGCACTGGGAGCTCGAGGCCACCATGTTCAGCTAAGGCTTGCAGGGCATTTTGGTAGGTGGCCAGGCAGGTTTTGCCTTGGCCTTACCTGCCCAAACACTTTGTTGGAGACCTCTTTCTCTCCAAAGTGCAGTTTCAGACCATTCCCAGTTCGCGCTGTTCCCCAAACCAGCCAAGTCAAGGCCGATGGGGAACTGCCATCACCTCCCAGAGAAATCCCGGCAACCTTGGTGCCGGGAGGGAAGGTCCAAGCGGAGGTACAGAGGTGGCCTTGAATAACAATTCAACCTGTTCAACAAGCTGGAAAAAAGTGGCAAAATAAATAGCTTCCAAGTGGTTCTGAGCCGTTATTTATAGCCCCGTGGGCACGCTGCCCTGTGGGCACTGACAATAACGCTCTTCAGCGCGGCGGTGACGGACGGGTCCGTTGCTCTCCCGTGTCCTCCATGCAGTCCCCATCCTCCCAGTGCTGCTCTGGGGCTCTCTTATCCCTGCGCTTTGGGCACTTGTCCTGACTCCTTTCCCCAGCTCATTATTTCGGCTGGGGCTGTCATGACAAATGGCTCTGGGCTCGTTGGAGCCTCCTGGGCGGATGAATGAGCCTCTCCGCGGGCGCAGCGAGGGAGCTGGCTCGCTGCCAGCCTTGGCCGAGCTCGGTGGCACTGAATGTGGGCAGGCTCGCGGCGAATAGGAAGTGGCACAGCACCATAACTCTTGATTTACTGATTTCCGTAGGGACTGGGATGGGTTGCCTTGGAATTGTTTCACACAGATCTCTCCGGAGACCCTGATCCAGTAAAAGAAACCTTTTTCTATGCCTCCTTTTGCAAATATGGAGACCTGATATGTCCCTTGGACCTCTCTCAAAGGCGTTTTCTCACAGCCATGCAAAGCCTGGTCTGTGGAAGCCAGAGAGAAAGCACAAACATATTAAGTGTAGCAGCTGTGAGATGATGCGGACACCTAAGGATATTAGCAGTGCTTCTTTCCAGCAGCAGTGCTCGCTAAGGATTAGCACCCTAATTCAATGCAAGAAACAGTCCCTGCTTTCCAGAGCTTCCCAGCTGATGACTTGCTGCATTGCCAACCAGGAACGTGCTGGAGGTTCAGGCAACCAAGGAAGCCCTGAACCCCATGCCCAATCTACGAGGGCAATGCTGCCCTTCATGGGAAGGGCTTGGGAGAAATACTGGATCCTTGAAGGAGTAATTGGTGCGTATTGCTGGTCTGGGATAAGTGTTTTCAAGTGAAAGGACTCCTCTATAACCCATCAGGCACTACTTTATCTTCTCTGTTTGTTTTGCAGGAGGGAAGATGTCTCTACGTGATCCTGTTGATGGCCCTGTACTGGTGCACGGAGGCGCTGCCGCTGGCCGTGACAGCCCTGCTGCCCATCGTCCTCTTTCCCTTCCTGGGGATCCTGCCGTCTAACAAAGTTTGCCCACAGTATTTCCTAGACACCAACTTCCTCTTTCTCAGTGGCCTCATCATGGCATCTGCCATCGAGGAGTGGAACCTCCACCGCAGGATTGCCCTCCGTGTCCTCATGCTAGTGGGCGTCCAGCCCGCCAGGTGAAGGAGGGAGCGCGCGGGGCAGCGAGCGGCCGGCGCTGGGGAGGCCGCGGGCAGCGACACCGGCATCGCCCCCATTCCATGGAGCTTCACGTGCTTGTGGAGTTTGTTTGTGCTGGGTGTTGCCTAGGGAGAACTGTTTTGTTCCTCACCGTATTGATGCTTCTTTTGGTTATTTATGCTCACCCTGGTTGCAGAAGTGCTTTTTCCTGTTGCTTTTATGTGATTCTTGGATCTGTTCTTCTTATAGCCAAGCTATGTTAGAGAACCCCTCGAATTCAAGAAATTCAGCTTTTTCTTCTTTCTGTCTTGCAGACTAATTTTAGGAATGATGTTGACAACGTCTTTCCTGTCCATGTGGTTAAGTAATACTGCCTCCACTGCTATGATGCTTCCAATTGCAAATGCAATTTTGAAAAGCCTCTTTGGGGAGAAAGCCACATCTAAAGATCTGAACAGGGAAAATGAAGAAAACCAAGGTAACTGAGACAGGGCAATAGTAGAAGCAATCTGAGGTCTTCACTGGTGCCAGCAAATTTGCCCCATTTCATTGCTGCCCCAAGTATCTAAGAGCAGTTTGTGCTTCTGGCAGATGGCAATGAAAAACAGCAATGCAGAATTGAAGCCCTCTTCACAGCTATTACTGATGCTGCAGGTTCTCTTGCTTGCACTAATTAGCACTGCTTTTGTTACTGCAACTTAAAGGCAATGGCTTCTTTGTTACTGCTGATTTCTAGGATAGAAAAATGAGTCCTCAGAAGAAGTCTAAAGCCTTTACATATTCTAATCAAGATATACTTAACCATTCATCATTAATGTGTAGCAATCATGAGACATTTGCTTTATCACATTTGCTGAATGAGTTGTTGACCATGCACATCTATTAAAATCAGCCCCACTGACCTTCTCGCTGTAATTTCCTGTGCTGGAGAAGTGCTGCATTTTGTGATTCCACTCTTTAACCTCCTTCATCCCTGTCCTCTGAAATGATTTGATGTGTAGTTGTTACTATACATACAGTAGCTTTTGGGAATATGTAAATCAAGATCCCCATTGGCCTAGGCACTGCAAGTGTGAAATTAATGTGCTTAGCTCATGATGCTCGCAGTGATGTGAGAAGGCAGAAAAGGCAAAGGGAGAGGGATGTGAGCAGAAGAATAAATAAAGTGTTGCTTGGAAAAACTCCTATGATTACATAATGATGAGTTTTTTTGAGAGCAGAGACTTGTAAATGTGGTAAATACAAGTGAAGGAGGAAGTCATTTGTAAAATATAAAACATGAAAATGCAAGTTTTCCTGTAGCGTTTTTTTCTAGAAGTTTAGTATTTTAGGATAGTGTTTTAGGAATAAATGAGAAAAATGGGGTCCTTGAAGGAAGCCCTAAAGCTAAAGTCAGGCAGGAACTAAGAGTCTTATTTTATACTTACAGGAAGAGAAGTGAAAATGAGCTTTCTGTAGAGGTTTCCTGGCAAGTGTCATCTTCAGCCAGGACTGATGGCCCTTCTGAGATGGCGTGTCTCAGCTGAGCTTTTTCCCAGACCTGACGAAACCCTGTCACTGGGCTGTGTATGGAGGCCATCTTTGACCTTGGCATACGATAACATCAATTTGCTGATATGCTTGGGTATGCTTTAGTAGCACTGTAGTAATGATCCGAAGACTAAAAAGTGAGTTTGGATAGGCAGAAGAAATAGATTAAAAATGCTTTAGAGGTATGTAGCATTCAAAGACTTTTGATCTTTTTCAGAAGAAATCTCGAGAAGTGCATGAAATCAGTCTGTGAGTATGTAGCAGTCAGCTTCAATTGAACATATCATGCAAGAATTTAAATTATGTCTCTGATGAAGAGATCACATTTTGATGCTGCTGAGATAACCCTGAGGTTGGAATCACTCATGCCTAGGCTTTCCCATGCGTTTAGGACTTGGGGTGGTCTTAGTGGGTCACAGACCTGCAAATGATATCTTTAAGGGAGGCAGTTGAGAAATGTGTATTTATAACCCTCCACAGCCTACCTCTGTCTGTGCTGGTGGGCAATGGCCACAGACCCCTCAGCACATGGTGGCATTGATCCTCAGGCCTCTTAAACCTTGTAGAAGCAACCAAAATGTCACCAAAGCAAAAGCTTTCTAGGAAAAGCCCTTTGCATCTAAGGTACAGAAAGTATTTGGGTGAAACAGCTGGGATATTGTGCAGCTTTAAAGGATAATTTACAGTGAAATGCCTAATTTCTTGCTCAGGAGTAGTGGATATTTTGTCCATCATTCAGCATCTGCCTAGATGCAGAGCTAGAGAGGGAGACTGGGGGAGCTCATGGGTATGGCTAGCTGATGTTCTCCAAGTCATTAGAAAAATGAAGTGGTGCTTCAGAGGAACCAAAACATTTATTTTATTTTTCAGGATTAGAAAAAAAAATCCACTTAATTTTATCTGCAGCTATTTTCTGCCTCCCCATTCAGCTTTTATTTGCTTGTACTACTTAACTGAAAAAGCTGTTATTCATTGCACTTTAAGCAGCACCTCTAGAACTGCAGGATTGATAGCCACTGATACTTCTTGTACTGCTCAGTGAGAGGTCCTTATGGTGCTCATTCAGTGGTTTTCAACCTCTTCAGGCTTTTGAACCCCTAACAATTTTCAATCCTCCTTTTCGAAGTTTAAAAGGAAAAGATTGTTCTACAGCATCTCTTTCTTTCCTTTTCATCATTGCCACTTGCAAACCTTCTTGAAGAGAGAATTCGCAGGCACCATGGTCCTAGCAAGAGGAGATGGGAGTTTGGCTTAGCAAGGGAAAAACACAAAATTTCTTAAAGGTGGAATGATATATTTATCTTTGCTAGCACAACCTTGGGTGAGACTTAGATGACAACAAGTGTTGGGCAAAAATCTGTTGGGGGGATTGAGTCAGCCAGGGGTTAACATTCTTGCCCTTAGTTGCATGCTGGCATCACAGCAGTGTTGGGGTGAAAGCTCAGCATGTGTGTGTGTCCCAGCCCGTTAACTTCAATTCAGTAAATTAGCAATGTGTAAAACACGACACTGCAAAACTCCCTGGTTCAGTGAGCAGGAATGAGCTGGTTGTCTTCAGTGACAAGTGCTGGGGGTTGGAGACTTTGACCACGAGCTCCTTTCCGTGCGGCTTCCTTGCTGTCTCAGCAGACAAAAGCATGGGAGAGGAGCCTGAGGAAGAGTGCAAGGAAATTTGGGGCTTGCTGGGATAGTGATGGCAAGAAATGGGCTGAAGTTGCGAGAGGGAGAGATTGCATTGGGAGGGATAACCTTGTGATTCTCATCCATCTTTCAATTTCTGAATCCCGTGGGTGGGATGGAGTTGGCTGCACCTCCTTGTTTACCGCCAAGGGGAAGGTCAGACACCCTGGGCTGTTCAAGAGATGCCTTTTCCCAAGCGCTCCCAAGTCCTGCTTGCCCTCCCTGAGGTCAACGACAAGGGGGCAGAGAACCAGAGATGGTGCAAGCTGCACAGGAGGGTCCCTGGCTGCTGGGTGCGCCTGGGAGTCCCTGGGGTGGCCTTGATCCTGGCCCTGGCCTGGGAGGAAGCTCTCAGCCTGCTGGGTGCACTTTTGGAAGGAGGCTGAAGGTCTAGGATAGTCCTCGCTCTCTGGGTGCATTTTAGAGGACCATGTATGAAGCCTAATCCCCAAGGTGTCCACAGTTGCCTTTAGAGAAGGAATTCTAGCTTTATGGGGCTTTGTACAAAGTGCAAGGGGCTTAGAATGTTCATTCCTCAGGTGTATTTGGGCCAGACAGTGCTCTTGCTATACCCGGAGGAGCATGTCAGTTCCTCAAAGTTGTCAGGCTCAGCAAAGTTGTTCCTAAAACCTAGCTCTAGCCAACCAACAAAACAAATATATGATGGGATAAATGACAACCTGGAACTGCTGTTCAAATTACAATATTCCAAACTCTGACTAGTGGCAGAACTAATAAAAATACCAAGCCCATGATGGTGTCAGAGAGGTGGCGTGTGCTGCAGTGAGAGCATTTGAGCCATCAGACTGGGGGCCTGGAGCAGCAGCTGGAGGAGATGAGCTTGTCCATCCCAGCCGGGTGCTCCTGGCGCCCATGCCCATGGGGTTATTTCACCCTGCATTTGCAAAGTCCCTGCTCTGTAAATGCAGTTTCCTTCTCTGTTTGGTGCAGGGAGAATTTTCTAGATGCTTTGAACTGTTTTAAAGTCCTAATCTTTCTTTTTCAGCATCTTTACAGCAGAATAAACTTTACACTGTACCAACTGAGATGCAGTTTCTGGCAAGTACTGAGGAGTAAGTTAACTATAAAGTTTGTATTAGAGAGTTTAGAGAGAGAATTATCCCCTGAGCTAGACGCAGCTTTAGGAATGTGACATTTGGTCACTGAAATGTTTTGATAATGCCGAACTTCCCAGCTGCTAACAGGCTGAGCACAGAAACCCAGCTGGACACAGTGTGTGTCTAGCAACCTTCTGCACATCCAAACTATTGCAGAGGTTCTTGAGTTGCTTTGAAATATTAGCCAGAGGTGTCTCCTACTGAAAAACTGTGCCTTGGTTACGCTCTGGAGCATCAAACGTGTGAAGCAGGTGATGTAAAAGCCACCAGGCTTCACATAACATTGATGGTCCTGGTTTGCTAACAGGTGAGGGGAAGAAGCATCTTCTCAGGAGCTTGTTTCTTGCCACTTGGTGCTATCAGAAACAAATTTTTGTTCGCTTTTAGCAGAAACACTGCTGCCTTTCTGCTGTTTTGTGCATTGGGAGCCTGGGGCAGGTGTGGGCCCCGCGGCTCCCACGGGCAGGCCTTGTGGGTGGCCTTGGCAAGGCTGCCCCGTGCCAAGTGGCAATTCACTGAGCAGTGCGGAAGCCTGACAGACCCCTCCTGCCAAAACGAGCCGCTTAGGTGTCCTTGAGGACATTACTAACTTGGATTACTAAGAAACAAGAGTTTTCCCTTTGTCAAGGCTCTAAATTGGTTGCGCTGTATTTAAACCAGGGCTTTCACCGGATTCTCTTTTGGAATGTTTTAAAGCAAAGATCTGGCGGAGGAGAAGGAAGTTGCCAGCGATGTGCTCTCAGACTTAAAGAAGGAGGAAGAATACAAAACAAATATCTGGAAAGGTTTCCTCATCTCAATCCCATATGCAGCCAGCATCGGCGGGACAGCGACACTGACGGGAACGGCACCAAATCTCATCCTCCTAGGACAGCTGAAGAGGTAGGGGAGGTCGTCCCGGGAAAGCCCCACTCGTCTGTGTGTCTATTAGAGTAAATTCTGCAGAACAGAGCTGTATTCTCTGCCCCTGAAGGAAACTCACTTATGGGCTGAGAGCTGTTTTGGAAAATCCATACCTCTTCACAGCATTTTGGGATATGTTGTGAGCAGAGAAAAGCTATGTTTCCAGCTATCCAGATTTTCCATGCACCCAGTCAAGCTTTCAGCCAAACCAGTACATATGTGCATCACTTTATTGATGCTCTTAATCCCATTGAATTTAATGGGATTTAACTGCCAGCTTAAAATTAATCTTGTAACTGTTTTCAGGAAACAGGCCATGCAGTGTTTTGTGAGCAGTTGTATCTGCTAGAGTTTGGTAGAAGAAAAAAGCAGGGATCCCACTACTTCTCACTTGTTCTTTTAGTCATAAAAGATGCTGCTTATGTGCGTAGGAGCAGAGATTCTTGCCATCATAAGTGTATGCAGCTACTTCTTACCTTTAATGGTCTCTACGTATGTTAAGGATCTTCTAGGCATGGGGAACCTCCCTATGAAGTTCATGCTGAGACTCCCCAGCTGGTATTGTACCAGGACTGAAATTGATAAACCACAATAAGATCTTGGTGTTCAAGAATATTGTTGTATGAGAATATCAGAATATGGAGAGCCCGATTTTTTAAAAAACTTCATTTCCTGGCTGCTCATCCAGTTGGATGATGTCAGGTCTGTGCCTGGTGAGGTTCTCTCAACACAATGTTGCCCAAATCCCATAGTGCCCAGAGAATTGCTGTTGCACACAGAGGAATATTTATTAAAAGCACAATTGGCAAGTTTGTGAGATGTTTTTCTGCTAGTTTCAAATGTTTGTTTACCCTTAAATTGAAGGTTTGTTTTTCCTTCTTGCATTAACTTTATTTTTCCCATTTGCTTAGTTATTTTCCAGAATGTGATGTGGTGAACTTTGGTTCTTGGTTTATGTTTGCGTTTCCTCTAATGCTGATTTTTCTTCTCATGGGATGGCTATGGATCTCCATCTTGTATGGAGGAATTAACCTCAGGTACGTTTACATTCAGCCGTATGTATTATATACAATATATTACATGCAGTAAGCAATTGCCGATATGCAAAAGAATTGCTTTGGAGCTATTTGGCAACAACAGATATTTTATCAACCTGAAATACATGCACGTATATTTTTTTACATGTTCAGCCAATTAAACACAATTTTTAAGTTCAGTTTTACTGCCTGTGAAAGTCAGAGGCAGGATTTCCATGACAGAAGAGAAAGCAGGATCAAACCTTGAAGAGGAAGATGAAATCTTGGTTTCACGGAATTAGTAGCAAAAATCCCCTAGAACAGGGAAGAGACAAAATTTGTTCCTAGATTGAAATTTGGGTTTGGAACAGATTACTTCATGACAGGGCTTAGTTTTACAACAACGTGTTAATCTGTAACTGAGAGTAACATGTTTTACTGGTAAATCTTTGCAGGGCACTCGCAAGGTCTCCTGGAATGTCCAGTGTGTACTATTTAAAACAATTATCATGCTGCCAAACTGATTCATTTTGGAGCCTGTTTTTTGCCCTTTTGTGATAGTAGCAAACTCAGTCCTGCTTTTTCCAGGGACCATACATGATTTATAATATTAAGAAAGATTTTTTTTTAAGTTGAAAATTTAAGTAGAGGGTGAAAAGAGACGTGTCTAAATATTTACATTGTCTCAGAGAGGAAAAAAATCAATGGGAAAGCCACAGTTTAGAAAATAACCAAACCAGGCCCTTAAATTTCTAGACAGCTAAGCTCGCAGGTAATTGCTTGGAGAGGGCAAGGGGTGTTTTCAGCAAGACAGTTAAGCGCTTAAGCTGAAGCTTGTGATAAAGTCCTCAAAAACTAGGGGAGTTCAGGCATCTTCATAATTGCACTGCTGGTCTGGAGCCCCAGGTAACTTCAGTGAGGACCATCCTTCAGCCAGGCCCATAAGAGAAGTACGGACATGCTGAAAGGAGTTGTTTTTAGGCAAGGCAGTTGTATGTGAATAAGACTCAGTGCAGTGACAATGATCCTGCTGTGAACTAATAACATATGGGACCTTATGGGCAGGCATGAGGCTGCGCTGCAGCTGGTGGCCGTGGCTTGTGCGATGCAGAGCCTGGGGTTCATCAGGTGAGGGAAGAGGTAGCTGTGCTGGCCACCAGCCCGGGTAAAAGGCAAAATTGCTCTTCTATTAGGAGAACGTGATTGCTTTTGTTTTGTTTGGCTCCTCACTATCGGCATGAAGCACAGCTTTATTGGGATAGCTGTGTCCAGGAGAGATACCAGTATTCCCTAGAGGTGGAATGCTCTGAAGAGACGTGCGGAGCTGCGCAAAGGGGACCGCGTTTGTGCGGCCTGGTGCTTGGCGCCCTGGGCCCAGCAGTGAAGCAGTGGTGACCAGGCTTTGCATGAGGGAAAATCCCTGGTGTCTGCAGGATTGTGCCCAAGAACTGAGCTAAAGAAAAACAGGTTTCTTAAAAAGAGAAGTTACTCCTTGAGAAGCAGCTTTTATCTGTCCTTGCCCTAGTTCGAGCCCTGTGGGAGCCAGCTTTCAATAGCAGGCATATTTTTCTTGAATACAAGAGGTGTAAAAAGGCTTAGTTATAGGCTGAGCTAAGATGAAAAAACAAAACAAAAACCCTCAAAGGACCAGGTATAAATATTTGAGATCCAGGGATTTTCAATGACAGACCCAACCACACTGTGCCATTACCGCCATGAATGAATTAAGCGTGGGCAGCACAGGGCCCTACCTCCAATGGAGTTAAGTCCCATTTTGTAGATTTAATGGTTTAATCGAGGTCACAGGCAGTGTTCAAAATCCGTCCTGGTGGCAGGGGCTAGGGTGGACTATGAAGTGCGAGATATGAATATATCATTTGTCTGCGTGCCCTGTAGAGGATCAAACAGTGAGTGCGGGCAGTGCTGCTGGCCTAAAGAGGCTTAGCCAGCAGCACATTAACATTCCCGGCCAGTTAGAAATTCCACACATTTTTGTTGATCCTTGGCAGCTTTCAGAGCTCACTCAGGACTTTGCAAGAGACTTGAGAAGTGGAGGAGCAGATTCATTTTTCCATGCCACCCACTTCCTCATCATTCTGCCACACTAGCAATGATGAAATGCAGCAAAGCTGGGTCCATCTATTGGCAATTGGAGCCCCCACTGAAGGAAACTTTTCAGTGTATAAATGAGAGGAGCCTTCCTGCCCTCTGCTCCATGAAGACCACGGGTCTCCTTTGCACGGAGGTGTGGAGATTCACAGGCCCCTCTGATCCTTGGCATGGATGGGTGAAAATCCCCTCAACTGCACTCATTGAGGTGCCGGGCCAGGTTTTGCCAGGCTGCTCGCCTGTCTGCGGTGGGGTGTTTTGGACACGATACCAACTGCTGCGAGAGACGTGCCGGCAGGCTCGGAGGCTCCCGCGGGGAGAAACTTCCCGCTTTGAAGCTTCCCGAGCCGATGCTGAGCGCGGCATTTGCTCTCGAGTGAATTGTACTAGAGACATGTAAAAATGTAACTGTGTTTATTGGCAGGGGCTGGAGAGCAAAGAAGTCAAATATAAGGGTGGATGCAGAAGCCCGAGCCCGAGAAGTGATAAAGGAGGACTATCAGAAACTGGGGCCAACCAAGTGAGTTGTCAAGCTGGGACTGAAAGAGAACAGAATCAAGTGGGTTGGAAATGTCCCGGCAGACGACGGCTGGGCTGAGTGGCACTGAATTTTGAGGGGGTATAAAAGATTGAAATATACTTTTCCATATTCATGACCTACTGCTGTTTGGGTTTTGCACAATCCAGCTTCTTCATCTCCACTCATTCAATTAAAAGCAAATAGCATATTCATACTCAGATGCTTACCAGGAGCAAAATTCATATTAACTTCATGCTGTGTCATTTAACAGCTATTTGCAGTTTCCAGGATCACATGTGTACATGTACAGATTTGTTTATTTGCAAAGCAGGAACTAATTGCTGAGGAGACTGATGGATCATACAATAGATGTAAATCCTGTGGATTATGGATATATTTTAATAAATCATAAAAAAGGTGCTCAAAGAAAGCAAATGGAAAGAAAAGAAGTTAGATCCATTTCATGGAATGCAATATTTTTGCTGAGTTGCTCCTTTGTCTTTTATCAGTCAGGTGAAGAAAGATCAAGACACTTTTATTGTGGTTTCTTAAGGGTCTTCTGGAAAACAGTGTGGTGCAAATTGTAATGATGAGGATCACACATGGGAAAAAGGATACCTGAGTGTTTCAGACTTATAAGAAATGCCAGAAAGGGGACAGGAAAAGTTGAGTAGTTCCAAGAATCAAACCCTAGGTATATTCCACCAACTACTGATGTTCTGGGCAATCAGTGGTAGTGAAGATTTTTGAAATTGTAGTCCTAATCTCAAAGGGTCTGTGTTCCCCCATCTGTAAAATAATATTCTCATGCCCACAGAAATGCTGTGAAGATTCAACAATCTTGTGTGGCTCTGCTGACACTGTAATTACTGTTGTTGTGTGTGAAATGGAGTGTTTCTTCAAAGACGATTGTCTGGGCCTGTGTTGTACATGAAAGAAATTCATTTATTTGTTCCATTCAGTACATTATCTGGAAGCCTGCAAAATGTCTATGTAAGAATCAAAGCCCCACTTTGAGGTCTAGCAGCAAGAAAGCCCATTAAGCCTTGCTTTACCAATCTGATTAGCAACCCCATAACTTAAAATGAATGCAAGTGGCTTCCTCGCAACCATTTCAATGCCCTTCGTTGTGCTTCTGAGAGATTTTAAACAGTGTTTTGAGGCATCATCTTGGTTAAATCCTGACTCCACTAGGGTCGCCAGTGGAGTTGGTAGTAATACTTAGCCTATGATTTGCCATTCACAGGTCCCCCTGTTATTTGTCAGGTCTAAGTGATATTGCTTAGGTTTTGATCTTGGCGAATGTTGTTCCTGGTCTGTCATATATGATTTGGATCTCATCTGTCCTTTTATGCTGACTTGAAGTGTGGTCATGCCTATCAGTCAGTATCAGACTAAAACGTGCCTGAGAAACACAGTCCCAGAGGACAGCGATGACAGGAATGACCATCTAAGCTCTTCCCCTCTACCGCAGGGTCAACTTTGCATGTGCGAGTAGTGACATCTGATCAGAGCACGCCTGGTGCCTGTCTTGTCTGTCCTTAGTGTCTTCCAATAGAGAGATTTGCTGGTAAATACCAATGTTTGCAAATAGATTTACAGTCTTTTTCAGTGTTGTTGTTAGAAAAGCTGTCTAATTTCTCACCCAATCTGCTTCAGTTCAAGCTCCTTACTTGTGCTAAGAGTGTAGACCCAAGATAAGACAACTGCATTTTAGCTGCATTTCTTTTCATTTTAGGTTTGCAGAACAGGCAATTTTCTTCTTCTTTTGTGTGTTTGCGATCATGCTTTTCTCCAGGGACCCCAAATTCATTCCAGGTTGGGCAAGTTTGTTTGCACCAGGGTAAGATTTTATTTTTATTCCTCTGTCACATTTTTTCAATGGCATTTCCAAGTTTTGAGGATTCCTGGGTTTATGATTGTGCTGCTTAGCACCATTTCTCAGGTTTTATGGAATAAATAAAACTGATCCTCAAGTACTAGAGGCTTTATTGTTTACATTTTCTGAAGGAGGCTCATGAAGCCCAGCTGGAAGCTGGCATTGCAGATGCTTGCATATGTTTATCTGAGTCAATCCCTAGGGTTTGAATGTTGGGAATGCCTTTTAAAAATGCAGTTACAGTGAAATTCTGAACTGTCTATGCAATCCATTGATATTACTGGAGGTCTGGAGTAAGAGAGGCTTCAGGAGCTGAGCCTGTTTTGCAAGTTCATCTCTGCTGTGACATCCATCCCTCAGGAAGGCAAAAGGACACATAAATGGGGAATGCTACAGCTAAGAGTGGGTACTGCTATTTCTAAGTAGAAAGGACCATTCTATAAAGCCATAACTCAATAAATGATTCCATAATGCAATAAGATAGTTCCAAATTTTTGCCTCATCAGTCAATAGCTCTGCAAACATGCACATAAGCTCTTTCATGGATGAGACCTAGCTTTTACTTCAGAAGCTGAACATTTTGCAAAGTGTTCATGACTAAGACGCTGCCCTGGGGGGAGTTGGGGAAATCTTTCCAAGCCCCTTTCCCACGTTCTGCTCTCAAACCCGCACCCACTGAGTCCAGCCCAGTGATGAGAACAGCCACAACCTCCATTCACCAGGGATTAGATCTTGTTTTTTGCATCTGTGAGGCTTTGGGGCAGTTCTTGCAGGGGGCTCACAGCTCATCTTAGAAGTGCAGCTCAGCAGGGAATTAAAAATAAACGAAAAAGAATAACGAATGTTGTTCAAACCCGATCGAAACTCATAATCTTCTTTGGTAAATCCCTGTTCTCATAAACTTTGTAACGCTACAGGCATGTGCTTTTACACTTCTTTCTGCTGCTTTGGACAGGTTCATCACAGATGCTGTTACTGGAATCACCATAGTGATCATATTGTTCTTCTTCCCTTCACAAAAGCCCTCCTTCAGGTGGTGGTTTGACTTAAAAGGTGAGTAGGTGGTTTCACATAAAGCTGAGCAGGAGACACGGGTGGGCAGAGCCCCTCACTGTGTCCATGCTCCCACAGTGTAAATGCCAGAACATGCAGCCTTGCTCCCTCCGCAGCACCCGGCAGCGCAGGACCAGGCCATAGGGTGCAGCTTGCGTGGTGGCCTGTGCAACCCAGCATAGACAGTCATTTATTCTGAAGCACCAAAAGAAGCTTAAGAGTCACGGCCCTGCTGCCTGTTTCAGGAATGACTCAGTTACTCATGTAGCTGTCAGAGATGATGCTGTGTTGTGTTAAGGAAACTGGAATCCATGTTGACTTTAACTCCAAAAGTACAGACTCTCCAGGGGGTTCTGTCAAAGGAAACTGGTGAGGTCTTGGGCCTCTTGAGCAGCAAGGAGATACAGAAATATTAATCTGTTAGCCACTTGTCATAATTTGACCTGGAGTCCTTGGTGTCAGACATTCCTCATGTGGAGAGCTGGCTGTTGGAGGTGATGGGGACTGGCTTTGTGGATGGTGCAGCTCATTCTGGGGCTGGGGGAAGAAACCAAGGGCTGCTGCAGCTGATCGGGTCCTGCACACGTGCTGCCTTGCCCCTGCTCCAGGAAGATGTCTCATCAGCCCTGCCTTGAATAAAATAGGGATGCCCTTGGGCCTCACTTTATTGTGTGTTAAGAAATGTCCTGTGAGGAAAATGTGAGTTCCTTGACATAAAACTCCTGAGTTGTTGAATGGCAAGTGGAAAATCAGTAACATCCCATCTGTTGAGGACAATGTTTATGTCTTTTACAGGGAAAATATTAAACTGATATTAAATATCCCTTTAAGAGAATCTCAAAGAAAACCTAAACTGTTAGAATTACCTTTTTTTTTTCTAATTGTAAGTGAAACCATTTTTAATCACCTAGCTTAAGAGACTCTATGTGTATATTTTAATCACCAGCAACTCATGATTATGAGCTTCAGTGCTGATGTCAGGCTAATGATGTCATCCTATCAGATGATGACTTATGTGCTCGTCTTCGTGTGTGTGTTTGATGTGGGGGTTTTCCTCTCTGTGTAGCCCCGAACACGGAGACGCAGCCTTTGCTGACTTGGAGGAAGGCCCAGGAGACCGTTCCTTGGAACATCATCTTGCTGCTTGGAGGAGGATTTGCCATGGCGAAAGGCTGCGAGGTGAGGCCTCATGCAGACCTTGGGTGATGGTCATTCAGCCCAATGGTTTCTGGCTTTCACAGGCTGCCATGAGGGGTTTTTGTCTGGCTCTGGGGAATTTGCATCTCCAGATGGATACACCTGAAAAACCTGCTTTTTAACTCCCATGGATGACAGTGAATGGTATCTAACTGGGGAGGCTAGTAAATCTTGAACTGCCTTCAATACTTCTTGCTGCTAAATACATGCTGCATATAGGTGTTTGCATTGCAGTGGTGGGTAAGCAAAGTTATCTAAGGTTGTACACGCTTTGCAATTCCACAAAAGGATCGGTTTATGCACTGAGACAAGTCTGGCTTCTTTTCTCTCCCTGTCCGCAGGAGTCAGGTTTGTCTGTGTGGATAGGAGGCCGCCTGCACCCCTTGGAGGGCGTCCCCCCGCCAGTGGCCGTCATCCTTATCACTATTGTCATCGCCTTATTCACTGAGTTCGCCAGTAACACCGCCACGATTATAATCTTCCTGCCTGTCTTGGCAGAACTGGTAAGACTAAAACGATGAGCCCAGCCTTTCCTCTGCTCCCCTCCTTGCCGCGCTGTGCGGATGGGCAGGTCAGCGTCGTGTCCGTGCTGTGGGTGTCCTACCCTCAGGGCAGGGGATAGGCACCTTGAAACCCTTGGAAAGAGGCAACACAAGTGCCTCTGGCACGATTTGGGGACTGCCAGATATCAGATTGTCTTTCAAATATTATTGGTGACATGTGCAATTATTTATCACAGAATGGGATTCAACTCTGCACAATGCACTGACTATTGACTTTCTTTAAAATATCTAATTTTCACTCCTAATCCCTGATGTAAAATTTCTCTTCCATTCTGTTTTTCAAGGCCATTCGTCTGAAAGTAAATCCTCTCTACTTAATGATACCAGGAACTGTAGGATGCTCCTATGCATTCATGCTGCCAGTCTCAACTCCTCCTAACTCAATCGCATTTTCTTCTGGACACTTGATGGTCAAGGATATGGTAAGTTGTTTTAGCTACAGAAAATGCTGAAGACAGTCAATCTGATTGGAGTCTTTATGGAAGTAATTTTCATAAGTGTTACCAGTTCAATATCTGGTAAAGTAAATGGGCAAGACTAATGCTGTTTTGAGCAGTGTTTAAAGGAATAGGGATACAAAAAGAATCTCTTGAAAATCTGATACGGCGCAATTTGGACTTGCTGTGGATCCGAGGGCTGTGCTCAGCATTTCTTAGACCTTGTTCCTGTTCCCCTAATATTAGTTATCTTTGTGTTTCTTTTGTAGGCAAGAACCGGGTTGCTCATGAATCTTATGGGAGTTCTGCTTCTTAGCTTGGCTATGAACACATGGGCCAAAAGCATCTTCCAGTTGGGGACCTTCCCTGCATGGGCCAACATCCATGCAGAAAATGCCACGTTGCTTACGACAGCTGTAGAAAATGTCACTTTAAGTGCACTAAATAAAATATGAACAAAGCCACCCCAGGGGAGGACTCACTCACTTAGGACTTGGGCACTGGAATCATCAGAGTATGCAGAGGAAGAAGGCCATATGGCTGCTCACACCTACCGGATCCTCTGGTTTAATTTTATTTTTATAAATATTGGTGTACATCAGAATATCAATTTGTTATTTTCTCTGAAGATCTTTCCCCTCTCCCTGACACCAATCAGATATTCCCAGAGAATTCCATCCATCCATCCTAGATGGTTGTTCACTGGACAACCCTGCAAACTTATGGCATCTCTGGGGAGAAGCCTCTCCTCCTGAAAGCCAGGGAGTTTTGCTGTTCTAGCCACTGATATCCTATTGTGTTCTGGAGAGTGACACTGTCCCTGGAGTGGAAGCAACTGGATTAGTTACGTTCTTCCCAATGTGAGTGTGTCAGAACCTGGCCTCAGCCATGTGGCTCTAGGCGGACTGTGGAGATCAGGGTCTCAGTACGATCTTGTGAGTAATTCTGTCATGTTGGAGGAAGACTATTTCTTCAGGTTTGCGCATGAAAGGATGATTCAGGAGGTGTGTAGGTAGGTCTTGGTGTATTACTCCATGCTTTGGAAATGGGGAAGGAACAGTTTGTTTCCAAACATGGTCAATGGTTTGAAAACCTAAGACAGTAATTTCTGCCTGGTTCTTTGCACTGAATACACAAATGGAGCTTGAGGGCCAAATTTATTCCTGACAAGTCTGTGGACATCGGTGTGGAATCGCCACTGATCAAAGTAGCCAACCTTAGGTTTGTGAGATTGACTCACTCATGGGTGAGAGGCTGAGTCACAGGTCAGTGGACAGTTTGCATTGGAGTATTATTGACATTTTTGAAGAGTAGACTTTGATTCTTAACTTTTTTAAAAAATCTGATTACTCGGGTACTTTCAATGAAAGAATTGCAAATTGACTGTGATTTAATCACTTAACATTTTATCCAACTTTCTATTTTATTTTATTTTTCTCTAAGAATCTAAAATATTTAATTTAAAAGATCAATCGCTGAAATAGATGGACTGTAAGACAACGGATCTAACTTCTTGGTGTAGGAAGGTTAGTGACCTAGTGCCTGTGCTAGGCACTGCACTCCACCAGGTCCCTCTTTCTGACGGGGTGAACCAGCAGAGCTCACTCCGTTTTTTCATGCTGTGCCAGCATTGCTGACAGCGCTCGGTGCCAGCTCTGAGTGCAGACAGGGTGTAGCTCATCCCTCAGACACAGTGCTCGGGGGGTTCGGTCGCAATTACGGCTGCTGCGGGACTGCATTAGGGTCACAGCGCAGGGAGGAACCTTTGGGGGTTGAACCAAAACCACCACAACAAATTAATTGCCTGACTGTGGAACTTGATCGATCCAGAGACACAATCCTTAACGATCCTGGAAAATGTACAATAAAGCACATTTATTAGCATGGTGCCCACTGTCCTGTTTGCTCTGTAAATCGAGGGGAGAAAAGCCAGTCTCCCTCTGGAGCCAGGTTGTCGTTCCCCAGGAGAAGAGCCGTGCCCAGGCCGAGGACAATCAGGCCAGCGCAATCCGGCCAGGAAACAGCCGGGAGCGGGAGATGAGAGCTACCCCACAGGGACGGGAGCCCTTGTCACCCGCCAGCCTCCTGTGCCAGCCGCGCTCCTGCTTCGGAGGCTCCTTTCCGTGCCCTTAGCCATCCCCGTGTCCGGCACGCAGGGCCTGGAGCTGCCGGGCCCGCGTCCCCGGCCGGGCCCACGTCCCCTGCCAGGCCCTGCCCGCGCTCAGCAGGGCACAGCGCTGCCGAAGGTCCCCTGCTGTCGCGGCGCCGTGGCCGCCACAGTCATTGCTCTTGTGGGACAACAGAGTTGCTCGGTGGAAAGGAGCGGGTCTAGCGCTCTCTGTGGCCCGCAGCCTGGACAGTCGTTAGCAAAGACCTTCCTGGTGGGTCAAATTGCCTGATTCAGGAGCTTAAGTTGTAACACCAAGTCCATCTCCATTACAAATACATAAGTTACAGATTTATGTACAGTCTCCAGTCTGCTTTGGTGCATCCTGGTTGTACCTAGTGACAAGCTTTCCTTTGGGCATGACATCAAAACTGAGACCAGAGTGTGTAGATGTCCCCCAGAAACACTCCCAGGGTCCTGGCAATTCTATGGCACTTCCTGACCGAAGATCAGAAGATTTTTACAACACCCTGTCTCTAAAAGGAGGTTTATGGTCTCGGTGCTGGATGTGGGAAACAGAGGCACCGGGGGTGTTCGATCAGTAGGGCCACCAGGCCCAGGACAGCCCTGGGGAAGGTGTGAGGATCTCCTGAGTCCTTGTCCCCTACTGCAGACCTGGCTTCTGCCAGCTCCATTCCCAGCCTCAGGGCAGGATGCTGGCTGGGTTTCCCAGGTGCTCCTCGAAGGAGCTGGTTTAAGGGTCTGATGTGTATTGCAGAGTTATCCAATTCTGCTTTTTTTTTTGTATCCAGGCATCTGGGAGCAGGACTCTTCTGCCATCCTTGATTTTTTTCAAATAGAAGTCTTTAAGGTTTAGTATTTCTGGAGCACAACAGTGAACGGATGTGCATAAATTCAGTTCAATTACATTTGCTGCTGCAAGCACTAACTTCATCAAAAGAAGGTTTTTATGGCGAGTTACCCTCCTATCCCACCGATTATTCTTGAAGCTCCTGTGATGCAACTAGAAATATGAAAATCCACAGGGAAGGAAATTTCAAATACTGTATTAACTTTCTGCAACTTAGAAAACATTACTTGAGAGGAACTTTGCCTGCCTGTGCACTCTTTCCTAGGAATGTAAAAATCCAGCAATTGCCACAAAAGCCATTCACATTAGCAGCCTGCTTTGAATTTTAATTAACAGGAAATGCCACTCACACATTACAGTTCAACTTCCAAAATCTCTCTGCTTTACCTCTTTGAAGTTTCCCATCCAATCTGGGAAGAAAAATCTATATATCTTTCTGAGATGCTTGCATTCTGGTTTTGCTTACAGTAAAGCATTCCATGGTATTTCTTATCCCTGAAACAAATACTAAAGTTGCTTTAAGATTGTTCAGAGATGCACTAGAAACTTTGCGGTCTGGATTTTCACCATGGTGAGTAATTCACCACCATAACAAAAATGCTGCTGGGACAACGATGCAGCCAGTTCTGGGCTGTGCATAACCTACTTGCACCCAGCAGCAATGCAAGAAGGTCAGGATTGAAAGGCAAAAAACCCTGAAACAAGTGTGTATGCAGCAGGATAGGGTAAATTAAGCTTAGATATTTCTGGGTCTCTTACTGCAGTTATTCCCCCGTACAGTCACAGAATGGTAATTGTGGGATTTTTCTGTATTTCTACAGTAGAAAACAGAAACGGCACAACCTGACTCTGCATCACCGTAAGTTGTTCATTCGCATGTGGTTGTGAAGGAGCAGCACAGCCTCACTAATGGGCTGAGCCTTCCCTCACTCTCAAATTTCTTGGCTTGCAGAGCAACATGATCAATAGTGGTGATGATGTTGCCATGAGGAAACATCTTCAGCCTTCATCCATAACATTTTATACCTTTATTCACCTGATTTACCCAGTCCTTTTCTGAAGCCGTGTAATTCACATACCCAACCCTGCCTGTGAAATGGCTCCTCCTGTGCCTGGCATCCCCTTGCACCTTCCTCACCACCCTGCCGTGGTTACCCTGTTGCTGCGGGTTGATCTTGCAGGTGTTTTGGCAAGATACTCCCCTGCGACCGTCTTGGGACCTGTCCCAAGCAAACTGCAGCCTCAAAGGCAGAGATGGGTTTAAAATCTGTGTCCTGGTTTATGGGAGGTCAGTCACTAGCCCCTGTTCAGTGTGAATAGAAGCCGTGACACAGATTAAACCTCCTGTCTTCTTCATACAGTTACATCAAGTCTCAAAGCTCCCTGTTAGCTGCTTTCCAGGCTCGTGGGTCTCTCTGCCCCTGTAGCACTAAAAATCAAAATTGGGAATGCCTGAGAAAGATGACTATAGCTTCCTACATGGGGTTTGTAAAGAAAGCAAAGCCCGTTGCTCTCAGCTGGGAGCTGGCCAGGAGACTTTGGGGACACAGATTGGCCAAGGGCATCCTGGTGCGTCCCTGGAGGGACGGGGGCATGGACCCACCACTGACCCACCAGCAGGCCTGTTTCTCCTCCACGTCCTCAAAGGCCTTAAATGTCTCCCACAAACCTAAATAATTTGTGAGCTCAGATGAACACAGACCTTGAAGTAGTTTAGCAGAATCTGACCACAAGATGTCACAGTTGCTTCAGAGAGATGTATATTCCTCTGTGTATGCGTGTCCCGTACCCCAGGTTACATACACACATGCATATATACATAAACCTATGCATATATACATACATATATACGAATTTTTGTAAAGCAATCTTTGTCATTGTGTCCTGGGAAACACTAGGCATTGACATCTCGTTTGCACGGTGTCAGCTGGGAGTCTAAAAAGAAAGATATTCCAGACTTAACCCCTCCTTGTGTCCCTCCTAACAGAGAGCAACTTCTAAGTCAAACCAGAAGGAAAATCTATGTCTAATTACACATATAACATTTCTTGCTGCGCCCAAGTCATGGGTTAGGAAGAGCTGCCTCACTAAATTTGTTTCCTTGTCACCAGAGCATGCTGCACACTTGGAAAACATTCATCACGGTGCCTGCATGTCTAACTCAGCAGCCAGCGGGCGCTCCACATGGATAAGTGACGGTCTCTCCTGTGCCTGCTGGCAGCCGGAGCAGTCCAGCGGGTCCCCTGCACACCCGCGTCCTGCTCCTCCGTGAGGGATTTCGGTATCTGCACGGCAGGAGCCGCAAGGGCCGGAGCCGCTGCGGGAAGCAGCCGCATCCGCTCCCAGGCTCATGTCCCACCGCCCGCCCTTCGGCCTCTCCCACCCAGGGAGCCTGGGAACGTCCCACGGCCTGCGGATTCCCACCCCAGGGAAGGCTCTGCTCTGTGTGCCGTGAATGTAGGCAGGCTCCAGGAGCGAGTTGCTGCTGGCTGTGACACCCTCCCACAGCAACCGGGGAAGGAAAGCACCCAATGGCCGTGCGGTTGTCCTGCCCGGTAGCAGGTTTTCTGGGAACAGGGAACAGGGAAAGGCACCAGTGTGCAGCTCTGTCCCCCAGAGCTGTTTGTGCCCGCACACCCTGCTCAGGGTACAGCCCCAGCGCAGGCTCTTGTGCAGCAGCGACCCATGAGGCTGCTGGCGCACACAAAACGTTCAAGCCAGGACCCCTCATTGTTCATTATTTACAAATCTTCTTCATTTAGGAAGGAGGAGGGACACAGATGGCACCTAAAGAGGCAATACGGAACAAGGAGCACACGGAGCCGTTTGCAAGCGCCCTACACAGGCGCACAGCCGCGCTGGGACAGCTCGCAGGGGACAGCGAGGAGGAGCCAGCTGGGACGAGGTGCTGTATTTCCCAATACGTGGCAGCACCCGGCCCTCATGTGATGCTTGTTCTGTGTTAGTCAGTCTGTCAGTCATTGACTGATTTTCTTCAGCTGGGTCACAAAAATCAGCCTTGCCTGTAACCACACTAAGGCACAAAGGGGTGTAAGGTCTGAGCAGGGTTGTGTATCCCTGTCTTGTCCTGACAGTGGGTTATTTCCTCAGGGTCTGCACCCCTTCTTTCTGGAGCCACCTGCCTTTGCTCATATGAATTGCTTTAAAATGCTTCTTTTTTGAGTCCTGGATCTCTCATGATAACTGCAATTTTCTCTCCTGGGAGTCACAGAAGCTGTATCCAAGATCCTCTGAGTGCAATAAGGCAAGGCCCTTCTCTGGAGCATGGAGGGATTACGAGCAAGACTGGAGTACCTTTCTGCACCTTGGTATGTAGTGTCTACTTTAATCTCTGCTGCTCTGTCTTGACAGCTGCCCTGCTGTTTTTTTTTTTTTTTTTTTTTTTTTTTTTTTTTTTCTAGGAAAACAATGCTGTAAATGAATTGGCTGGGTCTGGATTTACTAGGCAGAATTCTCCCTCTGGGAGTAACTGAGACTGGGGGAGATGGTGATTTCTTGGCTGAGTTTCACCTTGTGCCTTGTCAGACCCACAAGACTATGGGAGAGGTTTTGGACTGTGCAGAGGGGAGAAAAATCAAACAAAAAAATGAGGGAAGAGTCTGTCCCTCACCCCCACCCCAGGTTTTCTGCTTCTTAGAGAGTCCCTTCAGGCCCAAGGCCTGAGAAATGATATTCCTTCCAGAATGTTTATTTTTATTAGACATTTAAATATCTATGAGACATATCCTGTCTTCCCTGGCCAGTTACTTACCTTTGAGGACTTTCTCTGTCACTGGAACATCAGTGTGAAAAGAGCATTTTCTCTGATCAGTTCTGTATTTGTCACCTTTGTGCTCCCTGATTTTTAGCCTGGTAGGAGAGCAGGAACTGCTGCTCTGACTCCTCTTATCTACTGAGTACCCTGTAATTACAGAGCTGGAGCTAATGGCAGCTGCAGCAGTTGCACTGTAGTTGGTATTTAACCTTTCCAGAAATGTCTTGAACTTTCCTTCCCTGCATTTTTCCAGGGAAGATCTTGACCCTAGCTGCTCAGTTTAGGATGGAGGTAGAAAAGAGGGAAACCAGAGGCATTCAGAGAAGAAAGTTATAAAGGCCCGTGAGAGAATGTCCCGAAGGTCCCTAGCGAGTGCACTTCTGTGTTTCCTCTGCTAACACCCAGATACCTCTTCTTTGTACAGGTTGAGACTCTGTGTCTGCTGTGAAGACTTTGTGCTCCCTAAGGTACGCAGGACTGTGCTAGATCTATGGTCAATTTACTCAAAGCCTGTCCCAGCAAACACCAGAGAGTTGGGGACTTTATTTCTACAGTGTTCCTGCATTACAGTGGTGGTAGGAGGCCTCTTTTACAACTGGATGTTTGCTTCCCTGGAGTATTCACGACATCTCTCTACTGCAATTGCAATTTCCTTCAGTCTGCTCCTTCTACTGACCCTTTTCTTGGTGCACCCTGCCCGCTGCGTTTTCAGTATCATCATGCCTACCTTAGGTACAAAACAAGGTCGGAAGCTTCTTTTGTCTACCTGCATCATGGTCGTGGCAGTTAATGTAACACCAAACATTATAAGTAACATTAAAGCCATACTGCAGGTTATCGAATGCATCTGTAAGAATTCCTCCGAGAGCCTTTTGAACTCAACAGCCCTCCTAGGGGAAGCGTCCTGGGAGCTTGGAGATGTCATCCAAACAGTTGACATTGGTGCTTTGCGGCCTAAGAATGGACACTTTAAATTTGCGCTACTTAATAATAGCACCTTGGTTAATCAGCAAATGCATCTTGCTGGTGAGAAAATTAGAAAAAACTTTCTGGCAGTTGAAGCACTGGTAAAAGCGTCAGTACAAGCAGGGAACAGATTAGTAGCTGGCTTTTCTGTGCTCTATCTCTGCTTTGAGTCCACCTGGTATTTGAAAAACTATCTCACCAACCTTCGCTTTGACAATTTCTACATCACCAAGAAACTGGAGCGTTTGTCCATGGACAGAAAAGCAGCTCATCTGCTGACCGGCTCATCCAAACGTTTCCTTCGGCCAACGGGCCCAAAGTTGTCCCGGGAGGAAGTGATGCTCTGCCTCACCCAGATGATGTTCCTCACCGTGGTCTTGATGCTGATGCTGGTCATCATAGCAATGGACCACTTTGCGTTCAGCGTGGCAGACACTACGCTCAGGAACGTGGCTCTATTCTCGGTGGTGCCCGTGACTCTCAACATCAAATACAGCGTAAGTGCCTGGTTCCCTTGTCCAGCTTATGTTTATCGGTTCTGAATTTGAAACATGTAGCTACTAATACACCTTTCATGATCACTAACATCTGCAGATGATCAGAGAGGACTGGGGCTCACCATGTCAAATATTCAGCACATACACAACATGCTGTTACTCTTGGGCAGTCTGAAGCACTGATGCACTTCAAATTTTGTGTGTGTGTGGTAACCTGTTTATTTCATTCATATTTTGTTTAAACTTTTACTCTTTTCATTTCAGGCAAAAATAAGGGCCCTGCCCTTTTTCCAGAAACTTTTCCCCATTTTTTCTGCAGAATCATCAATTCAGGACTTTGAAAAAAGCTACCACCATAATCTGCACTTCAGCTCTGCCCGCTGCAGGATCAACCCACCACGGCCTCCTAATAACTCTGTGATCCTTGTTGTTGGGCTGCTCTACTGCATCATCTACGCCACGGTATTTCTGGAGACCTATGCCCACCGCTCGTGCAGAAAAATCGCAGCCTCCTTCTTTGAGAGCCAAGAGGAGAAGCGAGCACGTTACCTCTACGACAAGCTGTCCAGGAAGCATGAGGAGGAGAAAAACTGTGAGAAACCAAGAGCAGTTTTAGAAATCCAAGGATTGTCTGAGGCTTCTGGGCAGTAGTTGGGCTCAGGCTTCTGGGATGGTGTCATGTCAGTGCCTTTTCTCAACCAGCTGATATTCCAGAGTTTGAGAAGTGTTTGGAAGCTGGCAAAAATATTTGCTAAAAAAAGCTGAACTACTGCATTTTTACATTTATTTGATAAAAAGGACATATAGTCCATTTTTAAAAATATCTTTAAGGTCTGGAGTTAGTTGTGCTGTGAGAATGGTGGGAAAGTTAGTAGAGACAATTTGTAAGATTTGGAGGATAACCACAGCCTTAGGCAATGCTAAAAGGGAAATATGTGGGAGCTGGCCAGGGGGAAACAGTTCATTTACCTTCCCCATCAAATCCCTGCCCAAGGAATTACGTATTTCTCTTCCACTCAGGTTATCCTTTCAGGTTTCATTCACAGAAATCTGAAAAACTGTGTTTAATAGTCCTTGGTAGATAGTTCATCCACCAAAGTGCAGTTTCAGCCCACTGGAAAAGACCAGTATGAGCAGTAGGTGCAGACCCTGCTCATGGCTTTCCTGGTGATGGGAATCAGTATGGAGGGACTTTCTGAAAGTCACTTCACAGGGAGTTTCCAAAGTGAAATATAAATTGTTAAAGAACATAGGTAGAGAATGAGACCTGCCAACAAAGGTTAATCCAGGCCAAAATTCTGAAGGATTTTAGAAGTGGCAGACTGCAACCTGTCATTTGAGTCTGTGCTTTGTAGGAAGCAGAAAACTAGCAGGACTTGGATGCCTGGACTCTTCCAAACAAATAGGTGTTTTTACCATGGTTTGACACAACACAACTTGTAAAGTAGCTAGTTCCCAGAAATACATCACTGGAGCTTCATTTGAAACTGCCATTTGAAAGAGAGGTAGATCAGACCCTTCTGCGTCTTCTGGGCAAGAGCCAGGAAGAGAGGGAGCTAAATCGGAGCCAGGTTAAAAAGAAAGCATTTTCAAAGGTGCCTTTTTTTCAAAGTGTGTCTATTCTTTTCCTCTCTTCTCTCATTAGAGACTTCATTAAGGTAATTATTTGGCATAATGCCTTTCAATGAAATTAAATTGCAAGAGTGGAGTGGCAGTTTCAGCCTGATGCATCATATTCTCTCATCTTTGGAGACACTTGGAAAAAATAGGTCTGGAATATTTATTTATTTTAATCATCTATCTACCAAAATCTGGGTCCATTCTTCTTCCCAGGTCTCCTAATTTCCTGCTGTTATGATGGTTAGCCCAAGCACCTCTCTACCTCTGCAGCAACTAGCTTTTTGGTTGTGAGGTTTCTTTGCCTTCTTCTGTTTTGGGAAGGCAGAATGTTTTCCAAGTGCCTTTTGAATAGCCAGAATTATCTGGAGCCAGGGATTGGAAGAGTGGTGAGGAAAATAGGAGACCTTTCAGCCTGGAAATGATCCCAGCAGCTCATTGCCTTCCAATAAGCACATTTCTTTAAGAGATCTTTAGTTTAAAAGGAGGGAAAAAAATCTTTTCAGAGATGCATATCAATCTTTCATCATCCTCTAAGGAAAAAATAAATTATTATTTCTTTAGTCAGTAGCATCTGGAGAAAGCCTCCAAACAGTTTCTGATTCTCCTCCCCACCTACCAACCCATGGGAAAGCAAACTAGAAGGAGGTGAGGCAGAGACCACAGTGGGAAGAATCAGGAAGGCTGCTTGGAAAGAGGGAACAGGGCAGCTGGCAGAGCAAAGACAATGTCTCTGTGGAGCCGACTGTAGGTGTGGGTGCTACTGTGGGTGCTATTCACTGAGAAGCAACAGAGAATTTATCTTGATCAAAGTCACATTCCTTTGCTGAAACTGTGCCAAGCTACAACTTCCCATCAAATGGGAAACCAGAAAAATAAATAACAGCCCATTTGAGAAGGTTCATCTGAACCCAGCCTTGGCAGAGCTTTGATCTGGAGGTGGCTTCTCTGAGCAAGGGCAACTATCTGCGCAGAAATAGCCTGGGTGTTTTACTTGATAGAGTTGGCAAGACATAGACACAAACATCTGATTTCCAAGTTGGCTTCTGCCTCCTTAAACCATTAGCAGATCCTCTCTCCCTGTCTCTGAAATGCTTAGGCTCAGCACAGGGGTGTAGAGGGTTTGGGTTCACGTGCAGGCGTGGATACGGGTAAGGAGAAGGACTAATCGGATTAAGCATCATGCTGAACCTTCCGTTGTGCTCTCCTGATGGATGCTGGTCATCTCCCCCTCAGAACAGCACTATGATATGTGAAGCAGATCCTGAAATGCACTTTTTCCAGCCTAAAATTGACCTCAGCCTTGAGCCATTCTCCCTCTCTTCTCTAGAGTTTGTTTTACCTGCTAAGGACTAATCCTAAGAGCTTTGTACTTGTAGACTGGAGAACTCACCATCAGCTAAGCCTTGATTAGAGCGAATATATATTCCTGATATCCTGAAAGGACAATAAGCAGCGCAAGGTACTGCTGCTCCACCCACAATCTCCGTGACAGCCTTCAGGAAGGAGACATGAGCTCTTATTTCCATTTTACAGGGCAATTTGAGCTCCAGAGAGACTAGGGGCAAGACGTAATGGAGTGCTTTGCATGTCACATCAGTTTCAGTGATTTTGGGGGATGACTAACCACGTGCAGCAGAGCTCCTTTTGTGAAGAGCTACACATGCAGTGCTGAGGGGTTTCGGGCCATTGGTGTTAGGAAGGAAAAAATTGCTTGATACTCATTGCTGATATTTTGGGAGTGAATCTGTATTGCTGTAAAAATGAACAGTGTGTATACTCAGGGCAAAATAAAAGTAATGTTAGGCTTGAATAGCCCAGGGTTATCAATGCCCATAAAGCGATGTTAAGAGCAGCGTAGCTTGAGGTGTTGTGCATAGCTTCGATAGATAGTGGGTAAATCTGAGAGAAAAGTGGATGTGAAAGACTCTCTTTGGCATCTTTCCACTTAATGCCCAGCCCTGTTTTTCCGAGGAAACGCCAACCCGGGAAACCATGGTAAATGTAACAGTGCCACAAGTCACCCATGGGTGAGTGTCCCGCAGTCGCGCTGTTGCACAACGGAGCTGTTGCTGGGGCCGGTTCCCATGGCCCGGCCTTCTCGGCCCTGGGCTGGTGGCTGCAGCGCATGGGCTCGCCATGTGAGGGGACGGGCCGAGCCCGAGAGCGGTGCCTGGTTTTGCAATACGCGTGGGCTTGGCTGCATCACTGCTGAATTTCCTCGCGTAGAGACTTCCCCCCACAGCTTCTCGCTGCAAAGATGGCAAGAACGGGAAGAGCTGTGGGAGGTTTCTTCCCGGCTCCTCCCAGGGTTTCCTCATCGATTGCCACACGCTGGCTCCCACCCTCGGCAGAGGGTACGTGGCAGCACCCATGGTTGCATGTACTTCCCCCCCTGGTTTGAGAAGCACTTCATCTTCCAAGCATGAGGTGGATGGTACAGAGCTGGGTGCGGAGGTGTTGGGGTCTGAGGGAAAACATGGACACCCGGTGACAGCGGTGCGTGACCAGGCCTGACCAGGCCTCGCCACAGGCTCCAGGGGCTGCTGCTCTTCCGTGTCCCTCCCCGAGGCCCCAGTGGGTGTTTCTAGCCACCCCTGGCCCTCAGGGTGTCCCCAGGAACCCCGGCCTGCGGGCGACCAGGATTTGAGCTGCAGCCCCTAGAGAGAAAGCTCAGTGCCTATATCAGGATAAAGAACCAAGCATGAGGATTTTAAATTTTGCCTAGCATATATTGGGGTAAATGGAGTAACAGTCTGCAGTGTTCACTCTGATTTGCTTTGCAAAAACATCCCGAATTCCAGCTGGTGTTGGAGGAAACGGCCTTGTTACAAGTGCCCAGAGCTCATTTTGTGCTGTAGTTGAACATGTCAAAGGCAGTACAAGTCAGGGAAAGGAAAGCAAGAGAGATGTCTGTGCAAAGCCTGGTAGTGTTAAAAAGTGTCTGTTTCCTGCCCTGGGGCCAAGAGGAAAAAAGTATATAGTTGTTTTATAGTTGAACGCAGTAGACAGTTTTGTGGCTTATGTCCTAGGTCTGTTTTTGTTTTTTCTAATGCAACGTTACACATGTGCCATGAAGATTTTTCTCTTGGTTATGTCACATAAATTAACCACACAACCCTAAGTTGGTGGTTACTGTGGAATCCTGATTGCATCTGAGGTAGGCATAGAGCCATACTATATTAATACACATAGATGGTGTTTCAAAGGGGCACAGCTGAGCAAACTTTATATCAAATCGGAGAGTAAGAAATTAGATGGAAAATTGTGAATTAGAATTGGCAGTTTTTAAGAGAAAGGTATTAAATCACAATAACGAAATGGGACAACTTTGGCTCTAAGTCTTATCTTAGTTCAGTGATAAAACAAAGGGGAAATCATGTAAGGAAAAAAAAGGTGGAAATAGCAATTCAAAGAAAATGAGAGTTAGGAAGTATAAAAAATTAATAAGGAAAGCAATAGCAAAAGGAAAAGAAAAATGTATATGTTGGAGTGCTTGGAAAGGGTGATAACTGAAATATGGAGGGAAATCTGCAATAGCATTAGTGCATGCAGATGGCAAAAACTGCAAGAGGCTGGAAACCTGATGTCATTCATAATCATTGCTTATTATTCAAAATAAACATTTTTAAATTTAGAGGCCTAAAAAGTTGAATCAGGGCTTCCAAGGGAGATGCCTGAGGCAGTCTCTGACTTGCTGATGAGAAGAAAAGCCAAGAGGGCAGGATGACCGAGTGAAGGGCTCAATTCTCCTGACACCTCCTGAGCCAGGGAAGGGGAAAAGTGATCAAATGGTGACACAGACGCATGAGGAAAGTCATTACATTCTAGCATCTTTTTTTTTTCTTCTATTTTATGTTATTTTGGGATTGAGTATACCTGGACCCCTGCAAAGCTCGGGCTTCTGCGATAATCGCACAACTCAAAAATGGTCACTCAGAGAGAACCACGGTGAAATGGGGATGCTCACAGGAGGATCTGTTGGGACCCAATATAATTCAGTAGTTCCAGATCACTGGTGAAAATACACATGAAATTGCTACTGATAAAAGTGCACATGACAAAAATATCCATACCCAGGACCAGGACAAGGAAAAAGACAAAAATATCCATACCCAGGACCAGGGCAAGGAAGAACCCCCCCCCCCCCCCGAGCTCCCAGTGCAGCTTTTTTCCAGGGCAAAATCTAATGAATAAGAACACATTCGTCTTTTGAATTATCATTAACAGCAAGTGATTATACTTCTGTATGTCTAAGCTATGAGACTTGGGAATTTTGGATGTGATTTAGATATCTGCATTTTAAAAAAGAAGCTGAATAATTGGAATGGAGGCAAAAAAGAATCAAAAAGTGATTAGTGGAGTATGAAAATGCCTTAAAGACATAGAGTTCACTTGGCAGAGTCTAACAAAGATTGAGTAGTGTCTTGATTGCAATGCAGAAGTATCTTCACAGGGAGAAAATACCCAGCCGTGCAGCTCCCCCTCTTGAACAAAAGGAATCATTGACTGGGTATCATAGCCAGGCAAACTCAAATTGAGCAAAGACACAAATTCTTAAGGGAGTAACTGTACTTTAGGAATGTTTTCCCTAAAACCATGAACAGAACAACAGAAGCTATGCTATGCAGATAGCTTTTCCATGCCTTTTTCTTTTCTTTCACAGGTATACTTAGGCAGGGTAAGTCTGCTTAAGCATGCTTAGGATGAAAAGGCTCCAGGTGTGGAGGGAAGGAGCGTAGCCTGGTTCCCTGCTCATGATAACATGGACATCTTTGTGTTCCCTGCTCACTGGCCCTGGCACGGTGTGTGCAAACAGGTCGGCTGGAGGAAGATGTTTCTACTACACCTACGGATCGCGTGAGATCCAGCCTCACTCCCGGGGCTCTCCCTTGCTTCCTAGCACTTTAACAGGGACCTTGCAAAGAAGACTACACATGCCAAGATAAATTTTAATTGCCCAAAGGGACTCTCTGGGTGTCCTCCAAATGAGCAGATTTTTGTTGGCTTTGCCATGGGTAAAGCGCCCATTGTCAAGGTCCCAAAGGAGGTTAGTGCAGCAGGTGGTTTAGAATCACTTCCAGTTCTTTAAATGTTTGCCTGTGGATCTCCACAAAAATAGCAGCAACAAAACACAGCAGCTCTTAGCAAGGGCAGATGTTTTGCACGAGTGCTTTACTTGCAAAAGGTTTTGCTACGGTGAGTGAAGAAAGAGGACTAGGAGGTGGGAGACTGACTTTGCCTGCAGAAGTGCCTCTCTCCGTTAATCACAGAGGGCACCTAAGGTGAGTTAGCCAAGCTTGGCCTTCTGGCATATCCTCTTAGAAGCATAAACATTTCTGTGCACGACTACTGTTTTACCATGCCTGGAATGTGTGAATATGCTGACAACATTTATATCACAACTTTATGTATTTAATAAGCATCTCATTTGAATTATTTGTTCATGTACACATCCCCCAAAAATCTGTTATAAAACCCATAAATTATCTAAGTACAAGCTGCAGGTTTGTAAATACAGCATTAAGAAGGTAGCTATTGCATAGCTGGTTTAATAAAATATCCTTTGCAAGTAAGATATGTAGGTTTATTTGGAGAGGATTTAGCTTCTGGGAGGAGGTCTTCTCCAAGTAAGTTATATGCTTCTTAGCTGCAGCAGACAAGGGAATATAATTTCTTACTTTGTCTTTCCTGTCCCTAGAAATCAGCTTGACCTGATGTGCTGAGAGCATTTCCTCAAGACCTTGCTCACTAGCGGCAAATTTATGAAACATCCTTACACAAATGTGGCTGGATTGAGATGTAAATTAGTGCCAGAATACTTGCTATAGGGGAGACAGGGAAAATACACAGCCTGGGAAGGTTTGCATGTAAGGGACCTTTGTCTCCAGGAGATGCAGGATGAGCAGGAGCTGTGGCTGCCTGGTGCTCCTTCACTGGCTGGACAAGGGCAGCAGGAACATGGTGGCAGCAGCCACATTCCCAAAGCACAGGCCAGTGCGAGTGAGGGGAAAGGCAGAATTAGGCAGCACGGACGCAGTGCCTGCAGCTACGTGATGCTGAAAGTTGGGAGCAGATGGGCACAGTGGCCTTTTCCATTTACTGCAGCTTCTAATCTGACCACGGCCAGGCACAGCAGCCTGTCCAGGTAATGTGCAGGGAGTGCTGGTTTTTTTTGCATATAACTAGGTGGAAAACTGTACATTGCATCAATGTGTATGTATACATGAAAACTGCAGGAAAAGTCTGTGAACTGAGGAAGGAATGATTAAGAGTGCCCTTATCAAGAGCACTTGCTGACTCTATTGCTGGCTGATGCTACAGATCTAAATTTGCAAGAACAGCAATGAGGAGTAGAATGGGAGGGAACTTAACCTCAAAGAAACTCAGCAGCAACATTTGGATGTTTGAATTACATCTGAATCAAGCTTTTGATTATATCTTAGAAGAGTCAAAAGCTCAAAGCAGCAATTGTAACTGATTGTAGCTCTTTTTTCATCTCTTATTGCTAAATTATCTATTGCAATGTGCAATGCATCCATGTCACTACATTAGATTTGTAGGCAAAGGGAAGATTAGGCAATAAAGCCACAGGACAAACAGTATATAGTCGGGCTTATCTTCTTGGTTTTGTTCATTGCTGTTTTTTTTTTTTTTTTTTTTTAAAAAAAGTGTTTTCAAATCTAAGTAAAACTTATTCCAGAGGTGATCATTTGAAGAATATAAAATCATCCTAGCACCAGGACTATGTGAATTCTTTGCTGTACCTGAATAGAGAGCTAGTCCCATCTCAAAAATTGCAGTGCTACAAACAATAAAAAGGCCACAGGCAAAGGTTTTAGTGCTTCATTCCCACTAGCACCCTGCTTTCCCAAGTATTTCAGACTAAGATATTTAGAGAATTCCTCCGAGGCCCCAGCACACTGAACAAGAGGTGCTTGATACGACGTGGGTCGCTTGTCTGGACGGTCGGGGCTGGATCCATCCGTGGGCCTCTCGCCGATGAACAGCAAGCTGCGGTCCTTGGCGTCTTGCTCTGTTTTGAACAGCTCATACTCCGTGTGCGGCAGCTTGATGCCCAGAGCCAAACATCCATTTGTGGGCGTTATATCCTGCTCCATCCCAGCGCGCCAGGAGTTTGTCAGCCCACAGCTTCCCGGCTCCGAGGAGTTGAGCATCATCACCGTCACCTGGTCCATCGGCGTCACCCGAGCCTGGGTGACCTTAAAAGCCAGCTCGGTGCCACCTCTCACTTTGGAGGAGGGGATGCCTTGGGTGTAATGCCCGGACGCGTAGATGGTGAAAGTCGGCTGCTTGCAGAGGGGGTCGGAGTAGTGGTAATAATACCCTTCCCAGGTGTGATTGCTCCCGTGGAAGATGAAGTACCTGGTGAGGAACAGCACGGCGGGCCGGACCTCGCAGTGGGTGCTCACCCAGCTGCCACTCAGCTGCATGGGCAGCTCGGCTTGCGCAGGTAGGATGGGTGGATGGTGTTCATCAGCTCTGTATATGATCCCGCAGGCTGGGCAAGGATGCACATGGTGCTGTGGAAGGCAAAAAAGAGTACTTTAAAAATGGATATGCAAAAAAACCCACATATTCAGAGTTATTTTAAAAGTCTCAGAACATTTCTCTCACACATCAGGGCTTTCATTTGCAATGAACTTGGCCCTAGACATCCAAGCAGATGAAGTGAGAAAAGGAGCCACCCGGGCTCTGTGCTCCGGGGGGACGCAGCAGGATGGGGCTCGCGTGACCGCCAGGACACACATCCCTGCAGGAGAGAGGAAAAACCTCCCGCAGAACCAGGTCCCGAGCTGGTTCCCTGCCCAGGCCCTGCGCAGCGCTGAGCCAGGGCAGTCCCATGGCCCATCACTCACCAGAGATTTTTTTTATTTTTTTGTCTAGCTGGGGACTTTTTTTTTATATTTCACATATCACAACTGATTTATTTTCAAATAACCAGGGTTCGAACGCTGTATCATTTTCCAGAATAAGAGCTAATCTTGACTGAACTGTCATATGCAGCAATGTTAAGTAACTTGGTAGTTAACTGCCAGGTGGGTAATTTACATGCAAGCTGATTGGAGTCTACTGTAATTTAGTCATTTTCAGCTTGCTTTACTGCTACTGTCACACTAATGAGTGCTGACAGTACATAGTACAGTGCAGCTAAATAATCCCAGAAGTTGGCAAATATATGTGCTCTCCTTTGACAGGAAATTCTTTGATAATGAAAGGTAATTTGGGGAGAATGGGTTTCTTTAAAACAGATATAGATTTAAGGGAATAAGAGTGATATTTTCTTAAAGTGCACTAAAAAAAAAGGCCTAACATACCCGTGTAGCCTTCTTACTGGTGCAAGCAAGCGGCTATTAGCTGAGTAATAAAAACAAAACAAAAACCTTCTGCCCAATAAAATTATCACCATCATCATGAAGCAAAAAGTCCTACTCGCTTAAACCAGTTGTGTGAAGTTATTTCTAATGTTTGGCAGCTTCTAATTATCGCCAAGTGGTGACATCATGTGCTGGTGCATTGGAGAGCTGTTAGCTGATTAATTACAGGGCTGGATCCAGACAGTGAATTTCGGTATCTTTAGGTTTGCTTTTAAATTAACTTTTTTAAAGTGTTTATGTTTATCATCTGGTTTTGCTCATATATATGGTTTTGGCCCAAGATAACACAAGTTTAACCAATCTGAGAATGCTACTTTGGAGTGGGAGAGGTGTTGCTCTGCATTTTCCTTTTGCTCTTTCAGGAGTCAGCTGGTGCAGATCAGGGTGCGGGGAAATGTTACCCCCACAAAGCTGCCCCCAAAAGGGACTTTTCCATTTCGTTCAGTTCCCTCTGGCAATGTTCAGAGAGGTTTCTCACCCTGTCTCACTCCTCACTCATTTCTGAGTTGATCAATTACGATTCAAACAAAAACATGTTTTTCTGGAAATAAACCAGAGCGCTGGCAGAAGAAAAGAGCTAAAAAGCAACCAAGTCTCTTACTCCATTTCATATATATCAAAAGGAAAGCCTGATTTCTGCATAACAGTGTAATTGTATTCAGGACCGCTTCCTCTTCTAATGGCATTACATTGGAAAATAATGATTTAATGGGATTTAATGGGATTTAATGGGAAATGCTGCTTCCTTACTTTTCCCCAATCTGCAGGACACAGCGAAGAAATAGCAAGAGGGATGTGAGACATCCGAGCGCGCAGCTCTGTTCCCTGGGCTCCACTGACCTCGCTCTGCATCCTAGGGGTAAGCTATGCTTCTCTCCGCAATGGGGCCCCCATAAAAACACAATTTTTACCACAAAAGCATCATTATTACCCCCCCCAAAAGGCCCGTTTCTTACCACAGCGTTCTGCAGAGGTCGCTGGTAGCCCGTGGGCCGGTAGTGGAGCCTCTCCCCCCACTCGGTGTGGATGTCGCCCAGGTAGAGCTCCTCCACGAGGCGCCCGCCGGGCCGCGGCAGGGCCTGGTAGTGCTTCTCCACGCGCACCAGGCTGAGCTCGTGCATGGCGAAGCCCAGCGCGGCCGTGCAGTCGCGCTCCGTCTTGGCGCTCAGCACCTCGTAGAGCGCCCCGGGCGTCCAGCTGCGCCCCGCGGGCAGGAAGCCGCTGCAGCCCGTGCCCGACGTCCCGTTGACCCAGGCGGCCACCTCGCGCATGGCGCGCCGGCTGTGGAAGACGATGCCCACCTTGTGCAGGTGGTAGTCGGCCTCGGTGGCACCGCGGGTGATCCAGGAGGCCTGGCGCAGGCGCACCTTGCCCTTGATGACCAGGGAGTAGGAGGGCTCGCGGCACGACGGGTCCCAGTAGTAGAACTGGTGAGCCTTGAAGAGGCGGTTGGAGTAGAAGAGGTAGGACCTGGTGAGGAACTCAGGGCCCGGCCGCACCTCGCACCTGGGGACCAAGGCAGCGTCCTCAGCCGTGTGACAGTGGCACCCGCCTTCCCCTCCCTGACCCCTGCAGCCGCGTCAGCCCTGGGACACACGGGGGGCACCCGGGCAAGGGTGGATGCGGGTGGCAGCAGCCCCCGGCACTGAGCTCAGCACCGGCTAGCAAAACGTGACACTGCCAGGCATGGCTTTGGGGTGGGTATTTGACACTTTGCAGCTCAGGACAGGCAGGGGAATGAGCGGGTTGTGGAAGCAGAGGCTGGAAAGGTGCTGGGGGACAGGGATGGGCTCTGTTCAGCTCTCTGCTTCCTTTGGGAAGTTCATTGGAGCCCCTGACGTGGCCTTCTCGGGGCGCCCAGGGCCTGGGGTGTGTATTGGAGTGCTTGGGGGTGCCCGCAGGGACCTTATTCAGGGATGCAGGGGCAGTGCCCAGAGGATGTTCAGGGCCTAGAGGTAACCGGAGGGGGGACGCAGGGGTACCCAGAGGTCGCCCGGGGGTGGCTCACGCAGGGGTCCCCGTTCCCTGGGCTGCCCCGGGGGTGCCTTACCCGGTGGAGACCCAGTGCCCCTCGAGGCGGGGCGGCAGCCGCGCCGCGATCCTGGCGCCGTCCTGCAGGTGGCGCAGCTGCTGGCGGCACCGCGGCTCCCAGCGCAGCGGCGCCTCCGCGGCCGCGCACGCTGCGGGGACAGCGACAACGCGTCAGGAGGGTGCGGGTGGCAGCGGAAAAGCTGCCCTGGTCCCCCCCAAACCTCCCCGGTTCTGCTGCAGCCGGCGAGGCTGCGCATCCGCGCGGGAACGCTGCTGCAAGCCGCGATGGGGACGGATGCTGCGGAAAAGCCGCGGCCACCGCCGCACCAGCTCCTCCACGGCTCGCTGCGGGGCCCCAGCGAGCGCCGGAGCGGGTTTCGGTCTGCAGCAATCCCAGCCGGGCGCCCGCAGGAGGGTCACACCTTGCACAGCGGCTGTGCATGCAGGAAGCAACGTCCCGCGCTGGAAACGCTGCCGAGATCTGCAGGTACCTGCAGGCAGCTCCTGCCAAGAGCTCTTCCTGCTCACATCGCAGACACAGAAAACACCTCAAACCCCACGTTGGAGCAACGCTTCCCGACCGCATTAGCCCAGGGACCTGCTCAGAGCATGGAAGCCAAAATGGGTTAACGGAGTAGCAAGGTGTTAGTTAGGCAGGCAGAATAGGTGTTTTACTGCTCTTTAATTCCAGTTTCTGCAGAACCCGGCTATATTTCAGATGAACTCTTCAAACAAAACTGAGGGCTCTTTGTTCCCCTTCTCCCTCCCAAGCTATTGTCGAAGCAGTGACTGGAGCAGGGAATTACGGCATGGGAACGCGAGCCTTGCCTGTCGCTGCCATAAGGACAGTAATTCTGTCACTTACCTCATTTCCCATAACAACGGATGTTATTGGCTTAGGGAATGTGTGAACACTCAGCTAAATCCTGAAGACCTTTGCATGCACACACATATATATGTACATATATATATTATTCATTCTCTGTTTCAGCAAACTTCTGTTCCATTCAGCCTGAGTTTGCTTCAGCAAGAAACATGGGATTTGCCTCTCTACAAGAGCAAGAAATGAACACTCAGGGAAACTCCTGAGGCCCTGGGGACTCCCTTGCTCCTGTACGAGTGTCCCGTCTGGCAAAGCCGCAGCCGCCGCCTGGTGCTGATCCAGCCCAGCGCAGGCAGCTCCGCTTTACTAGCCCAGCTGGGGCTCGCACGCACTTTGTGTGCTCTGTAATTTACCCAGTTGTGGGCTGGAAATTTTGAAGCCAACTTTCATTCACAACTTGCCCATGGTCAGGACACGGGTTGCTTTCCAGTCTACCTATCAAGCGGACAGTTTAACATATAAATATATATTCCTTTTCCACAAATTGAGGATGCTGAGGGTTTGCACACACCTCTCACTATCTCTTCTGAAAAGCTGCAGGACAAGATTTCTCTAGAAAAGATTTTCTTCTCAAGCTATCTCAGGCGGCGCCTCTGAAACATCCCTATGTCCATTTGGGAGCCCTGAAACTGTCACCCGACACAAAAGAAAAGCGCACAGGAACGGAGCCGGCAAAGAGCAGAAGGGCTTGACAAAAGGCAGCCTACCTGCCCAAAGGCCAGTGAAACTGGTCCTGGGTTTTCTGTTACCTCAGCGCCACAGTGCACAGACCAGGCGGAATGGCACATTATTAGTGCTAAGGGGTCTCTTTGGAGCCAACTCACTGTTTTCATCATCTTCAAGGGCTTAATATGCTGAGCAGGGACAGGCAGCAGCAGTGCTTGCTGCAAAGGAGGTCCTTCGAGTTCCCACACAAAACGGGACAAGATCGAATGTCAAAACCCTCTGCTCTTAGCTCAGCAATTCATCCAGCAACTGCAGATCTGCTCAGGCTGCTCCAGGGATGCCCCAGCAGGAACAAGCTCCGCGTGCTCATCCCAGCTCGCCGTCACTTTGCAGCTCAGGGAAATCTCTTGTTCCCTCGTATTTCTTTATTCAGCTGCAAATAAGCCAGTTTTTGTCTGGCTGCCTAGCATGGAGCCTAATTGCTGAACAAGTTTGTTAAGAACCTTCAATTAAAGGGAATCCAAATGCTACAAGCATGCATGAAATAATTATCCTACTGCATACTGCAGAATAAAAATATCTCTATCTGTATTAGAAGTAGCAGGAAAAAAGGGCTAAATTTGCTCTTGCTCATAACCACAGAAAGACCCTCGAGGTGTCAGTGCAGTTAATCTACAGATATAGTGAAATAACCGCATAGAATATAGCCCAGCTCTGGGCTTGCGAGCTGCGCTGTATGTCTGCCTGTGCTGTTTATTGCACTGGAAGCTTCAAGATTTGACTCAACCCTTATTGCTACTTTTGGCAAAAACACTCAAAGTCTACATTATTTTAGAGCACAGACACTTTGGCAGCGTAATCACAAGACTTTAACACGCTCAATAGAAAACGAGAATTTTTATAATCAGGATAAAAGTCCATAGGGAAAAGAAAAAGGAGGAAGGGGAAAATCCAGCATATAAATATTTGACATGATGGGAATTCCTACGGATTTTGCCTTACTTAACTGAACACAACACATCAAGCTGGATGCATCCTCAAACCATGAGTTATTGGCCCGTGTCCAAATTTTGTTGCTGCTCTGCTCTCTTAAATACTCCAGTCTAGCCCCACCAATTTCAAACATCCTTTCAGCCTGGAAAAGTTCAGTTACAGACGAAAAATCTATAATTAGGATGCATTTCTACTTGAAGAGCAGCACAAAGTTCAAAATAACTGCTTTCTGGTACTGCGTGGAAAGGGAAGGACTTATGCACAATTTTTCTTCCAAGGCTAAAACATTCCCTATAGGAAAATCTAAAAACAAACCTCCCAACTGTGTGCTCTTCCTCTCACTCATTATCCATGTGTCTGTATCAATGAACCACAAGCATTTCCAGAGAGCTCCTAAGTCCGGCAGTTAGACAAAACAGGATTTTTTTCCCCTATCTTTCCAGTGAATGTTGCATCCAAAATACCAGCCCCAAGTCTCCAAGCAACAGGGTTGCACGAGGCACCTGCAGCGGCAGCAACCAGGGACGGCGGCTGCCGCTGCCATCGCTCAGGGACAGCAGCAGTGACAAGCCTTCCTCCAACACCCCATACACTTGTTTGGACAAGCAGCTTCTAGAAAAATCAGACTAACATCATCAAATGATAGGAAGGCAGACCTGGAAATTCCTACTTATTTAAGGTGAAAGATTTCTAGGCAGTGGCCAGGTCTGAAAATGAGAACCTACCCCTGGGGTTGTGCTATGCAACTGCGTAGCTCCAGGTTTAGACCCGTTTCTCACTTTTTAAGGGGAAAAAAAAATGCCAACCAGGAGAGAAATACTGTAAAATGCCTTCCTGGAAACAAATCTTGTTTATGTTCTTTCAAGCAGATTGACTTTGGAAAAAAGCAATGTTGAGTCACACATCTGCTTCTTTATAAATAGAGGAGAAATTGCATATATTACAGTTTGCACCAAATTGGTTACTGTGCATCAGCTCTTCTCCAAGGCTGAACTGCTTAATCTCTTACATGTTTTTGCCTCCTATGGCCAGAATTTATTATTTCCATTTATAATTCTAATGTTTCAGTTAGTCACCCATTTACAGGGATAAGATCAGTGCCTGAAGTCATGGAGCATTACATATTTCTTCATTTAGAGATGACATAAAACCTTTGATATTTTGCGAGGAATGTTCAGACTGGAATGAAATGGATGATAAGGAACATATCAATATACTCTGCATAAGTGAATTATACTTAAACACAGAGACTTCATTAATGGAGCAAAAAAGTCTTTCTTTGGCATTCTTGTCTCCTGAGAGCATGCAGAATGGATTCTGGGTTAGCCTCTAAAAGAAAAAAGCACTCTTTCAAAAGCAAATAAAGTGTTTGTATTTAGCAAATCCATTTCTTTTGCCTCTATGTTGAGATTAAGCTAATCATGCTTTAATTCACTCAGAATAAAGAATTTCCAGGGGAACAATTTTGCAGAAAGAGATATATTTTATATTATAATATTATAAAGTTACAAAGCTTAAATATAACCCACTGTGGAGGGGAACTGCATCACAGCACAGCTTTACATTTTGCCTATCTGCAAGCTGAAGCCACTTCAGGACAGCACTTAAGCACAGGCTTAACTCTAATTGGTTTCACTGAAACTTAAGCATACGCTTGAAATTAAGCCAGTACATGAGCGTTTTTCCTGATTAGTAATGCCTCCCTGAATCCAAGCCAGAGTGTGGCCAAGTGGTAGAGGGAGGATGCCAGCTCTTTCATTGCAGTACTACTTGGCTTTTGAAAAAGTATTTCTATTATTCATCCCTTCTCTCATTTGTCCGTAAAACGGGTATAATTACATATAGCTGTTCCACCAGCCTGATGCTGGTTCATGCTATTCGCAAAGTGCCCCGAATTCACTGGGTGTTTCTAAGTTATTCTTTCAACGACAGCAAGCAATGTATTACATATGGTAGCTATCATTGCTGAGCAGCGCCCTGAGTTTTCTGTGCACAGTAGAGAACAACCGAATACAAAAGTCTGCAAACCCCAGGGGGGAACTCAGCTGACTGGAAATTCCCAATGAGCTCAGGATCTGCATAAGAACTTTTCAAAACATCCTTTCACCATGTAGCTTCAGGCATGCTGGAAAGCAGGTTCAAACACTGTGTTGCACTGCTTTAGTCTAGCTTTCTTCTGAAGCTGTGATCATCGTGTGATCTATCTCACGTTCACAATTAAAACAGTGAAGCACTTATGGCGAGTTGATTACCAAGTTTTTTTACAGCTCTAGAAAAGTTCATATTTTGTCCTTCACTCTTTTTTTTAAATGCTGCAAGCAGCAAGTCCAGGAATCCCATCCCACCAGAGCTTTTGCCAGCAATGACTGGTGGCTTGGTAGCATGAAACCAACATTTCAGCAAAGCCTGGATGTTTTAATTAAAATTGGCTTTGCTGCACCGTGGTAGGCATTCGACTTCAGTCAAAAACTACAATCCTGACAAAGTGGAGAAACCAGATTTGCCAGGGTTAAGTCACCCCTCACCCATGGCCACCCTACTTGGTGAAACCTCGCTCCCTGTGCAGCCAAGACGCTGCAGTTTCACTAAAACTGCTCCTCCTAATCCATGCCAGCTGCCCCGACTCGAGACAGCCCACACAGGAGCGAGAGCATTTGCTGAGCCCCAGTGTTCAACCCTGCCCTCCCACAGGGAAATTCCCATCTCCGCTGGGACACAGGATTATGCCTATGGATTAAACAGCAGGAGGAATGTGGGGCAAGATAGACGGGAGCTGTGGTGAGGAAGAATTTGACTCCTACATTTCCAATATTTTCTTCAGTAGAAACCATGTTATAATAAAACAACTTAAAATCACCCTCTGTGGCTGTTCACCTCAAAGCAGCAAACCAGTAGTTTTCTTAGTTGAAGCAGAAAAACAATGAAGAAGAAACCATAACCCTGTAAAGAGACTACAGGGCTTGATCCTGCTTTCACAGAAGTCAGCAAATAGGAAAGATCCCATGGTACTAACAACACAGGACCACAAGTTTGTTCAGAAAAGGCCCTTCTCCATAAATGGAGAAAAAACCCACAACTCTCAGTAAATATTGGATCTGGAGCTGGAAGAGATGCAAAGGAGAAATGGGATACAGGGTGCTCTCTGCTGAGATGAAGAAAAACAAGGAAGACATGCAAGATTTGTCAGGAGGTCTACAGAAGTATGAGGAGAAACTCCAACACTAAGCGACCAGCCTACTGGGTCCAGGACGGAAGGAGAGGAATGCCTTATCAGGCAAAGTAGGAATAATGGGATTATTGCTACATCCCTTCTTTTTTCCATCATCAGCAGGCACTGAAAAATGCAGACAGGCTCAGACACTAGTAACACCCTGTGATCAGGCTTGCTGCAGAAGTCCAGCACAGAGAAATACACAGCAAAAAGCAAAAGGAAGGGGTGCAAAGAAACGCAATGCTAGAGGTTTTTTTCCTCAAACACTGGTGGAAGCATGAATTTGATCTTCTTTCCATAGGAAACCACGAGGAGATGATCCCTCATCTCCCGGATATCTAGCTGGTGAGAGGTTGGTGAGCACAGTTGAGGGGAGGCAATTCCCTTCAAAAACCAAAGCAAACCAACTCAGGCCAGGGTTGAACAGTAATCATGATTCAGTTAAAACATTCTAACCGGAATTTATATTCTTACCGAATGGGAAATATTACATATATCTTCCTTAATTTAGAAGAGATGGAAACTCATTAGAAAATAGTGCACATGGTTTTGAAATTAATGGCACACCGTCATTTCAAATACATGGAGCACCCATGCAGTTTTGGCAATTCCCTCTAACCTCTGCACAGAGACACTTTATTAGCAGCTATCATGGCCATTTTTAATAGTGATGGCTAAGCATATTTTTTCCTGGAGTGCTTTGAAGAGCGGAACTGGTAATCAGGCAATGGCTTGGCTATGAAATGCCAACCTCATTTCAAACATCCGAATCGCTCGCACAGACCACGAGCACCGAGAGGACCACCCACCACAGGATAGTAACATAAATATAGCCTTTGCCCAAGGCAAAATGAGCAGGGGGGACTGTCGGGGCTGAAGGCAGAACAGCAAAACGCGATGATGGGGTGAGAGGGATGGGGTTACAGGTGGGAAGATGGAAGGAGCCTGGTATGCACAGCCTGGTGGCAGCCAAGGCGAGATGGACACGATGACCGCCTGTAAATCCGGCCTCAACACTGAGGATGGGAGAAACACCCTACTGCGAATAACCTGGGTGAGTGAAGGGAGGAAAAACGGTGTTCTGGGTTTCTGGGTGAGCTGCTGGACACACAAAGTGGGCAGCACAAGTCCGAGGCACGGAGGTGCTCAGAGCCAGCACTGTGCCATGAACGTCAATGCAGCTCCTAACACCAGCACATCCCAGCAGCGTTGACACTGCTGAAAACCCAGGTCCAGGATGATAAACCCCATAAAGCAAGAGCCATCCTTCTCCCTTTAGCTCCTACCGCAATAGGTTTGCACCTGGCACTGCTGCAGAGATTTGGTTTATAATCATAAAAATCACCTCTAAAGGAGCCAATAGTCCGAGGCAGCTACTTGGCTCCTGCAAAGCCCAGGAGCAATGGATCAGAAGGGCAATCAAAAGAGTCCTTGCAGACAGTATCCTCAGTAAAAAAAACTCCCCTAGAAGGGGGTAACCCGATCCACAACCGCACCAGAAACACACATATTTAGCTCAGCATCACGAGCAACCACAGAGAAAGGTTACTTGTTCAGCTGAAGCACAGAACTTGAGTTACTCTGAACATGTGTTTTGGGGTCTGGGTGTGGTTTGGAGATAGCCTGAAATTTCAGCCTACTGTTTCGCCTGTCAACATGAGCCAAGTTTTGATGTGTTCCAGTTCTCTTAACATTGCCGACAGATGCCAAAATCAAAGTTGACATTCAACCTACATGCTGCATAATCTAATAACGGGACTTGCACTCCTCAGAATTAACAGAACTTCACAATTTCTTTGCCACAAAACTTTGCTGCCCTTTATATTTTCATTGGTCTTTTTGAATGAGTCTAATTGGAATATTTTTTTCCTCTGAAAAAACTCTTCTGGAAAGCTTCAAAAGTAAAGCACCATTGTGTTTTTGTATCAACAGAGGGGAAAACAAGATGCTTAAATGACACAACCTGCCAGTATCCAGCACCACGGGTTTAGTAAGCGTGCAAACAAGGCAAATCCAGTTGTTTCTCTGAGGAGCTTAGTGTATAAATTGAACTAAAACACAGGGTGAAAGCTCCTTTCTGAGGGATCTCGGCCACCCAGTTGTGCAAGGCCAAGAGGTCACAAATCCGTCACTGGTTCAAACTACACATCTCTTTGCTCCCTTAGTGGTGACGCTCGTGACGACTGTTGTACCATCATCCCAAGCTAAAGAAGCAGAGAAAGTTTGAACTGATGCAAACATCTACCTAGCAGTGCCACAAGAGCTGAGCTCCACTGCGGCTTTCTCAGCTCCAGCTCCCTTCCAACCACAATGGTTTAATATGCTATGAGAAAACATCAGCATGAAGGATATTATTATCACACAATCACCCTGCTAGAGCACAAAAAATAATATTTCAACTCTCTTATCGCTTAACAATCTAGAGCTTTGACATTTCAAATGGACACCAGCATTTTCATCCTAATACACAAAAATTTCCTAATATTGCAGTTTAGTGCACAAGACCTTTTAACCACTAGAATAATAATAATAATAATAAATCTTGCAGATCTTACACAATATAGTAGAGAAGAAGCTGCACCATGAATTACATTTTCAGTTTCTGGCAGCGCTGTCAGCCTACTGAAGATGAGTTACACATTAAAATCATTGCTTTGTGCCTGTCACTGTTGTGGCATTATTAAATCTGTGATGCACTGCCCTAAAATCAGCAAGCTAGGAATCCTCATTTATGTAGCTTTATCCTCCTTAATAAACAAGCAAGAAAGCCAGAGGAATTGTGTAATAGCCCCGCAAAGGTGCTTCCTCAGTCTGAGGCTGATTTTAACACTGATTTTATCTCATGCATGAAAGCGTTGTCTTTCTAGATGACATACGCTCTGTTGTGGGGAAGCACAGGATCCCACTGAAAGCAAAATCTCTTTCCAAACTTTGTTCTGCCAGATGCAATCTCCCCTAGCATTGGATTCCAGCTTTGGTTTTCTTCATAGCAATTTCTGGCTTTTTAAAATCTCCTTACTCAACAATTTGTGCTTGTGGGGAAAATATAGAAACCACACCGTCTTTTTTTCACTTGTGCTGTTTTTACATCTCAGCCCTGTCTTTATCTATCTCCATATACTTTGTAGAATGGCTGACCTATAATTATGGGAAGAATAAATAGAGCCAAATCAGAAGATCCAGCATAATATATTAGTTGTTGATTTTTTGGCTAGTTCAAGAAATGAATAATAAAAAATACCAATGGGTTACAAGTCAATTAGCTAAGTAAACAGTGCCCCAAATAAGCATTTGTACTGAAGACATTGATGTCAATTTATTAGTAAATACATTAATGCATGTGTAAATACACACACACAAATCTATAATTAATTTAGTAGTATCATTCACGAGCTACGCTTCCTAATCTCATCACTGAATGCAACTGCTGATCTTATCTTACCTCAACACCATAGTTTTCAAACTTAAAAATAAACTCTGAAAGCAAGAATAGATCTTTTATGTTAAAACCATCTAGGAGAAGCTACACATGAAAAATATCAGTGTGGTGTAAGTGGAATGCAAAGACTTTAATGAAACCCTAGGTAAAAACTTAGCAAGTCTCTGAGGGCTTCTCCAAGAATGAGCGGTTCTTTGCTGAAGGAGGCTCCAAAATCAGATCCAGTTACCGAGGTAAAGTGCTTTTACTACTAATTATGCACGAGTGTCACGCTGATGCTTGGGGTTATGCAAAAGATACAAGGGCAGAGCTGCTTGCAGTGAAGTCCCTGGCAAAGCTTGCCTTGATTTTCCTGAGTTCTGGATCTGACTTAACTATCTGAATGTGTGTTTCAAGGTCCTACTTTTGTTACTGCAATCAATGGGAATTTTGTCACTGACAAGAGATAAAGCAAGAATGATATTTAAATTAGATTGGACTAAAAATAAGGTGTATGAGGACTTAAGAAAACAGTATTCAAATTAGAAGTGAGTCATCTTATGTAATGCAATTTAACATCTCTGAGCAGAGCAACTTGAGCAAATACAGAGCGTACATATTTCGCAACCTGTTTAAATCTTAAACAACATATGGCAAAGACCCCGCAGGAGCACTGAGAACTAACCCTATAGAAATGCGTATGGATTGCATGCTGCAGCCTGCTCCTTTACTCCTAATGCAAATACGCCCCGCAGCTCCAGTGTGCAGTCCTGTAGGAAAGACCTCACAGCCGGAGAGGCGAATCAGGGTGATCCTTTTCTTCCTCAAAGTTCGGATGAGTGAAGTGAGAATTGCCGATGGCAGCACAGAAGGGTGTCTGGATGTCCAGCGTGCAGGTGGCCTCGGAGCATCTTCCCCACCTGCTCCTCCTGCTCAGCGTTGCGGAGCCTCAGCCAAAGCTCTGCCTCGCATTTCCTTGCTGTCCCAGCAAGGGAGACCTCTCAGCCAGGATATCCCCTGGCATTCCCTAAGGAAACGCGCTGCCCAAGCACGGGGAGCCTCTCGGCCGCTGCTTTTTGCCCTGACCGTAAATCCCTTTTCCTTTTCCCTCCGTGCCCCCGCAGGACCCTGCAGCCAGAGCCTTTCCCCCCGGCACTGCCGGAGGCTCCAAAACGCGTCCCCCGCGGGACACGGGGGCTGCAGCGGCCCCTCCGGCGCTGGAGCTCACGGCGATCCCCGCGTGGGCAGAGCGCAACGCGGGACACAGAGCCAGAAACCGGAGCCGCGGGCACCCCGGCCCCGCCGAGCAACCTCCGCGCAACTTCCACGCACCCTCCTTCCCCCGTCCGCGCAACTTCCACGCACCCTCCTTGAAGCCTTCCTGCACCCATCTCTTTGCACTCATCTCTTTGCAACTTCCACACACCCTCCTTGCCGCCTTCTCGCAAACTCTTTGCAATTTCAGTGCGCCCTCCGGGCACCCTCCGGGCAATTTCCATGCACACTCCTTGCAGCCTTCTTGCACTCTCCTTGCACCCATCTCCTTGGACGCTCCTTGCAACTTCCACGCACCTTCCTTGCAACTTCCACGCACCCTCCGCGCAATTTCCATGCACCCTCCGCGCAATTTCCATGCACCCTCCGTGCAATTTCCATGCACCCTCCGGACAATTCCCAACCACTCCTTCCTTGCACCCTCCTTGCACTTTCCATGCACCCTCCGTTCCGTCTCCACGCACGCCCCGGAGCGGAGGGAGGCGGCGGGAGCTCCCGGCGGGGTCTCAGCGCCCGCCGCCCGCTTTCTGCCCCCAGCCCTGGCCGGTGTCACCTACCTAGGAGCAGCGCTGCGAGCCACCAGCGCCGGGCCATGGCGGGCGCTGCGTCGCGGCCGAGCTGGCGCGGCGAGGGGCGCGGGGCAGAGCGCGGCGCTCAGCGGGGCGGCGCGGCCATGGGCGGCCCCCGCCGCTGCCCCGGCCCCGCGCGGCCCCCGCCGCTCCGCGCCTGAGCGCGGGCTTCGCACAAGGAGAAAAATAATAATAAAAAAAAATTAAAAAGGAGATAAGTTTGGGGAAATAAATAAATGAAATGCAGAGAAGCGCACCCAAGCCGCCTGCGCTGCGATGTGCGTGTCCCCCCCGCGACGGCCGGGAGTTTTAGCGGAGCTTGGCAGCTACAGGTCCCCGCTGCCAGAGGAGGTGGAGACTCGGCCGCCTTCGCGGCTGCACCTCGGGCACCCCCCGCCGCCCGGCCCGGCCCGGCCCGGCCCGGCCCGGTTCAGCCCCGCGGTGGCCCTGGGCTCCCTCCCCCGGGGCTCCTGCCCCGCGGGGACCCTCCCTGCGCGGGGGCCACTCGCGTGTCCCAAGGGTTGGTGCAGCCCGGCCCGAGGAGCAGCCAGGGGCAGCGGCTGGTGGCTGGCACGAGGTGCCGGCCTGGAGCCACGCGTGCCGGTGTTGGCACGTTCATGGTCTTCTCCGATGGTCAGCAATGGACGGGAAGAAAAATGTTGGCTTGTGGTGAAATTGTCATCCTCTGCGGCTCTTGGAGTGAAGGGAAGCAACGCGTGTGCTCCCGACTCATGGACGGGGCTCCCCGTCAAAGCAGTGAGGGGAAAAGGCCGAAATGTGACAGCCGATAGTTTGCACCATCTGCAGTGTCTGCACCAAGGGCTGAGGTTCACTGTGTATTTCTGGACTAAAAAATGTTTGGTTCATTTTATTGCAAACAAGGCAAATCCAGCAAAACTGAAGGCAATGGCTCTGCAGACTCACTTTTCCTTGCAAAACCTGCCTTTTCACCAGATAAAGGGAAACTAAGGAAGAAACCCCCAGTGGCGGCTTGTCCAGGTGCCACCGACGCAAGGAGAAGGAGATACCAAGGCCTAAGCCTGTGTTTTCATGTTCACTGAGCGATTAGAACTGCTTTGGCAGACTGGAGCCAGGTCTCGTTGCTGTGATTTTATTACTTTGACTAAAATAACATACAACATCTTTAATGCAAAATGGGATAAACTTATCTGTCATGGGTGTATAAATAATTAAAGTTTAATGACACTTGCCAAGATAAAAATAACAAAGTGCATTTGTAATGCAGGCACTCCTTTTTTGAGCTGATGTTTTTATCTCTTTTTGTCTCTCAAATTCCCCAAACTAGTCATTCTTAGTAAATGTCCAAATCACTGTGGTTTTACTATATTTACAAATACGTAAATTAGAAAAGACATAGGGAGAAATGCCTTTTACAGTGTTGCTGGAGAAAAAGAAAACATTTTGCAAGACATTATCTTTACAAAGTAGGACTTTCTCTTTTTGGATCCAGTCCACTGAAACCCCCAAAACTTCTGATATGGATAACTTTTCACTAGCAACAAAGTCCATTTCAGGACACACACACCCTATATGACATTTCATGTATAAAAGCTCCCAACGTGCGGATACTGGTTTGGTTTTGCTGCTATCAGATTTCTTTGGGAACAGTTTGAGAGCTGTTTTGAGGGGTGGCAGCATAAAACTAAAACCATCCAGAACCATTTTTACACACATATTGGAAAGTTATAGTAAGCATGCAGCGACCATCACAAGATTTTTTTTATCATACGCCAGTGCTACCAGGGTACAGTGACAGCCTTCGTTCATGTGGCTTCCTTCATCCCTTCTACTCCCAAAGGATTTTTGCAAAGTAACAGAATTAGAGGCTCAATTTCTTTGGAAGAATTCCTTCGGCCACCGCTCTGAGCAGGGGTGACCATGGGGGACAGCACAGCTGCCGTGCAGCGCATGGCCCCGCTTGGATGGAGTGGGTACCGTAGCCAGCCAGGAGCACCAGGAGGATTTTGACAGGCATCTAGTCTTCCAGCCTGGAAGTGTGCCAGGACATGAGGCTTAAATTCTCAGCTTGCATAAAAATTGCTGGGTAATCTTCAGCTCCTGCAGAGGACCGGCTATATAAAAATGCCTATAATTTTTATTATCGAATAATTGCAGACTACCTGCTGGGCAAAGCACGTGGAGGGAAACAAATGATTGCAAATACCCTGTAATTGCAAGAGAGCCGGGTGGCCTGATTCACGTGTTCCGCGTGCATGTAGTTTGTTCCTGTGCTGATTCAGGAGTGCTTTCCTTGCCATGCTGTAAATACTAACATAGCTGCAGAGTAACTGGGAAGGTGTTTTCGCATCAGCTGTGCTTCGCTTGCCTGGCACCTTGTGCAACATTCATTCCTGTGCAAAACAGGTGAAGAGTGTTTGAACTCGGAGTCGTATCAGAGATATCGGGCAGTGAATCACTCATCTTTGAGGGCCGAGCGTTTTCTCGTCCCCTTGCCAGACTAGCCAGGATGGGCAACCGCTCATAAAGGTGAAAAGCTGGGAAGATACGTAAGTCACCAGCCCTGCAAACAATGTTTGGGTGAATAAAGAGTTTATCTGAGTAGACACCCAGGTCATTAAAAAGATATGGCCTTAAGCCATATACTTCTGAATTTAGAGTGTAATAATAAATAATAGTGTATTTAATAGTATATATGTAGCAAGGTTAGTGTCTGCTGAGTTGAAAGTAGAGAATGACCTGGAAGTGCTGAATGTGTGTTTTGAACAACATATGTTGACTATGTAGAGCCATTGGTGCTATGCTTGGCCTTCAAGGACTGCATTTTATGGAGTATATGCTAATTAATGGGCCCTAGCAGCTTTTCAGGATAGCCTGTATTTGTGGGCACAAAATGACAACAAAGATGGCAGTGAAAGCACAATATTAAAAAATAAATAAATCTTTCTGAACATGCAGGTTCCATTTTCAGCCAGGTAATTTAATCTGCCATGACTGACTGCCTGTGAGATGCTCTGCACTAAGGGGACCCCCAGCATCTTTCTTGGTGTCTGTGGATGATTTCCCATCTGTGGCTCCTTTTGTCCTGTCTCAGTCAAGACTAGATGGAGCTGAAACTTAAACCCCAGTTGTTGGGGCCTTGAAGGAGAAGAGCAAAGTGTCCCTTGTGACAAGGGCTTCAGTGAGTCTCGCAGAGAAACTCTGGAGGGAGCTCTGCACATTTAACACCCCTTGACTCACCAACAGATTTGCCTTGATGCAGAGTTGGCAGGTGGGGACAGAAAAAGGTATAGAAAATAAACAAGGCTGGAGAGGATTCTTGGATTTCTCAGAAATTCCAGGAAATAAAATAAATACAAGGTACAGATTCTATTTCTTGCACTCTCAAATAAAAACAGTTAGTATGTGCAGAGGACATGTCTTCATCTTAAACAAAACGTACAGAGCCTGTATTTAGTAGCTTTTATAGCATGAGGAAGGCACAATGTTCTCCAGTGGAGCACAGGGGTCTGGGGCTGATATGATTTGGGTCACCAGCGTCCCAGCACCCTGTTTCTCCTGATCCACAGAGCAGCTGGACAAGCTGTGGAAGAGTATTGGCACGCTCTGCTCGACTGGCAAGGAAAACACTGGGGTGTTTCATGACCACCTGATACCGAACAGATAACTTTCTCCTGCTTTTTGGAGTTCAGAGAAAGGCTGTTCTGATGCTGCTGTGCAAGGCTGCTCATGGGTACAGGGAAATCTCTAGTGCTCTAGTTGTCTCAGCTACCCGAGAGCATCCTGTCATGGGGCGGCTAGGAAATGCTACAATGCTTTAGCCTCTTTATTTGGTCTCTTCACTGAGATTAAAAAAAAAAATCTAGCAGTCTAACACACTTTAAAGAGTAACAATAGGAAAAAATGAATAAACTTTTTGGGGTACCTGGCTCAGTGTATGTATTTATATGATAAAAAGCACTGGAATATTATTTACATGCTTAGCTGGGGTTTGTCCTTTCTAGAGAAGTCTGGACTGCTACCTGTTATACTTGGCTCGTGATGATTTAAATAAGAATTTATAGACCCTAAACCATCTGCAAAATGTCCCAGTTCTTCAAGGCCAATGTAAATGCAGTGAGGGGGGGAAACCACAGAAAAAAAAAAGGTTAACAAGGTTTCTTCTTGCTTCCCCCTTGGCACATTTTATAATTGACTTGATACTGAGTGCAAAGGTTTGAAGCATATAGATCTTAGGGGCTCTGCACATCCTGGGAGATAATTGCGACAGCTTGTGTAGCACATGGCACCAGGAGCAGCTTTGGTTTCATTTCAGGGTGACTTGTTGAGAACACATGAGCCTCAGGGCACTGAGGAGAGCCGGTTCGAGAGCAGCTGGCTGTGATTTATAGCCCATGCTAATCAGCACAGCACATTAATTCAAGGTCCCTTTTTGGGGCTTGGGGTAAAGGAAGAATTGAAAATGAGCCAGCTTTCTATCTTATGCAAGGTGCTACCATTTTCCAGCGTGTGAGGGAATGTGGAAGGGTCCTTGGTTTTTGCAGACGCTTGGAAAGGCAACTAGAGGAGCCATCTCGCTGTGTGCTGCAGAGAGCTGGGGACAGCCGAACTGTCTTCTCCCAGACTCTATCAGCAGTAAGGAAATTTGAAATTAAAATCGATCTTGAAACGCTAGCCCACATTTTCTTATGAATGACAGGTCCTTCCTGCCCTCAGTCCACCACATTTCTCCAAGCTTGAAAACTGACGCTTCCTTCTTAACAGCGAAAAGTGGGAAAGACGTTTGTGGTCTGGTGGTTACACCATGGGGCTGGAAAGCAGAAGAAGTGTTGTTCCACATCTGGGCCAAGTTTCTTGTTCACCATGGACTTGATCCTACCAGATACTGAGCACCCATTGATTTTTCAAGGCCAATCCCTCACACAATTCATGTGAGTCCAAGTTCTTGTTCCAAGGCAAAATCTGGGCCAGTGTTCAAAAAGTAGGTGCTGGTTCTGTGGTTGTGCTGCTTCCTTCTCAGTCCAGCAGCCCGGCATTAATTAAGCCCAGCAGAAGCCCGTTCTCCCTCTCAGTGACATGAGAGCTGGGATGGTCATGCCCTAGCACTTGACACCTCCAAAGCCCTGATTCATCATTAAAATTTAATTTTACTCCTGAGTGGGTGTTCATTTGTTTAGCTCAGCTGGAGGTCGTGTTCTCTTCTGTTTCTGCCCATACCCAGGAAGGGAGAAGAAGAACCATCTGTAAAAAAAAATGCTTTTATTTTGGGGAATGGCAAAGTCACCACTAGCTCTGGCTCTTGCAGGAGGAGAGGCTGCTGTGCAGCTGTAGTGTGCGCTGAGACCAGCATCTTTAGGGCAGCATGTGGTTTAGAAAGTACGAGCAACTGTAGTCATATGTCTTGGTTATTTGTAGAGCAAGTAGGAAAATTTCTTCAAGGCTTTATTAGTGCTCACCCTTTGGGACTGTAGGGGTTTAGCTGGTAGTATTTTGTGAATACCTTAGAGGCCTGATTTTCAGTCTGTTTGCCGTGGACTTTGTGGTAACTGTGAATTTATTCTAAAGGTTCTGGAAAAAAAAAAAAAAAAAAAACCAAGAAAAGCAAGTCCATTGTCAGGAGACTCCATGGGGGCCCATGAAGCCTGAAAGGTTGGAAACCACCGCTGAGATCAATTGAAGGATTATTTTGATTGGATATGGCCCTTTTCTGTATCCTCACAGGTAATCCAATTTTCAGTGTACTATTTCAGTGTAAGAAGTGCCATTTGCACCACTGCATGCAGAAAACTGTATGGAACTGGCTGACTGCAAAGTCCTGTGGCTCCAAGCATGGCCACTGCCATCCTGCACAGACAGGAAATAAGAAGGAACTTGGGCCATCCATAAAGAATGGCAGAATAACCTTCTATTTGCTCAGTGATGAGAGTAATCATAAACAGCTGTTAAAACAGATTGGAGCACACCGAAAATCCAAGCCTTTCCCTGGTCCTTAGTCTGGGGCTGTTATAAAAAGGCTTGTTTTCTCCTTATTGAAGCAATTGTTCGCTTTTTAGGATTTGGAAGATAAATATGCTCAAGGCACATAGTGATATCAGCAAAGACAAATTACAAAGGCCACCAGCCAAATTCGTGCTACTGTGGGGAATGCATCATAAATCGTTGCAGCAGGCGCACGTCTGCCCTCGGAGCAATGTTTGTAGGCACCTGCTCACTGCTTGAGAGCAGCTCTAGGGCTTAATATTCCCGCTAAGAGTAAGAATGATCTATAAAGGAATCTGTGAACAGCAACAAGGACATGCTTGTGCCCCATGCAGAAAAAGCACTTAATCATTTATTTCTTGCTCTACCTAGAGAAGAATTTAAGGGCATCCTTCACTTTATTTCAAGCCTTGAGTATGTAGTACCCTTATACACCCAAAACGTTATTCCACTGCGTGCAGCTTTTCTGGTATGCATGCATGTGCTTTGCCCGCTCCTGCTCAATGCTGTAGAAAAGTGTTTTCAAAGCTTTCTTTAAGGGGGGAATAAAGGAAGGTCTTTTAAGCACATTGGGTTATTTAACACACTTTCATCTCTGAGGGCACCGTGGGTACCTGATTGCTCAGTGTGCCTGCACAGCAGGTCCCTCCTTGCTACCCCAAAACAACCGCCAACTGTCCCAAAATGCCGACCTATTACCCACACAAACTCAGCTAAATATTGCCATGTGTAAGTGCACTACTAGTTTTCTAATTGCTAAAAACATGTCCTTCCTGCATTCAATAGCCTCTAGAAGAGATTGTTAACATCTGGGCGTTTGGCACGGTAAGCCTTTAAACTTAAAGGAGCATTGTCCAGGTTAGCCAGTGGGTTCGGCCATATTTTTATTTGGGTACATGCCTTTTTCTTTTCAGTATTGTCCCTGTTTCATTTGAAAGTGTAACTCGGTGAATCTTATGAAGGTTAAATCAGCACACTTCATTACAAGACAGAAAGACCTGAGAGAAGAGGCCATGCATCTTAGATGTTTATGCAACCTCTGATAGGTGATGAGGGGCTTGGGTTGCTTTTTGGCCAGCTGAACAGCCCTCATTTGAGAGAATGAGGGGCTGGAGGGACAAAACCTATTTGCTGCAAAGTTTGATGTGCTTAAGAGGTTTTCTGGTGGGCCTGCCTGGGATAGCTGTGAGCCTCATGACCCCAAATGTCCCAGTTGTTCCCAACCAATTTGGTATCAGTGGGTGAAGATTCGTCCAGAAACTGGTGGCTTCTGCAGTGAAGGACACCATCGTATATCTATCTGTAATCATTTTGAAAGCCTACTTTTATTTTCTACGCTAACTACAAGAGGTTTCCACTCCTAACACTATCACCTCCCTAGTTTTCGCTTGCCTTGAAGGATGAAGAGAGACAAGTCATTTTTATTCTTGTTTCAGGACAGTTTCAATTCCTACAATTGTGAACTGGTTTGCTGTTACAGCATTTGTGCTGCTAGCATGAAAAAGAGATGTCTAGACCTTGCAGTGCTGGGGAGAGAGTTTTTTGGCAGTATTTGAACCATAAATATGACCCATTTACCTTCATCTTATATTTTGTAAAGCCTTGTTTTACACAAAAATATCTAATCTTAACAAAAATATATAATCTTAAATCAAACCATGTCTCCCACTAATCACAGCAGTTCTGTGGAGCCAGTGCAGTGTATCAGAACAGTGACAGTTTAGGTAATCCAAAATAAGGCAGTTATAAATCTGGCCTCTGTACTGTATGTCTAGAAAGCCTGGCACATTCCAAAACCCTACAGATGAAGTGGAGTTGCTCTGCGTTTACAGAAGCAAGATCTCAACCTTATTTTCCCATTGTGCTGGATTTGTGCTGGAAGCTCTGGCATTGAGAACCTCCAGAACGGAGCTTTCACAGAAGGAGGTCACTTGTTCTGTGATTGCTCTCAAACCTGGAACATTTCTTAATGGATAGAGGGGTTTTCCTCTGCTAATTTGCTCAACAGCTTCCCTTCTTTCAAGGTCCTTTTCCACATGGACTTTTTGTGCTGTCCTGTCCCGATTAGAGCAACCTGGACGCAGAAGCCAGACTGCACCAATGCTGAGAAGCCCCAGTGGTGCCAGGACAGGGGACAGAGGACAGAGGTGACGTAGGGAACAGTGCTGAGGCTCCAGCCTGATATTTCGAGCTGCCAGGGAAGCTCTGAGCCACTGAAGACGTGAGGTGCAGCTGATGTCCCCATCGGAGGCAGGGCTGGTGCCACATTTCCCTAGCTGGACAAGGGTGGTCCAGATGTCCATGACAGATTTTTGCACGATCACTTTGCAGTTTTGTTTTTCTAGCTGTTCAGTCTTCTTCCCTCCTTTAAAAAGGATCTTCATAGGCAGCTACATTACCCTGAATAAGAAGTTACATCAAACTTCAGTCTTCAGCAGTTTTTTTGATCTCTGATTGCTAATGGGGGAAAAAAAAAGACAAAATTGGGAAAAGAAGGAAATTGAACTGTGTGACAATAATTTATGTGGATTCTGTGTCATTTTTTTCTTTCAAATGAGTTAGTAGTGCAGCCATATGCTGAAAAAATATGCCAGCTTTACCAAACCCACTCACAAATCAAATATTTGTACACATGAACAGATTACTCAGATGCACGTGCATTTTGACCTATCTGCAACATTTTCTTTTTTTTATGGAGCAGATTCACGGGGCTTTTTACCCATGCATGAGAGACATGATACAATGAGACAATACTGAAAAAAAAAGTCATATACCCAAATAAAAATACGGTCAAACCCATGAGGCTACAACCTTTTCTTTATGAAAGACAGAACAACTAAATGTAACACCATGTAACTTGGTCACTTCTGGACTTTAGTCAAGGAGAAATAATGCTCCCCCTATCCTCCCTGGATAGTTTAATCTGTCTGTATTACTAAAGGAAATAAAATGTTGATTGCTGCTAAATTCTTCTAAAACAATGATTTTCAATTCATCCCCCAAACAGTGAGTAAATAAAGATAATTGTGATTAAAGGGCATGTGGGCTTTTCCCCCAAATAATACTTTCTTAAATAAAGTACTTCTAAAGATTACTGTTATTGTATATTTTGAAATGTCTGGTACTTTGAAATGCCCAGCTAAGCTGACTGCAGTAATTGTTAGGAAAACATTTCCCTCCCTGTCTCAGAGGTGGCTGCATAAGAACTGTGACTTTGTTTAAGGAAAGATTAAAAAGGAACAAAAAATTTCCATTGTAGGTTCAAAAGCACTCTGAAAATGCAAAGTGCAGCTGCACTGCCAGCCTCGCATGCGATGCCCACGCTGCTATGATGAGCAGAGCCAAATCCAGCCATGGGAATAATGAATCCTGCTGGCAGCAGCATGGGCTAGGAGCAGCTTGTGGGCAAAGACACACTTGTCCCATCATTAAATGTGGGACCAATATAATCTGATTGCTGCACTGCAGAAAGCTGGACTCTGGACCCAAGGCATCCCAAGGACCCTTCCTTTGGGATTTCCAGCAGTGCTGCCCACAACCATCCAATTTCTAGCCCTAAACTCGTAAACTGCCACAGACTAACACCTTAGAAACAGCTTTGGGCCGAAATTTCAGTAAGATTCATGAATGAAAAGCTTCAGCTGCAAGCAAAATCTTCATGTTTTAAAATGCTATCTCTGATCTTTCTGAGAAAAGCATTGACATTATTCTATGAAGCAAAGAAGGTGCTGTGAAAATCCACATCAGGGCAACCACACGAAAGAAAAAAAAAGGTATTATATAATCTACACATTAACAGGTGGAAAAACAGCAACAAGATTTAGCTTTCGACACAGAAATGTCTTCCTTGGAGCCAAGCAAATTCACTCTGCTGTTTAATCTGAACACTTGCCAGTGCTCTGTCTGTAATGGGAATCCAGTGGAAACTCGGAGGGAGAAAAAATTAAAGATAAATGCCCCTTTGCGTGTGGCAGCAAGTTCCATGAGGGCTGGCAGAGCCTGGTCCCCATCAGCTGGGGCACTGCCGGGCACGGTGGTGCTGGCATTAGGGAGTTGGGCTTTACCCACCTGCCAAGGGGCTCACAGAGAGTTTAACTCCCAGCTCTGTAGCCACTTGCCTTGATCTGCCCAGTCATCGGGGTCTTGCACCGAAAGATTTTATTAATGCATGAAGTTGGGATTTTAATAGCAACCCACTGCCTTTTTGTCATCAGAATTTGGTTGTCTGCATGAAAGGTTTCTACCTGGGGGTGGATTTCAATGAGAAAATCCCTGGGACCTGAGGAAGGGCCTGGTGGAGTGGAGGGCAGGGTTTGCATTTAGTCATATCCCCATTTAAAATGCAGAAGGTGTCAAAATTAATATAACTATGTGTATATATATATATTTGTAATTTTCACAGATGTTGTTTATTAATAGGAAAGCCTGAGATGTTCAAAGGAGGCAAAGGGAGTTAAGCTGCCTGTGCCCTTGAATTTTAATGATATACATACTCTATAGGCTCTTTTAAAATCCCAACTTTAATGTGTTGCTTCATGCTAGGCTAGAAAGATTCATTCCAAGCAATAATTAAAAGTCTTCTAATCCCAGGAAAAATCAGAGCAAGCCAGAGAGCCCATTTTTAGTCATTAGACTAAAGCTAAAATTGAAATCTCTTAATGGAAATGCTTTCTATTTTTTATTGTTAAGCTTATGCACTCAGCACACTCTTTTGCTCTGAATTAAAAGCTGTTAAGTGGGGCAAATATAATGTTAAACATTTTAACAATAAGATTTTTCTGTCTAATCAATCTCTCTGTTGCTACAGCAAATGTAATTATTTTAATGGAGTGCCAAGATAAGTAAAAACTGAAAGTAATCTGCAAATTTCTCTAACTGCCTGTTAATGGTGGACTTTCCTTCATTTTCTCCTTTGAAAACATTCCAAGAGTGCTCAGGACTTGAGTGAAATATCTCTTTAAATATTACCTAACAATCACTTTTGTGATGGCTGGTTTAAATGAAAGAAAAAGCTTCTAAAACTTAATGCAGTCTTTCCTTTTGAAAAAAAAATCTTAAAAAAATAAAAAATCTGGAATGTACATCTCCTTTGTTTGCCTTGTCAGATACTTTAATTAGGTTACTAGAAACTGAGCAGAATTTGGTATTTTTACCTTTAGCATAAACCAGAATAAAATTAAGAAAACTGATAAAAAAAAAGAGGGGAAACATAAAAGTACCATGGGAATGAGATATAGAAATAAAACCAATGCTTCCAATACCAAAATGGCACAACCACAAATAGCACGCTGCAGTAACACAACTTTGTTGGAAGGACTACTAAGAATTAGGTACTAAGAATTAATTTTAAAGCTTTTTGCGTATTGGAGATATAGCTAGAGGAACGTATGTGCATCACAGGGCTGGGCTCCAGTCGGTAGCTGCTTCTCCACGTTGCCTTTGGCCTGGCTACAAGGACCGTGTCCGGCTTCTCCTCCAGGTATCCTCCGTGTCCCGTCCTGGGGAGGCCTGGCCTGGTGCTCACGCTGGGACACCCCAGTGCAAGTGCTCTGGGCATCGACGGGGCACGACTCAGCCCTGCTTTTCCTAAGGGTCTGGCCCGGTTTATGCTTTGGCACTTTGCTAATAAACCCTCCCCATGCACTGCAGGGCCTGCCCGCTGGCCTGCCCGCACAGCGCCTTTTGCAGGGGGAGAGGGCAAAGGAAAGCGGTTTTCTGCTAGATTCGAATTCCTCGGAAATGCTTTTTTAATAGCCCCGTCTTGTTTGGCAAGGGACCTCGACGTGTCTGCCATGTCCTGGTGGCAAGCTGCAAGAAATCCGCCCGGCCCATCCATGTGTGTCTCCGAATGCCGGCTCGGCGCTGCCCGCGGCGCGTCGGCGCTGCCAGCCGCAGCTGGAAAACGCGTTAGAGCTTTGCAGGCAGATCCCTGCCAGCCAGCGTGGGCCACGGGGCCATCGGCATCATTGTTCGGATGGCTATGGCATGAATTAGGGCCTGGCCTCGGCGCTGCTCGAGGCAGGCAGCGTGCAGGCATCCGCCTCTGCTGCCGCCTCCGCAACGCCAGCGCACAGCGTGCTGTTGCGAGACATTGTTATTGCAGCCTACGGTATGTTTTGAATGTTGCTACTGCCATTAACTTCTCAGAACTAGGCTCCCTCTCGAGCCCCTCGATGTAATGCCTTAAATCTTAAAGCCTGCCGTAGCTCCAGCACTTAGTCCCAGCTTCTAAGATATATTGGCTGTGACAATAATGGGACTCGGCACAAAGCTTCGAAACCGGGCGCGTTTTTGCAGGCCTGTGGTTTCCTCCTAGCTAATAACTGCGTTTCAGCCATAGGAGGGAAAAGGGCCAGGGTAATTCGCCTCTATCCTGTTTGGCCTTACCCGTCACATTACGCTGGGATGTTTTCAATGTGTGAACCTTAGGCCAGCTATGGACGTGCGAAACACAGGACATTTCGTGGTCCATACAGTTGGTTTCCCAAATTCTGTTTCTCACAGCTTCCCCCTTTGAGTTTGTTTTCTAAGAGGAGAATTTCACAATGAAGAGTAATTTCATTGCAAAGGAAGTATTTTGGCAGATCAAGAAGCCAGGAGTCAAATATTATCCACTGGTAATGAGGCTGTTCTCAATGCAATCTATGTGCAACTCACAACACACCACTGGGAGAAGTTCTGACATATGCTTTCTATATGGAAAAAAAAAGTGTTTAAATAAGTTATTCATCATCACTTGAAGACAGAAAAGTAGAAAGTGAAAAGGGGGCAAGTGTAGGTAGCACCTGCCTGTGCTGCAAGATGGGTCCTGGCTTTTGCTTGCTGTGCTTGAACCTCCTGTTGCTCTGGTGCAGCCACATCATGGTCGCTAACCAGCCACACCAATGTGGAAGCAGATATCCAGTTTAGGAGCCTGACTGCTTTTGCTGATTTGCCTGGTTGCATTTTACCTGCTCACCAGATGAGCCCTGTTCTTCAGCAGGGCTGCTCACAGTCTTTCCACATGTACCCAGTAATGCACTGATATTTTCTTGCTGTCTGTTTCCCAAAGACTTTCCTCCACAAAACTGCATGGAGTTTAGTCTCAGCTCTGTTAGAACTCCACTACCTCTCTAATTGTTCATGCTATATAAAAGTATGAGTAATGCTTACTGCATATCTCGGTGGTGGCTGGAAAATCAGACACTAATGCAGAACTTTAAATCTTAATATGCTAAACATGTTTTGCCCTAAAGATAGGTAGCTCTGCAATGCAAATTCCAGTTGCATTTTTTGCTGCATTGGAAGAAATTATGTAATCAGTAACTACTTTGAAATATAATCAAGAGGCAAAGAGATCAACATTTAAATATCCTTTGACTGAAGCAGCCTTTCTCTTCTTCCATGTATTTTCTTGCTGTGAAATCTTTGTGGCTCCTTTTATCTATTTGTGTAAGACTCCATGTCTGGTAAGCTGGGCTCAGTTTTGCGGGTGCAGCAGACAGCTCGGCTGTTCATTCTTCGTGACTTTGCTTAGGGAGAGCTCAGTGGTCCATGAAGAGCTGGACATTTACACAGACAAACATTTAACACCTTTGTAATCTGTAATATCCGAAAGTAATGCGGTGCCTGCACTGTTTTATACATGATGTTAAAAAAACAAAAACTCAAAATTTGTCCCATCCACTGACCTAAGCAGGAGGCAACTGTCCCCCAGAGCAGTGCAGGAGGCAAAGAGACTGTCTTGTTGGCTGCTAGAAATAGTGCAAAGGCCCCTAATTCAGCTCCATGGTTCTTTGCAACAGGCTTGTGTGTGTGTATGTGAGTGCCTACCTCTTACAGAAGTGCAGCTTTCAAGAGAAGGATTTTAAGCACGTCCTGAAGATTCAGTGCCAATAAAGGGCACTGTAAATCACTGTCAAGTTCAGGGCATCTTGACAACCCACCTCTGCTCCTAGTTTGCATCCATAGCTGCCTGGGCATCCATTCTCTCCTTTGCTCTCCTGTTTATTTAGATATTAATATCCTTGGCACAGGACGAGCCTACTTATGAAATCTCTAGCACAACAGAGCCCCTATTCTTGTTTGAATGTTTAGCAACAAAATAATGAAAAGAGTAAATAACAGTGGAGGTGCTGAATGGGCTGAGCCTGGCTAGCTCAGGACCAGGCTACTGACCTGGAACACTCAGTTGCACACTCAGATCTCCCATCTGTCCCTCTTCCTTCCTCTGATCCACACACACATCTTAAAGATTTGGAAAAGCAATATGGGCAAAATAAACCATTTTTGAAGGCATTTCAGTGGGTAGCAGCAGTCCTGAGGTAAATGTTGTGGCTATGTCAGGGAGAAAGTCAACAACAGGAGAGAAGACAGGGAGTTTTAATGGAAGCTTTGAGCTATCTGTTAAGGTAACAAAATTTGAAAGCTAAAGCCAAAAAAGGCTTTCTGTTTCCCAACATATGGATGAATGAGAAAGTGGAATGATCAGGAATTGAAAGGCAAGTGTTTCCAATCATCTTAAGGACTTACTTTTCCTTTTTTTTTTTTTAAGTTGCATTCAGTTTCTGATCTGATTCCATTGACTTCAATGTGAGCTGAGTATTATAAATGCTTGTAAATCATTTCCACTATGGCCCTGTGAAGGAGGAGGGTTGTGTGTCTGTAGTATGTAGCCAGGCAAGAATATCACGCAGATGCCCTCCAATGACACCTACTATTATTTGCTGAATTTTATAATGGTAACATCACTTTTTTCAAGAGAAGCGCGTGTGTTTGTATAGCATTTATGGAAGATGAAAATGAAAAGGGATTCTTATGATGAAATCTTGACCCAAACTGCTGCAGTGCTCTAATAGTATCAAATTATAGAAAAAACAGTGTTCAATTTGGAAAGCGGAGGTACCATTTATAAGATGAGTTATGGGAATCTAATTACAGGGCAAGATTCTCTTTAAAAATGGTATTGCATAATGTTCAAATAAAAGCTCTTAGATTGTAATAACCTGGATTTCCTGCATTTTTCAGTTCTCATAGTTATTAAGAAAAGCGATCTATTTACTTTTGTGATCTAAGGACTCAAGACCAGCGAGGTGAGTGCCAGGGATTTAGGACCTGAAAATAAAAAGGAGTGGACAAGCAAGGGAAGTCAAGAGCAGGGTAAGGGGAATGGCCTGGGAGCCAGCATCGCTCTGAAACAGCCCTGGGCAGAGAAAAGGCAACCGCACGCGCCTTGCTTTCTTTCAAGAACACTTATTTCCTAGGAACTTCTCTTTCACTGCATCAGTTAACCAGCAGTAAAAAAGCTGGTGATTAAGAGACTAGTTTTTGCAGCAAGAGTATTCTGTCTAAAGTTTTCTCTGTCTAGTAGCAAACTTGGGGTGTCCTGGCTTGCTACCCCCCTGCACCTTTCTTGGGTGCTGGGTCAGGGACAGCAGCACGTCACTGCCCATCACATCACTTTAGCTGTGCCAGCCGCAGCAGAATTGGCGTGGGCTATAAGTGCAATTTTTAATTTGCTTCTCATGAACAAGCTGGAGGTAAGGTTCTCACTTAAAATCTATGACACAGTATTTGCAAAATTAGGGAAAATGTGGATCATTTGGATCTCTGCCATCTTGCTACTCATCCAGCAGAGATAGGAGAAGACGGTGCCGCGCGGCAGCATGTCGGCTGCCGCAGACATGTGATAAATGCTCTGTCAAGCCCTACAGCTCTATCTGCTCGCAGGCTGCTGGCTGCATGATTCAGGATCAGTTTATGAGTTGCTTCAGGAACCAGATGGCTGCAAGGCAGCGCAGCAAATGCCAGCTACATATAAACGTCAAATGCTCTCGCAGCTACATGTTAATCTATAGGGTGTGCACAGCCAGCCGTGCTGCAGAGCACAGAGCCCGCGTTGGGAAGAGCCTCTCGCTCAGCCCAAGACATACAGAGCTCCAGAAATCCCAAATCCGCTGGAGATACCGGGTGGAAGTCAACCAGCTCCTGATAAGAAAAATATGACCAGGTCTGAGTGCCATGAGACAGCCTGCGATATGGGTCATAAGTGTGAGTTCTGACAGATTTAATTAGGTTTTCTTGCAGCTTTGAGCAGAAGTGGCTTCAAAACAAAAGCAGCTCTTTATTAAAAAACTCAACATACAAGATGAGATTACTAACCAGGAGGAATTTACCAACGGAGGCAGCCGGATCCTGTATTGGACAGATCTGCCGCATTCCACAGAAATCCTTTTCTGTATTAATTAGTCATCTTAACAAGCCTAGCTGGGCAGGAGCTAAACGGGGAGTCGCAAGGCCTTTGCATAGAGCAGACTCCAGCAGGCTCAGTGTGCACAGAGATGAGCAACTTTGTTCCAGATCAAAGTATTCTGCCCAGCGGTTCTGCCATTCTGTGCCAAGCCCTGATCCCACTGAAATGAACTTTAAAAATCCCATGCACTTGAGTTTTGGGACTTTGAGGACTTTGATTAGTTGCTATGTGTTCTGGCAGAGATGAATGCAATTTTATAATGAATTATTCAAAAACTTCCCAGGCGATTTCAGTAATAAAAGTATTTCCCAGCTGTCAGAAATGAGGTACTTAGATGATTTGCGATGGGTACAACCTTTTCTAATAAGGACTGGCTATTTCTTCTTTTTTATTTTTCTTTTTTTTTTTTAACCTACAATTCATTCATTGGCTAGAAATCCAGGAAACATTTGAATTGAGTTAGTAGCAAGCAGTGCAAGAGGCTGAAATGTGGTTATCATCATGTCATGTGCGAGGGCGCAGGCTTGGGCAGAATCCCCTCCCTCCAGACTGTTCCCATCAATATTATGGGTGTGAGAAGGAGCCTCCAGCCATCTGGTCTTTATTAACTATGATTTCAAGCCTGATACACACAAAGCAGAAGGCTAAGAGACAACCCATCGAAGTCAAGAGCTGCCACAAATGTCCCGGCCAGGATAAGGGACTCCCAGAGGAATCCCACCAAACTACCTGGTGAGAAAAGTAACACGGTATTTCGCACCCACAGGGCCATGGAACTGCTAAGGTTTCAATGTCACTTAGGATTCTCTCCTTTTCTGAAAATTAAGCAATATGTAACATCCATTTCAGAGCCTTTATACTTCTTACTTACTTACTTATACTTATTCATACTTTTTCTTCCATAAGACTTAGGAGGAAAAGGTCTTTGGGTAAAATCTTTTTTATGCAGATTCTTATCTTTCCATCATCCTAAAATTTGTCTAAACTCCTAAAATTTTGCCTAAGCTCTGTCCTGTGGATATGGCAAGCCCTCTTGAGCTCACTTGCAGCTGCACAGCAATGCAGTAGCAGGATGTCCCCCAAAGCGCCAGCAGCCCATCCTTGCAACTTTGAGGCAACATGTTGCCCATTTGGAACACGAGCGAGAGCCTTCAGGAGGGGACTAGACTTCTCCATCCCAACCACTGGGACCAGCAGGATCAAAATCCCTGTTTGCCTTCACCTTGCAGACCCTCTGGTGCTGAATTCCTGCTGCCGTGGGTGGGAGGCTCGGACATGGTCTCGGACAGTGGCCACGGAGATGTACGTGGCATCCTCCAAGGGTGGGTGGCCCTATCTCCTGGGCTGGAAAAAGGCATTTCTCCCAGCATGCTGAAAACAGCAGTTCTTACTAAAAGGAACGGACATATCCTGACCCTGACATGTAATGTAAATCAGAGCTAATCCAACAGAGACTGTTAAAATAAAGCTGGTTTTTTTCTTACCAAACTGAAACATTTTGACGTGACTAAAACAAAACAATAAAGAAGGACCGACCCCTGCAGACTATTTGCAGTGACATTTCACTGTAATCAATGCAATTCTGCAACACGTTCCCAACTTCTTTCCCCTTGCTGTCTTCAGAGCTTGATCTATTAATTTTTATTACCCAGATTTCCGCACCAGGGAGACCAGTTTGCTTCCTACTGTTAGTGAGCTCACCATGACTTTTAAATTTCCTATCGGGGCTGTTATTCTTGAGCCGGTTGTTGCCAGTTTCATGGTGAGAGCAAGGAAGAGAGAGTCAGGCTTCATCCTTCAGTGCGGTTTGGGTTTGTCATCCCAAACTTCACAGCCTTGGCTGTGAAAGGGGAGACAATGTGTGCAGTTCCCAGATGTGAAATTTTCACTCAGATGCTCAGCTGAAAAGTTTAGAAATCCGTACGATTTTTCTGTATATCATTTACCCTGGTGCAGTGGGTTGGTCCGCAGGGGATGGAGGATGTAGGTGCCATTGGTCCCCATCCCCTGCCAGGAGGCTGGACTGTGCCTGAGTGCTGAGGGCCACTGCGGGCACTGAAGGCTCCTTAGGGAGAACAACTTCTCCCAAGGTCCAATCACGTCCACTTCAAGCAGACGGGTTTTATGGCTGAAAATGCAGAGTCTGGTTTTGACAGAAAGACGCTCCCGAAGTTCGTCAGGAAGGAAATGGTCTCTCTGGTTCTTGTCTCTCCAAGTAGCTGAAAGCGAGCAAGGTCATGGTCACCACCAGGACTTCCTGCAGGAGGTTCCCGCAGAGAACTTTTTGTGTTTCTTTGCAAAATGAACAAATGAGGCTAAAGGGGATTTTCTTTTTCATTTTTCAAAAGCTGAGACATTCTGTTGAGAATACATCTTTTCCTCTAAAAAAAAAATATAGTAACTGAAAGTTCCCCACCAAAACCAACTTCGGCAAGATTTTTCCAAGCCCCTCATACCCCTGTAGTCGTTGCCCTTCCCGCTGCCTTGGATAACCCCCACGAGGAGGTGCAAAGCCCACAGAGAGTCGAGGTCCCCGGAGAACATAGAGCTCCTTTCTACCCCCTTTTCCCGAAAGCTGGCAGAGGGGCAGCACAGGGGTGAGTGCAGACACTTTATCACCGGACAGATGGCCGGATGCCCCAAATGGATGCGGGAGACGAGCTGGCGCTTCGGTATCTCTGCGGGACGGATGACAAGGAGAAGGTGGGGTGGGAAGGGCGCTGCAGACGCTGCCAACATGGGGGTGGGTGTAAACTTACCGGAGGCATTGGGGAAGCCTGGCCGAACCAGGGGAGAAGGGGCTACAAGGGACCCACCGGGCACAAGCTTCTTGGCCACTGGGCCAGAAACTTCTGTTTTTTCTCCAAATGAACTGATGTCGCTTAATGCAGAGGCCCAGCCCAGGTCATTTCCAGCAGATAAAGGCTGTTGCAACAGTTGTGAGCGCTCCTGATGCAACTGTAGGAAAGGCTTCTCCTTTAATTTTGCCCCTTGAAGCTCATTTCTTGCCCTTCCTGAAGGTGAAGGGGCCAAATCGCCTAAGGGAGGCAACCGAAGGGCCAGCCTGGTGAAGTTCTGGTTTGCCCAGGCTCCTGCAGTCACCTCAGCACCCCAGCATGATAAATTTATTGCTGCAAGACAGTTGTCCCCGTGCATCACAGAGTTACCTGTGGCAGGAGGCCAGCACCAGGTCCAGGTGTCACCACCGAAGGTCCTCTTGGAAGGAGCTCATCTGTCCTCCCCGGCTCTCCCCTATGGGAGAACTGATTTTGCTCAGCAGATGCTCGCTGTCAGTAACCACCCTGCCCTGGAGAACAGGCCTGACTCACTCTTAGCTTAACCCGCGGGGACGGGCAGTGCTTCTGCTCTGAGTCACTGACCTCGCTCCTCTCTAAGACCAAGGAGATGCCACCACGTTCTGCAGCACAGGGCTGCACTGCAAAAGGTTCGGCGAGGTTGTTCATGGGGACTTTCAAGAGGTAAACTGGTTCTTGGAGCCGCTTCACCACCACCATTCCCATGGCACTACTCGGGATTCGGCTCCACGCAGGAAATGCTCGATACCGTCACTTAGCAATTGCAAGTAAATATGTAATCAGAGCTGAGCACTCAGGAGTGTGAGGAGCCAACATCACCACCCTCTCGAACTAAACTCAACGTTGAGTTTAAAGGTCCCAAGGAGGCCCTTGCTGCCCTTAGCACCGTCCCAGTCGAAGCGCGAACCTCTCGTTCCCTCTCCGAGGACAGCAGCTGCTCTGCTGATGCTAGCAGGGGAACCGCTGTGGAGCTCAGCAGGTCAGGAGGACCCCAGCAGGCTGGCCGAAACTCCAGCCAAGAATAATATTACAGTACAATGTAGTGAGTTTGTTTTTCACAAGGTTCTCCTAGCTTCCATGGGCTGGGTGCATGACTCAAAATTAATGGAATGCAATAATTAATTTCACTTGTCAAGCCAGCATTACCCTATCTTCTGTGCAGAAAGTGATGTTGCATCACACCAGGTCTCGGGTGAGGGCAGAATCCTGGAGGAAATTGTGCATAGAAGAGTCATGAACAGGCCTAACCTGAGGCTGGATACAGCATATCTGAGAGAGTTACTTCAACTTCTGATAGCTTCCTTTTAATTAAATGTGAGCATGCCTAAAAAAATAGAGCTTGGGCCAGGGTTCTTGGATGGAAAACCAAGTGACAGAGCCACATGTCATGTTTCACAGAGGGAAGAAGGAGTGCAACGGATTCTTTTACTCAGGGCGCAAAGATTAGCTGAGTTTCCAATGTTTTTTCATATAAATCCTTCAAGTGCAAATGCCCAGAGGATAAGTGCAAATCCTTCCTTCAATAGCACCTTCACTGAAGCACTGCTGGTTCCACAGGATGTGCTGGGCCCTGTGGGGAGCACCGCGTGGTCCCGGTGAACGCAGAGCTCTCCCTCTTTGCAAAGCCAGCTGGCTCTCCAGACAGGACAGCTGGGCTTGGATGTCCGCTGGAGACAGCGGCTTTCTACGGAGCAAAGGCTGGATTTAGTGCCTGGGTCTCCGGGAGCAGGTTGCAGGTTTCCCGGGGGTGAGAACAGGCGTGTGTGACGGTGCCGCTGCCTCCTGGGGAGTATCGCCCTGCTCCGAGCAGCCGCAGGCAGCGTCGCAGGAGCCGCGGCTGTGCGAGCTGCTCTCGCAATCTGGGTGTTGCTGGATAAACAGTTTCCTTAGTGCTACGCTAAGTTGTATCCTACAAATAAAAACCTTCAGACAGGACACATGGGGACAGGAATAGTAGGAATAAGCGTGTGGCAGTTGCTCAGACCAAGGACATGGCTGGGTTCAGCTGTATGAGGCCAAAACACAAGGCCAGATGTGTTCTGGTGGCTCTGGGAACCACCTTCCCCACCTCTGTGGCTTTTCTCCTGCAGCTAGAGCAGGTGAGGGCCTAGCTCGCCTCGCTTGAATGCTTTGCTCCTACCTGCAGCACAGATTTAGGTGATTTTCTTAGAGCCAAGCCCATTCTTCACTCCAAAGGAGAAAAATTATATTGTAAATAAACTTGATTTTCCCTCCTCTTATGGCTGAAAATTATTTGTCTTGGGAGTGAAGAATCATGAAATCCAGGCTTGGGAAAGTCATTTTCTCTGAAGGAAACAATATTATACTGGTCATTTTTCTGCATGAATCACTTTTTCCTCCCTCATTTGATGTACGCTGAGTGCAACCTCTGGACAACCAAAGTGATCTCTGGTGTGCGGGAAATTATGGGCCGCATTGCCCTCCTGTAAGAGTCTTGGCTGATGTTTGATCATTTTTAGATTATTTCTTTTTTTAATAAAAGATGTATATTTAGGAAGATCTGTTCCAGATCCACTTCAGCAAAGCACAACTGTGTTGCTTGAAACTGATCCCTTTCTTTCTTCTTGGGAAAAATACGTTCATTGGTACATTTGGTCCAAAGCAAATGTAACTCACTAAACTTATCATATAAAGTTACAGAATCACTGAATTTGGATTTATGAATATCCTGTTATTTAACCATGTCTATTTTAGTGTGACACATAACCCCTTCCAGGGAAATGCTGTGATCTGCTTTATTAAAATCTCAGCATACCTAGGGAATTTAAATTCTTTCGGATAATTTGTCAAGAAAATTTAGACTTTTTACCATCCTTTTATTTATTCTTTTTGGTTAATTCTGACCCCAGTTTAAGATTATTGACATTGGGATTCACCCTCTAAGGCCTTAAAATTGCAGAATCACAAAAACTTTGATCTCCAGGAACTGATTTTGGTTCTTGAAAAGCTAGCACACACCATAGGGTCATATATATTTTATGAGATGATTTTTTCCTAGTGAGATCAGTTAGTAGAGCAGCCAGTGTGGCAAAATGTGGAATAAATTTTCAATAATACACTCAAATACCCAGAGAAGATCTCACCTGCCATTTAGTGTTCAGTAATAGGTACATTTTATTGGCCTGCATTTCATAGATCTCTGGTTTCACAACTCCTTTGCCCTACTTTATGTCCCTTATACATATATACAAACATACATATATATGGGAATATATAGATGAAGGGTTAATATAGCCAAGGATGAAAATAATAATCTGATTGCTTGATGGATAAAAGGATTTTCTGAGGCCAACCATTATGGGAATCTATACAGGAGATATGGGAATACAAAGGGTGAGATGTTAATAAGGATCACCTGGTGAAGGTAAAGAGCTGTGGGGATATAGAGGTCACCTGGGAAGGTTGTGTAAATACCCAAACCCTGGGCTTAAAAGGAGCAGCTGGGCCTTCCCTGCTCCTTTGGTTCCCTGCAAATGGTGCTCAATGTGGGACAGAGAGAGATGATCGGGGAAGATTGTGAGGTGAAGCCAGGTCAGCAGGATGAATGGGAAACAGCAGAAACAGTAATGAAGCTCTGGACACTCAGAAATGGAATGTGAGCCGTGGAAGCTCTGGACACTCGGGAAGGTGAGCTGGGGGAGCTCTAGGCACATGGGAGTGAGTCTCAGAAGCTTTAGTTACTGGAAAGTGGGAGCCTAGCTGTTGAGGATGATAAGACAATCTATAACTAAGGAGCAGAAGATCTATGACAAAGGAGCAGAAAAAAGGAAGAGGATTTGCAAGAAAGAGACCGGCTCTGGAGACTGATTATTTCAGGAAAAATGAAAGGAAGCAATAGAATAGTGACACTTCCTTATTAGAAAACAAAAAAGGGGAAGATATGGGGAATATATAGATGAAGGGTTAATATGGCAAAGGATGAAAATAATAATCTGATTGCTTGAAGGATAAAAGGATTTTCTGAGGCGCACCATTATGGGGATAGATACAGGAGATATGGGAATACAAAGGGTGAGATGTTAATAAGGATCACTTGGTGAAGGTATGGGGATATAGATGTCACCTGGGAAGGCTGTGTAAATACCCAATCCCTGGGCTTAGAAGAAGCTGCTGGGCCTTCCCTGTTCCTCCAGTTCCCCATGCATGCACATACACACACATACACATATATATGGTTTCCTGCTTTCTTACCGAGCACTGTGGAATTAAAAGTCAACTCTGCTTCCTTGAGTTGTTGAAAGATTGCTTTCAGGTGCTATAGGAGTTCTTCCCAGGATTTACTATAAACCAAGACACCATCCACACAGGCCACTGCATACCCCAAATGTTTGCACAGCAGCAGGCTAGTTACTTGAAAGACACTAAGGAGCAACCCACACAAACCACAGCTTTAGGCTGAAAAAAAATCCAGTAAGCATTGAAATTTTTACTTGTGGGCTTGGATGATTCTGCTCTAGGTATTGCCAGTATCTGACAGATATCCAGAAAGCTGTTTTTTTTTCCCTTGGCCCTAACATCAGTTAGTCCCGAGTCATTTACACAACTTGCGGGAATTATTTGATACCCCTGATGCAACCAAGCTACAGCCATCAGACTGAGATTTCCAGCTTAAATTTGGCCTTCTATCTCAGTGCTCTTTTGCTTTAACCTAGATAAGTGCAATCATTATCTGGAGATCAGCAGAAACTTGGGAAAATGAACACAGAAATTTTAGGACTCCTGTAGGATGCTGGGTGCAGAACTATGCAAAATCATGCAGTGGATCTATACCACACTTAAATCATCTGGGAGGCTGTCACTGCTGTCCCCAGCAGCACGAGTAACACTCTTTATCCTGTACAGCCCAGCAGGAGACCCTGGCTCTCACTCTAGAAGGAAAGCGCTCTTCATCCTGGCTGCAAGCAGAACCAAACACTGCTCTTGTCCAAAACTTTTGCACTAATTAGACACTCCAAAAATGGTACTTTTCCCCTTATAAATCTTGAAAACTGCTAGAATGCTCCCAGGCATATGATGCACGTGCATGTTCCAGGGGTGAGGAGGACATGAGGGGAGTGCAGACATTCACACGGTCTAATTTTAGAGACCTAATTCAATTAAGACCTGGCCTGGCTGCATAGTCAATGGAGAGTCACCTCCTGATGATGGTTATTCAGAGGTCCTAAATTAGGACTCAGCTTCTCTCCATGAACTGTGTAGGCAGCTTGACTGATATGCCTGGAGTTAGATAGTGCTTGTACATCCTGGACGTGTTGAGCTGTTTGACTTGCTCATCCCTGGCATATTGAAATACGCCCTTCTTAGGCAGTCTCAAAGAAGCCTTTATTGGCTTAGCCTTATGTCTCGCTTTAACCTCTCCTTCCCGTGTGTTATTTGTGAAGAGTCAGCCCTGATTAAAACCAGCCTCATCTTTTATAATTTGTGATTGCTGCTGTTTCCTCTCCATGGATTTCTTCCACAGGATTCAAACTTTCCTCAGTACAGCACATAGGAAGCCAGCATGCAGAACAGTCCAGAAAATGGTATTTCCTTTGTAGATTTTTCTTTAGTTTTTCCTCTGTTTGATTTCCAGGCAAAAGGTTTTTTTTTATGTTGCTGATTTTTTAACATTACAGGAGAAAAAAAATAGCTCCAGGACTGGGTTGTTTCATCAGGATGCCAGGCAGTACAGCAATGGGTTTTTTAACTCTCAGTAGTCTTGCACCATTTGTACCCATTTTATGAAAAAATTTCTCAGTTCTACACTTATCCTCACCTTCACCTTCCTTCTGTGAAGTGATCATGGTGAACTGACATTTTGTTAATTCATTTCCTTTTTTATTTCAATTGGAAAGAAGTATTTCCTAACACTGAGCACTGTGATGCACATGATTAAATGACCAAAACAAAAGTGCACTTCCATCTGCTCTGTAGTTACAGAATACCAGTGTGCTCTCTCATCATTTTTAGAGAGCCAAGAGCGGGCTGGCAAAGTCCCAAATGCCAATCCAATGGTGCAGTCCTCATGGCAACAAAGTATGGGAATGTACCTCAACTGTCAAAGTGGAACCCCATTAAACTATGCTGACCAGTTCATTATTTCTAATTCACTTTACAGTCTGGTCTCTCAAACCACATGTACAAGGGCCATGGACTTGTCAGATACAGAAATAATGAAAAATCTGCCTCTTGCCTCCTCTGTTCATTGCACTGAAAAAGTCCTCTTTCCACTGATGGCAATCTTCCACGAGTCTGAAGAGGCAGGAGTCATACACTGGGTATAGTGTACCAGCAAGAGTTTCCTGATGCTTTGAGCAATTCCCTTTAAAATTATGCATAGGAAACCCAGGCTGCAACCCTAACAATCTCCCCCTTCTAGATTTATAAAGTTTGCCCAGCTTTCTACCACTGCCACCCAGGTGGTACTTCACCCTACTACAGAAAAACACCTATAATTTTATTTCTTTGAAAAACATGTGAAAGTTTTGGCTCAAAGACTGGGTGGGAAAAAAGTACATTTCTTCGTGGTTTATTGCCCTTAGGAAAACATACTTCAGTTATGAAGTATTCCCCCCTGAAAACTTACTTGACATTTTGTTGAGAAAATAGTAACATTTCTAAAAAGTTAGCCAAACTACTTAATATCATAGCTGTAAAGAAAAGACCTATAGAAATGTCAAGGTATGGACAAGGTTTATGACCTTGATTGCTTTTATTCTACCTTTATGAGCTTGTAATTCTACAAAGGGACTGATCTGGGGAAGATTTACCCACAGTAGCAGCAATTGCTCCACTAAGAGAAGTTGTGCTGGTGCTGCCTGGGAGCAACAAGCACCATTGCTGTCTTCTGGGGTGGCTATTCCACACCCTGCGTGAGGGTGAAAAGTGGAAAAAAAGAAATCTGGCCACTGTGGTTTAGCTCCTGAGTTCGTACAGAGGTTCGTGCAGGTGCTCATGACCCTTTTTAGTGGGCAAACCTGAGTGCAGAAGAGGTTTTTCTCTATTTCTTGGGACCCTGAAAACACTTCAGACTCCCTGTCCTCCTCGATGTCAGGTGTGGGGAGGGTGATGCACTTTGGTCGGCATTTGCTCACATTTTGGGTAAATAAATGTAGCTTAGTTCAACTTGATTTAATTATTGACTGCAGATTATTTGCTCAGGTGTCTATCTGTCTGTCATCTGTCTCTTCAGCTTCAGGAAATTCCTGGCTCTGTTGAAATCAAGGAAAGGTCAGCTATTGACCTAAATGAGACCAGAATTTTGCTCCTTATCCCTCTTTCAGCCTTCGAGCTAGGGCACATCAGAACATGGAACTCGGTCTGTACCGCTGCCATTTGAGTTGTGCTCCAAAAAGGGCCCTCTCCATTATCACCTAGTGGGACAGTTGCTGCTGCTGCCACCGGCACTGCCAAGCTTTGCTCTTGTCCTCCAGGAGCAAGAGAGTTAAATGCTGCATCTGAACAAATCTGAACTTTGGGAGGGACCCATGCTGGGATGTGAACTTTATATCTCAAGCCCTTTTCTAGTTTTGCTGTAAACAATTTCAGAATGTGATTAGATTTTAGGGGAAACATGTAATAGAGCTGTAATAAGATATGATGTAATAGGTAATAATAATAATATATAGCAGCTGTTAAGTAAAGCTTTTTCTGCATTTATCCCAGAGGATACAGGGAGTCAGCTACAACTTCATATTTTTAAAAAGGGAATATTAAACACTGGATCTATGATGCAATGATGTTATTGTAAACGCTAACCGGAAAGCCCAAAGTGTGAGAGTTAAGACCAGCAGAAGATGCACGCAAACAGCTGCTCTGACGTAAATTCCCTCAAGTTTGGTTCATTTTCTTTTATTTAACTCAGAGTAAATATACTGAAATCTCATATATTACTTTCAATTGGTTCTGGGCTGCTGACAAATGTGAGATTTTTGCTCCTTCTCTCAATGAGGACCCAAATGAACCTGTAAAGTAACCTGATGGGATTAACATGAGGTGTTTCTCCAAATGCCTGTCTGAGACAGCATCACTCAGCTTCAAGCCATGCTCTATCCTCAGTTCATACTGTTGAGAGAAAAGAAATATAAAGTCAACAGGAGCTAGCACTGGAATGTCAACTTCAAAACGGAATTTCCTGGGGTTTTTAAGAGCAGACCATAACTTAAATGTTAACTAATATTGCTTCGTGTGTTTAATCTCCATGTGTTGAAGGAAAAAGATCTTTCATGGAAAGGCTAAAACAGATAAACCTATATTTAGTCTTCTATAAACATCTCCTTGGGTCACGTTTCTTAAATATAGAGGATGAAATATAGAGGCTGCACAGAGAAAGTGTATGAGCATAGGCACAGTTGTATTTGACTTAAAATGTGAACAGTGTCGTTTGTGATGGACAAAACACATTAGAAATTAAGCAGTGTATTAAAATACACCTTTTAATTGATGGCTGTAGCAAGAAATGGCCCCACTGGGGAGAAGAGGAAACATCTTCTTTGGGTTGTTACCCTGGTCGAAGGCTAGAAGTTGCCAAGGGAAATGGTTGAGCAGCAGCATCGTGCAGGTGGACGGGCTGGTTCTGCTGAACCACAGCTCTTCCCACCCGCACATGGCAGAGAGCAGGGCCAAAACCCTGCCAGTGTGGAGCTCTGCCAACCCACCTCGGGCAGCAGCTCGGCTTCCAACATGCGGCTTCTGCAGGACAGGGCTGTGGGTCTCATCCTTCAATCCAGAGATAGGTGCAATTAGGGCCTCTTCCAGCCTCTTCTGGCCAGATGAGCTCCAGTCCTGGACTTCAGTTCAGCATCTGCAGTTCCAGAGAAATAGTGTTTTTTCTTTCTTCTACACTTAAGATACTCATCGTGTCCGTGTTAGAGAAGAGAAGCAGAACTGAGTGTCCTGTTAGGTTGGCTTCCAGCTGTGTTTGGGAACAACCATTACATGAGAGGCACTGCCTACTGCCTTCTCTAACTAATTCAGGCCTGATTCAAAGCTCAAAACCCTCCGCATTGCCAACAAAAGCATGTTAAATAACTTACCAGAAAGTACATTAAAACATTCTCCTGTCCTTGGTGTTATTTTGGTATTTTGCTGCCTGTGCAATGTTACCACATTGTACTTGCTTTTCAACTATATTTTTAGCACAACAAAACTGGAAAAAGTCATATGTTCACCTCAGCCTTGATCTGAAAATTTGACTCATTTTTACCATTTGTAGGTATCTTGAATTCAAATTTGGATTTGATTTTTCCACAGATCCAGCTCTGAAGATGAAGGGAATTTCCAGCAAGATCTGCAATCATTTTTACTATCTGCTAAGAACTGAAGGTGTTTGTGTCATGTTACTTTGCTGCTTCAGTGAGAAGAAACACGTACCGGTAAGCATGCTGGTGAATCCAGAAGGATTTTAGAGTATTTTGCATTCAAGAAGCTAGACTGTTTTACTGATGAGATGGTTATCTGAGTTGAATGCATTTAAATGTGTATTTTACAGTCCACTGGTCAAGTCATAAAAGTACTATAAACCTTGAAAGAAAAACTGAAGGTTAACAGGTCAGAAATCCACCACAGAATTTTACAGGTCGGGAAATAGTAGGGCTTTATTCTTTTTAAGGCACCCTTCATGAGAAGGTGAGCAGAGGTCATGGGATGTTGCACACTGCACAGGGATGGCTTTTAAGCAGAGTCACCTTAAAGGAAGGGAAGTAGTGCCACAAAACCTGGGCTGTCGTACAGAAGACAACAGTGATGCTAAGTGGTAGCCTGAGCAGATGCCTGATGTCGCTTTACCAAGCCAGTTATTCACCGGCTTGAGAACATTTTATCCTTTGAAATTCTCACTGAGGGCCACAGACAGAGCACGGGTGGCAGCAGAGAGAAAACACGGCTCCGCTTCCCTTGCGTGTGCCTGGGCTTCGTAAAGATTTTATGGAGCACTTTTGCCGTCTACACCCAAGCGGCTACATTTTCCCTTTTGTAACAGGGAATGTTGTTCTTCTGTGATTGTTGTATTTATTTTACAAGTTGTGTTAGGAATGTTGTGTGGCACTCTCTTGGCCGCTCTCGCCTATGATTTACAGTAGTTATAAACATTCCAAAGTATACATGTAAGTTAAATGATACATTAATATTATAAAGTTACAATTCTGGTATAAATGTGTCATCAGTTTGAAAATTCAGTTTTTCCTTTGCCCAGCTTTGTGATTAGACGGACTGGAATCAGCTCGGTGCAAAGGCATCACAGACGTGAATTCAGTGTGTATGTGTGTGTGCGTCCCCAAAGTAAAACGCTGCGGAGTCGAGACGAGAAGATATTCCGCCAAGCTGAAATAGTTTGGAATATTTAACTGTTTGTGTTCATCTTTACCATATTCTTCAATAAATATAGAGAGGGGAAAAAGTAATCAAACCTTCTGCTCATGACAGGAAGAGAAATTACACTCTCAGTTATACCCTGCGAGGTCCAGCTCTTCCTGTGAGCTCTTGCCATTCAAGTCAGTTCTGCAGCTAGCAGAAACCACAGAGCTGAACTCCCTGCTTAGAAGGGCTGTCTCCATGGAGGGCTGTTCCAGACCCGACCGCACATGGCCCCGGATCCAAGTTGGTCGGATCCAAGCCAACTCCACAAGCCAATGCCTAGACGCTGCTGGCCTGAGTAAAAATCCCCCGAGACACTTGTGCAGACATGTTTCCCTCCTTCCCAGCATCTTTGTTGGTCTTGTATCGGTGCCTTTCAGCCCTGCTGCTCGCAGCGATGGCACTGTTCAGCTTTCCTTCCCCACTGCCTCCACACAGAAAGAAGCATTTATGTCCATTGGGAAAGCAGGAAGGGCACAGGCTAGGGTTTCCAAAGGAGTCTGAAGAAGTTCATTGTTTAATATGCTGCAACTCCCTGACCATCAAGCAGAGGCCCTATGAACAGACACGAGCAAGGTCCATGGAGAGGCCTCTCTGCTCATATTTCTGAGCTGTGGCTTCTGTCACTGACATTGCTGGAAGCCATAGCATAGTGGAAACCCTTATTATCCTCCATATTCTGAGTACCTGCTGCCTCCAGGTGCCTTTGTCGAGGTAAATCCATGGATCTCACCTCACCCTGCAAAGTTAGTAGTCCCTTTCCACATGCAGTGAAGCTGAAGACCCATCTGCACCCAGACCAGGAGGCAGCTGCTCAAGGACACCCTGCAGACCTGGCCAGCTTCTCTTTTTCCAGTCTTCTCTTTTTCTCTCTATCATCTTATTAAATTCCTACAGTTCTTACAGATTACACCATCATCTTCTTTTTCTCAGCCTGATCATCAGTCTGGCTTTTTGCTCCCAGACAAAGTGCAGATATTGAACACATCAATGGATATATCTCCATGTGAGACAAGGCATCTGTGTCTTCTGCTTTTGCAGAATATCTGCTGCAGCAGCAGTGAAACACAGATAAATCAGATGATTACGAGCTAAAAATCACTCAGGAAATCAAAGCCACTAGGAGGATTAAAACCTAAAACTTAAGAAGATCTATCCCCAGACTCTAAACCACAAACATACAGAAATTCAACTGACATATTCCATAAAATCTAACCTGGTCATGCAAATGGAATAACCATTGTATAATGAATGCAGTGAAACAAGACAGTTATAAAAGAATCTATCAGAGCCAGGGGAAGTTTGTATTTCCCCAAATACCTGAAAATATCGCCTATATTGGCTTAATATTCAAATTTTCCCTAGTCATTCCATAAGAAATATTTTTTTAAAAATCTTGCTATGCAGGATATTTATGAGAAAGCAGCTTCATATTGAGAAGTGCTGCATTTGAATAAGATTTCTTCTGTCTGCTAAAGCCAGTAAAGGGAGCTGGGGTAGCTATCAGATCAAACAAGCCTACCACAGAGCAGCTTCAGTTTTCATTGTTGCAATATGAAAATATTTTATGATGTCTCGTAATTCATGCATGAAGCTCTGATAATGGTCACGTCAGCCCCCACATTTCACACTGCGTTTAAAAATATGACTTGTTTATATACCACATGGGCTGCAGCCTGCGATCAGATTTACATTTGAAAACACTCAGCACTGGCACGCAGTATTAAACACTGTCTTATGAACATGATACAAAATTGTCTTCTTTTTTCATTGCAATTAAAGTTGTGGAATGTCACATTTTTTGCCTCTGGGTTTGGAGACGAGCTGAGCCAAATCCATACTTAGTGTCATTTCAGGGAACACATTTAAGATATTTTGCATATTACTTTTATTCTCCTTCTGTATTGCCTCCAGACTTTGGGAGGACAGGGTGGATGAGTGGCTAGATGGCGCAGAGCCACAGTATGTGATAAGGTTTACTATATCCCCTTGATCTTATTGTGTGTGTTTTGGTGTATTCACTACTTTATGTACAGTCCCAGTCTTGCAGACAGTTTTGCATGAATCTCTGCTGTCAGTTTAAAAGTGTGGTGTTTTTACCCATAAGATCACCAAGATGACCCACTGAATCATCAGGCAAATTAAATGAGCCTAAAAAATACCTTAAAAATGCAAACATAAAAATAAAACAGCCTCATGACTTTAAGCCAATTTCACTGTTATTAATGCCTGACTCATGGAACTAAATTGTTTGGAGTTGGCAACAACATATAAACTTTGATTTTCGTCTCTGCTTTCTACATTACATTACTATATTGGCTTCTTAATATAGTGAAGTAGATATGGCTTAGCATTCATCAGGAAACCCTTTCCTGTCCTGTGTTCCAGTAAGATATTTTAAGTTAAAACAGTTTTTGATAATAAGAATAAATGCAATGTATTTCCTGACCGTAAAAATGAAGGGGTGTTTCAGTTAACCATTTCTTTGTTAATATGGCATACTAGATCTCAATATAACAACAGAAGTACAGCACTTCAGTAACATAATTCCCATCTTGGAGTGTGTCTTTGGGTGCGATTACAGGCTGCTCTGCGGAAAAGCAGCCTGGTTGCCATGAAGGGCTTATTCTGAAAAAATACTCTATGTTGTTTTGCAATTGCATGGAGGGTTATCCATACAAGCCACGTGCTACGCTTTCAGGTTGTCTATTAAAATAGATTTACATAGAAATAAGGAATAAATAAGGCATTTTATAGAACTATTTTCTAATCTCCATGAACCAGGACATCTTGATTTAAAACTGTTCAGTTCCCAGCAAGAGGAAATAGTTTAGACTCTATGTGAAAAGAGAATAATGGCTCCATCAGGTAGTTCATCGGCCTGTGTAAATAGGACCAAATTCATGTGTATGAAGGCAGGGTGAATGATCTACTCTCCCAGGAAAGGGCTGTGCTGAGCCATTTAATGAAACTAGAACAGACTTACTGTTCTGTGGGATTTATACAGCTATTGCCTTGGGTCCCCTGAAAATAGCAGTCTGAATAGACACAACAGAGAAAAAAGGGTACATTTATGGGGTGTATGAGGGGGAATAAATCCCAAAGCAATCACAAGATTAACATGAGGCCCTACAGAAGTACACATTGAAGACATATTTCTTAAAACCTAGCATCTGCTGGACATCTCCTCTGTCAGGAGAAAGAGAAAACTTAGTATTTGACAATATTGTTCAGAATGTTGCTCTCTTTCTTACTTTATTTCAGTCAAAACTTCATGTTGCCAGAAGACCTCGATGTGAAAGAAAGTTTTACAAACCCAAAGGCCAAGGTCTATTGAAAATCAGGAATCATTCATGGAAAATTAGCAAATGTGATACAGACGGACTGAAATCCACATTAAAAACCACCTCCAACTGGCAAATGCTGGACTTAAGGGACAGCTTTATTGTATCTCCCAGGACTACAGTATAATTTTCTTTGACAAGTAGTTCAGGATCCAAACTAAGCAGAAACCCTTTTTGTGGGTCTGCTCTGAGGCTGCCTACTGTGCCGAGATCTGTGAAAAATATCGAGACAAAAACAAGCAAGCAGGGGTTTTTGCTTTGTTGTGAGCAAGGAGGAAATAGGCCTTGAAATATCAGGGCCTTCCATGTGCAGAGGCGTTATTTCAGACTCTGTAATTCCTCTGCCCAGAAGCACATGCAACTCCGATGAATATCAGCTGGAGTTCCACGCGTGCCATAGTGCGTGGAGCATAGTGAGGAGCAGACCTGTAGCTATATGTTAATGTATGGCAGGGCACATACGTTTCCAGACCCCGTCATGCCTCAGGTACCTCTGAGGCACAAGGCCAGCGCTTGAGCGCTTCCCACAGCTCAGGCATTGCTCAAGCCCGGCTCACTTCATTTCACTATTTAAGCAAAAGGCCTCGCCAAAACGGATCAGAGCTTTTCTGGTGCCAGGGAAAAAACCTGGAAGAGCTCGTTCGCATCATGGAAAACTCTTGCAGCTTGCTGTGATAGCACATTGAGAGGCAGATGGGGTGCTCTGAGCTTTCTGTGAGCTTGCACTGATTTCAGGAATCAACAGGGCTTTGAGTATTTCCTTCATCCAAGTTCCTCAGCATGCTGTGAGAAAGCCACCTGCAACACACCTGCACCAGGGTCTCCTCACCTCGGACCTCGTGCAGGGGTGAACTGGTGCGGCCCCTCTAGACCTCCGGATTCCACTTTCCACAAACCAGTCCAGTTGCTGAGGATAGGAAGAATTTATCTATGGATGCCTGGCCAGCATGGAGCAATTGGTTTAGCTTGCTGCATAGTTTAACAAAGTCTCTTTGATATTGCACATTTTGGATCAGTCTCCAAAGTGAATGTAGGTCCTCAGGGTTCAACATCCACCCTATGGGGGCCAGTGGGGCCACATACATATGGGGATATTAGTTATGACTTTAGAGTACCTGGAAAGATGGTGAACAACAAGAAGTAGTGGATATATATTAACTTCTAGGGGTTTTTCAAAAAAAAAGAACAGAGAGGCTCATTGCAAGGATGTGGCAAGAGTTTTTGAAGGGTGGATTGGGGGACTTGCATCAGTGATGCAGATCCCTGTCACCACACAGGGGAGAGTAGGTTGTTGCTTGTGGAAAACAGGGTGACAAAGGGATCTGATCTGGAAAATAGGCAGTGACTCGTCACGGAATCACTACAAGGCAACGCTCTGAGGTCTGCACACTCCAATGAGATTGACATATGGAGCCAATGTCAGTAGATGAAAGGCCACATGTCTGGGGAGGACCAATAAAAATGCAAAATGTACTTTGGATGAAAATATTCATGAGGAAACCAAAGAGGAAACAGACCTCCTGGCAGCAGTAGCAGCAAATAAGTCATATAGGACTTGAGAATATATAGATGGGGGAATCACTTACAAGCCAAAGGAGATAACTGCTCCCCTCATCTGGCCACATTAGGAATTCTGTAATCAGGGTTATGCAATTTCTTTTATAAAGAACACTAGAGAAAGGATTCAAAAAAGGATAAAATGTCTTGCAATGGGAAAGTGCTGCTCTAAGCAAGACCTTCTCATCTAAGTAGTTTTGACAGAGGACAAGGCAATCTCTTCCTAATGCAGATAAACCACCCAAAGGACTCATCCAAGAGTGTGGGAGAGATGTGTCAGCCTGGTGTGCCAGTGGCTCCCTCAGGCAGGTCTGCAATACATTTTCTCACCATTCCCTTTGGCACAAGTATTGCCAAAGTGATATAGACAGACCAGACACAAACTTAATTTCCCAGAATAGGATATTTGGCTCCTATCAGGGAGCTGGTGCTCGCTAGCTGAGGGACTGACTACTTACTTAGAGCTGTGCTGGCCTCCCTAACTCCTCCGGAGCAGCAATCATGTTGCTCGGGATGATGAAGTTCAGCAGCAACCAATAGAGGCTGCAAGAGGTGGCCCTGGAGACGTTTCAAGGGCAAATGCTCTTGTAGATAGAGGGAGGTAGTCTGGAGGAGTGTGGATTTAGTCTCCAGTCTAACAAGGCTCCGTTCTTCTATGCAGCTCACGTCTGGTAATTGGAGGAATAGCCTTTTCAGGAAGAACCGTCTTCTGCAGTTTTTTCTCCAATAAGCAACAAATGGAGTCATGAATGGGAAGTGCCAAAAATAATCTTTCAATCTCATGTTTTCTTAATATGAAAAATGTATTACATTTTTCAAAAGAAAAGAAGAAAAGACAAAGAAAAATGACTTTGTCTGGAACAAAAAATAAAAAACTCCAAAGCCTTCCTTATGAAGTGAGCTAGGAGTGACTTGGAAAAACATGTCTATTGACTTTAAAATATAATACTTTTGTTCAGAAGGAATGAATGACATGAAGGGTGTGAGTTCTTTTACGCAAAACTGAATCTCAGAAAGGTATTTACATTACCTTAACCTTGATTCACCTTTTTTTTCTCTGCAGTATTTATTTTCTTTGCATAATGTCCTTCTTCACATTATCCTTTCTGCTATAATTTCAAAAAAAAAAGGACTTGCAAGAAATCGGGCTTTATTGTGTGCAGTTTTGCTTCATCCTCTACCTATCTTTGGTTTCTGACAGTCTAAGTTTCCACATTCTTTCTTTTTTCTTCTCATTTCATCTTCTCAATGATTGCTCTGCTCTTGCTGAAACTTTTTTTTTTTTCTATTGGTTTTTAATAGATAAATGCTTTGGACCTCTCAGCAAATTAATTTTGGCTCTTCCTTAATACGTGCCAAAACTCTTATTGCAGAAGACTACATTTGTGTCTTTTCTGTTCATAAAACTTCGGTAACACAGTTTCTTTCCACATTAAACAAAGACCATACTTTTAAAAACTTCATGATATCAGCATCTCTGATATTCAGGTCATTCTGTGTCCTTTCTGATACCCATATTTAATTCCTGATGCAAGACCTGGAGATTGGGCAGAGAAGAGGCAGCACGGGATTCTGCATAAAGAGTTCTAACCTGATTGTTTTTAGCTGCACTGTTCACTTTTGATACATAGGTTATTTCTACATACTACGGGAGGCACTAAACCCACTGGAGTTCATGTTCTTATGTTCTTATCAGGAGGCTGCCAAGACGCAGTAATAACTGCAGGGCTGTTCCTCCTCCCGCACCTCCAGCGTGGTGGGGAGAGTTATTTCTCTGCGGTGTTGTGCTTCACTTCCTCAGCTTCAGGAGATGTGTGGGATGTGGCCAATGGCTTCATCACTGGGCAGAAGAATGTGCTGAGATACAAGACTGAGATGAGCTCAAAGTGCCAACAGTGACTTCTCCATAGCTCTGCAAGCAAGGGAGCAAGACCTGGGGATGCTGCAGTAGCGCTGTAATGACTGATATATAGGCAGGGAGGGATAATGGCTCAGACTCATTTCTTTTAAAACAACCTAATCCGTGGAGATGAGAGCTCTGCTTTGACATTCCATAATAAAAAATGCAAAGCTGTTATGCATCCAGCCACAGCAAAAGGGACTGTGGTCAACACTGATCCAAGGATGGTTTTACCACAGGAAGCCCAGGTGAAAGTCACAATTCAGCACCAGAGTAAGCCTTTGTGGTCAAGAATTATGCCAAGTTCAGGAACTAGATAGGATAATAAACGTAGCAAAGTGTTACAATGGTTACTGCTAAATCCTGGAAGTGTGTTTTAACTTAATGCTTCATAGCTGAAACCCACCTTGAAACATTACAGATAATGGTCTAGAGCAGGTTACCTCCCACACCGAGGTTAGGCATTTCACACCAGCACAGGCTGGTGAGTGCATAGGGACCAGGAGAGATTTCTTCAGTAATGAGTGTCTTGAAATGAAGATGCCTACAATCTCCAAAGAGCCGGCACCCAACCCAGAAAGGACTCTCCAAAGTATGATTATTTATCCAGGCTGAATTGGATAGTAGCCAGCTTTAGTCACAAAACTGATGTTTTCATCCTTGTGTAACCACTGTGGGCAGAAAGCCACCTCACAGAAAAAAAGTGGCATATCCTTGGGCTCCATCCACCTGCCTCTACAGAGTACATTTGGACAAGCTGCCCAGCAAGTGCAGTCACTGTCTACACACATAATATACATTGTGACCTCCCTTCTCTCTTTCAAGTCCAGTGCCTTCTCTCAGAGTCCACTTTTTCCAGTGCCATGAATGTCTGCCTGCAGCTCTGTGGGTCCTTTCTGCACAGCAAGCCTTAGATTTTGCTTCTTGAGCATGTGAAACTTGATTATTTATTGGCCCGTTGTAGATCTTGGTCATGTATTAAGTTATGAGCCCCACCAGACCAATAGTGTTTATATTCAAGTCACTAGGAAGTTTTCAGTGATTTGGTGTTTTTTTCCAAAGCTTTCTGTGCAGACATGCAGGTTTTATTAAATTTAACTCAAGACAAGACAGGAGACTGCTGAGCAAAGAGCTAGATAGGGGGAACGTATCTCTTTCTATATCTCATGCCCTGATTATCCAGGAGAGTACCTGGTAGCCAGCTCATTCACCTTGACCATGCAAAGTTATTTTCAAGTCCTTTTTTTAAAAATGGTTCAAAACATTTCATCTGGGCCTATATACCTGATATGCAACAGATGAAGGAGTAACGAGTTCACCCTTTCTACCCAATGAGAGTTGGATGCTGTAAACTGGTGCCTCAGACACTCATTCAAGATGAGAAAACAGTTCTTGTATTTTTAATGAAAAAACATCAATTTTCAATTTCATTCCTCTGCAGAACAAAGCCATGTTGACCTGTACATTTCACAACATGTAATTTGGTGTGTTTCAGTTATGCCTAGTATTGGCCCTTGCAGAGTGAAGGAGGCAAACATTTGGTGAAGGATTTCCAAGCCTACAGCTCCTACCACAACCTGGTACCTATGTGCCCACACCATCACTCTTCGCATGTTCGAAACTATCAAGGTCTTTCACAAGGATAAGTTGAAAGTTCACACTTAATAACAATCTATTTCTTGTAGTTGCTTAGTAACTGTTCAGGTAGTTGGAAGTGCTGCTTGAGGAGTGAAAACAGACCTATATGTTTTATCCTAAGTCCCCCCAGCCCTTCTCCCTCTATGTCAACGTGTGCACTGCAATACTGAGAGAGGAAAGCAGACTACTGAATTGCAAAATCACATTCTAAAGCATGAAGGGACGTGTTTGCTCCAGCATGCTGGGTTTCATAGCAGCAAAGTATAAGCAGGTTAAGAAAATAAGCCTGTCTGTGTGTTGCTATCAGTGAGTCTTAGTTTCCTTATTACCGTAAGCAGTAACACGAGCACGGTACCTCGTCGCCAGCAAGCGCGCGGCTGCAGCTACCTGCCCATGGAGCACAAAGCCGTCGAGACCCAGCTCTTTCCGATGGCCTGGGCTGTGTGCCTCGTTTGTATGTGTTGAAGAAAGTTTGACACCTTTGGATTTCTTGAAGAGATGGATGTCAGGGCAACAAGGGAGGAAAGGTGAGGCAGGAAATCTGGCTCCTTTTAGAGGTGCTTTGATAATCTTCTACACAAAAAGCTAAAGCCAGCAGGTTTCTCACGTTGTAATGTGGAGCAGGCACTGTTTGAGGCCGGCATTTACAGCTCACTTACTAGGAGTGAAATGCTTTACATGTCCCCAGGGATGTGTGAAAGGAGAACTGCCCCCTGTGTCCTACTAGAAGCCATGCCAGCAGTTCAAATAACTTTTTTTTTCCAAGATTTTATGATCTGATGCTTGGATTACATTTGTTTACCTGTAGAGGTGTGAGGTCTGACCAATTTGTCCAAGGGAAAGAATAGCCCCAGCTCCATACACATGTGCGTTTGCAGCTTAGCTTCGATCATCACACTGTGAAAACCTCCAAGGAGGAGGGATGAAGTCATAGGAAGATTCAACCAGGAACCAAAGGAAGAGGAGAGGGACAGGAAGGGCTGTAGCCCAAGCTCCACCATCTTCCATTAAACCTTTGCATGAGTCAATGCAGAGCTCAGCCTTTGGAGACAGCACGTGCTGGGGCCAGCTCCTGTCCTTTGCCCCAAAGCCAGAATGCGCAAAACCTCCACTTCATTATATCCTTTTATCAAATAGTTTTATTCCATTAGGTTTCTTTCCTCAAATTTCTGTCTTCAAGCTTTTCTTTCTGTTGTTCCTAGAGGTCAGTATAATAGCAAAGCATGATTCTCTCTCTAGATCTACACAAATATGACCCAAACTTCACAGAAAAATGAATATGATCCTGACTCCTGTGTGTAGGGAGGCCATTAAAGCAGGAGAGATCATGATGTTTTCAAGGCTTCAGAGGAGGCCACAGAGGCCAGTGGCAGCAGTCTGGTGGATCTCCGCTAGCCCTTCTGACTTCTTTTATTCCTCCTCCATTTCTCACCCCTAGATCCTCCCATATCCTGCTCATCAGCTTTCCCAGCTCAGATCCTTCTGCCAGCACATGGCACACTTTGTCATGCCCTGACTCCTGTCACCTCCCCATGTCCAGCTGACCCCACCACAGCAGACAAGGGTCACTCCACCACACATAGGCCGACAGGGCTTGGAACAACCCAAACATACCAAAAATACAACGGAAAAGATCATAAGTGGATAAATAGCATAAATCTAAGCAAAAGGTGGACACATGGTAGCCCTAATAAAGTCTTCTGGAGTTGCTGGAAAGACTCCCGTTTACTTAGCTGAGCTTTGAATGCAATCCAAAGCAGAGCACTTTTCAAAGTTGAGATAAGTCCTGGCTCCCAGTCCCCGTTTTTGTGCTCAGACTGCTAGACAAGACCCGTCCTCCTGCTTTTATTTATATTAGGGAGTCACTCATTCATAATTCATCCGGGTCTGAGGCTCACTTCCCGTGTCAGGATACAGAGCGTTTATATGGCGATAAGGGACTGTATTAACATTCTAACCTGGTGTTTGAAAACGCTCACATTCACTTTCAAGGTATTTATCACCAATAAACACAGCAGAAAAAATCTGGCTTCATTGACCTTTATTACACAGATGATACTTTTTCACACTGGATGTAAAACCCAGCATTTGTTTACTCTAGTGTGGATTCAGTCATGTTCAGCACATCACGGCAAGAGCTGGAGGCACTCAGTACCTTTGAAGATAGTGGTTTTGTAATACCAGTTGGGATTTTTAATTGCAATATGTGCCAACAGTGCATTTTTATTTCATCATGAGGAATTTCCCTTACACACAGCCCACCCAAAAGCTCAAATTCTTTTGTTTTCATACAAAGAACAACAAAACATATAATTACAAATACATGTAACAGACAAGACTTCATGATGGATTAACCGTACTTCAGAGTTGAAAAGGAGGCCTGTAGATAAAAAGCAAATGTTAACAGACATTCACTCAGTGAACTCATATTTTCCACCCCATCTCTAATTGCACTGTCATAGTTAGTGCATGCCTAGTTTATTGAAGAGAGTAACAAATGTGTATCTTTTATCTATGAAAATCCATTATCTATGAAAACCCTTTTAAATGACTTGTACCCTTTACTGCCTGAAAAAGTAAGACTTTACATACTACAGTTAAAATTAAATCTCTGAGCTGTAATAAAATAACCAAAACAGTTACTGTGAACACAGACTGGCCATGGATGGCTCATAATTTTGGGACCATTCTTTGACTCATTTGTTAGGAGTCTTTTATTTCCAAGCAGTAGCTTTGATTCTACCTTCCTCTAAAACTATGACCAACTGACAGCAAAGGGTGGAAGGGTACAAATTAAACTGCTTGTGGCACTCTTACAACGAGCATATTGGCAATAGCTTCCTACTATTATTTATGTTTGAGGTCACTGGCTATTTATTACTCCACATTACTTCCTTCGATTCTTCTCAGGTGCAAGAGCCAAAGGATAGAGGAAGGACATAGTAAATCTGTACTCTATTCACCTTTCCATGGAAATGGAGGGGGAGCTCAGTAGCCACAGGGAGGTGCTCACCAGCAGCTGGAACTCACCCCGCACTGGTGCGTGGTCTGTCATTTTGTTGCTGCAGCAGCACAAAGACATTTAGAACAAAAATGCCATTAACACTGTCTCCCAGCCAGTAGTTATGCCCAATCTCCAGAGCCCACATAGCGCAGGTTGGACCCAACCATGTGCCTGTGCATACTGTGAGCCCCGAGGGATGGTTCAGAGATGTAATGACAGGTTGGGAAGCACCATGGACCAGTCCAGGAGTATGGACGGGCTGGGTGGTTTCTCCTGGGTGAGAATAACAGGTTCCTGTCTGAGGTCTGAGGCCCAGGCTGGCAATCCCATTGCAGCCCTTGTGTGACCATTGCTTATGATCTATTTTCTTGGAAATGAAACAGCGAGATTCAGGATGCCCGGCTCCAAAAAATCTTGTAGGAATGTGACTTTCAGTAAATGGTCAGCACTAGCACTCACCTCTAAAAATAGAGGCACTAGAAATCACCCATGACAGTCTTAGCCATAATCGGCTATTTTTAGCCCATCTGTCTCCTGTGAGCTCAGTTCTCCCAGGAAGGGGAGGAGACGGAAGTTTTTGTCACAGAGTGCATTAGTCAGAAGAAGTTTGAGCTGAAATGCTTTCATATCTTGAGCACTAAAAAATGACACAACCACTTAATTTCTTTAAATGGATGTGAGAATGTTGCCAAGTTTGTGAGCAATTAAATGTAATGCAGGATAAGATGGCAGGGGTGAAGGATAATTATATGCTCTCAAAAGCTTGGTCTTTTTATAAGTGAAATGGCCTTAGGGAGTTTTCCAGCAAAGTTTGGGCTCAGCCTTTCAGCTCCAACAAAGCTTGTTGCCAACAGTGGCTTTGCAGTGAGCATATGTGACATGATTCCTAATGAATTCCCAGTCAGGTTCCCATTCAAATACCCACCAGACCTGGCAACAGTTTGATTTTCCTTTCACTGCTTTATGTGATCAGATCTTCCCGGATGTGTTGGCATTCCCCCATATCTGCATCTTTAGCAAGCTAAAGATTCAGTATACCGAATGCTAACATAATATATATCTGACAAATGAACTCTGGAAATCTTCGAAGACATGGCATAACAAATACATCAAATAATACTAATGGGATCATTAATTACTGTTCTTAGTAATGAATCCAGACTTATGAGGTTTTGAGTAGTTCATAAGAGGTGCCACCACTTGTTTTGCTGGAAGTCCACAGAATTAATTCATTTTCAATGAAAGGATGCCCAGATACTGATGTGTCCTTGTCCAGGGAGTTGTTGGACATGTCAGGGGCAGAATCCTTTAGCAGTCTGGGAAAAGAGCTGCTGTCCTTTAGACTCTGAGCCCATTGCTGAGCGTGGTGCTGACTCATTTTATTTTGAAGTTATATGTAGGTGTTATATGAAATTATTCATATATCAATATTCAGACAAGTTTAAGTGATTTATTACTGAAAAGTTTTTCAGTTTTCACAGATGTTGAACCCTTTAGTACGTCTCTCCAAATCCGTTCTTTAAGAAACTGGAGGAGGTGACAGAGTAGTCACTGTGTGATGCTCATTACTGCGTGTTTGAAAAGCTGAACTTAGCCCGACAAGAAACAGAAATAATACAATATGATTTAGACAGAATTTTGAAAAGATGTAGTCAAGCTGAACAAGTCCATGTGCATCCCAGCAAAGGAAATTTTTGAAGGGGAAAGATACTGGTTAAGGTCACAAATAATGAAAACATAAAAACTAAAGGAGTAGCAGACTAAATTCCTTGGATCAGTCATCTGATGTTTGCCATCCACATTCAAAGCTCTCAACTCAACAGGTTGCTGAACACAGACAACACCTAGCTGGTTCAAACATTGGAAAAACAAATTGTCTGAAGATGTTAAAAAGCTATTTCCTTTTCTTCTTTTCCTTTTCCTATTTTCATTTTTAATTTAATAAATCCAGATTGTGATATTGCGGCCACATTCTCTTGATGTAAAACATTTTTTACTTGCAACTAAGTACAAAAATATTTCTCCAGTACATTCCAGCTAGCTGCAAGGATGATAATCTTACAGACATTTTTTGTTTTATGGTTTAATTATATTTATTTTTAGTTGAATTGTGAGGCTGATTCTTGGGAGCTTGTTGGATCCTGATGATGCTTGCATTTGCTGTTGGGAATATGGCACAAGCCACAGTGTAGAACTGGATGACATTTATAAAGGTTGTAATAGCTTCGCTGCTGGCGAAGAGCTGAGAATGTCGTTTTCCCAACCCCACCTACAGATTTCAGGATCTAACAAGCTCTGGAACAAATGTTGCATTTCAATTTTGTAAAAATGATTTTATCTATTGTTGGAAACCCCTCCAGCACTTTAGCAATATACATATATATATATATTTATATATAAAAGACTGAAATAAGGTTATATCTGATACCTGTGCTTATGAGTATTTCAGTATGACTAGTTCCATGATATTGCCCAATATCATAACCATACTCCTACATCACTATTTAACTGATATGCCCATGCCACCATCAGCGAGGTTTTAATTAGCCAGGTCAGGCTAGACGGCTGCTGCAGGGAGATGCTCCGGTGGTTCCGCTTGGATTAACTTGTCTCTCCAAGCGGATCGCAATCCACTGCAATGTGAAGAGCTGTCTGTGAGCCCTGTGCTGGATGGAGCCCCTGTGACCAGGGTTAATACACCGTAATTCATGTCACCAGCAAAAAAAGTTCATGGGAACCCTTTTTTAATGATTAAAGACACCGTGTTCTTTTCCATAGGAAATACTTGAGTCAAGGTTGGGTAATTGCAGTTTCCTATCTGTTTTTTTGCTTTAGTTTCACTAAAACCATTGACCATTTTCTAACCTCACTTGTTGAAGTAAGATGCTGAATACTGTGAAGCAGCTTTTGTGTCTGTCCTTGGGATGCTAACATTTCAGTAACGAACATGCCATATAGTGTATATTTGCTAATGGACCACTCAGAAAGGAATGTGCTAAATGCAAGGCACAATGATACACTGATGGCATGTGTTTACAGATAACATGAGTCTGATATTTTTTAAGGGTTTTTGGTGAATTATGACACATTTGAGAAAAGAAAAAACACAGATTATCTAAGAAAGATCTCCTGAGTAAATTGGTTTTGAAGGAGCCAAGCCTGAAATCGAAGCTCCCTCCTGGGTTTCCGCTTAACATACCATTAGCCCATTGCACATGTGACTGCCTATTTGCTTTTTGTTTATGATTCACATGTTTTTAATACTTTTGGTGCTAATTTGATGTTTTAGTATTTCATAGGTCTCATATCCCTGAGCCTAACCATGAATCTAGACTCTAGAGTCTTAAGGCTCCTGAGACAGATGCGGTTCTCACGTGTGTAAGTCAGTGTGAAGTAAAAGGGTGTAAATCAGAAGTCTTCCTGTGAATTGCCTGGAGGGGTGTTGTGCAGTTATACTGGCATAACTCACTCCAGAATCCTTTTCCCTGAACCTTGAAAAAAAATACTTAGGTTTCAGGAAAGAAAATGGATCCACAACAAATGGTGCAGTATTGCTTAATGGCTTCCTGACAAATCCCCGTCTCTGCTCCAGAGCTGTGAAGGCAAACGCAGGGACTGCTCTCGTTACAGTCTCAGGAGGAGCCTGACAGGTGCAGTTAGCATCTGCTCAGGATGATAAAAGCCATCGGTTCAATATGCTGTTAAAAAAGCCATTGCGCTCAGTTCGGATGCTTAGCTCGGTCAAGCTCTGTAAAACTGCCATAAAAGGCCAAGTCTTGCAGGGCTTGGGCATGCAATGTTTGCATGTGCTAAACTCCCACAAAAAATGTGCATTTCGGCATGGGAAAGGAATGCAGGATCTGTGTTGCGCTGACACCACGTACGTGCAACCCATCAGCGCCCACGATCACCGCAGGGCAGAAGGGGGCAAGTCTGTTTGGAAGCTGATGTGAACTGTTCCCAGAGGAGACTTTCACCTGGTGCTTGGGTTTTCACGCAGCCTTTCTCCCTTGCAATGGCTCCATGGTCAGCAGGAGGTCAGCTACTGGTCAGTCATGAACTGCTCTCTGCTCTCCTAACACAATACTCCCAAATAATTTCCACTCCAAATCCAGATTCTTTGGTGTTTGAAAGACAGGATATTGAGTAAAGTTTTCTTAGCTCATTGAAAAGTCTTACAGAACTAAACAGACCTGATCCAAAAACCCATAAAATCAACAGGTTTTCTGCTGGCTTTGTTAGAATCACAAAGCTGGCAGGAACTGTCTAATACATCCTCCCATCTCTTGCTCTTCTGCTGTCCAGCCTAAGATTAGACCACGTAGGTCCTTCTTCACAGTTTATCTAGCCTGTTCCTAGAGACAGAAGCCTGCATGGTCTGCACTGGGCTCACAACCCTGACCCTGGCGAAGTGTTTTCTGATGTCTTGCCCAAGCTCTCTAGTTGCAATTTAAGCCCACTGCTTTTTGCCCAGTCCACTGAGGTGCAGAATAAGACTTTATACCAAAATACTTTATAAATCGATTGAAGGCAAGATGGAACCATTTTGCTTCCATAGTTACTCATTTATTTTTAACCAGAAATCCAGAGTTTTTTATTAACTTCCCCAGAGTGGTTCAAATGAACCATACAGAAGAGCGATAGCTTTCCACTGAGTGCTTTAGGGAAAAATAGTTTCATGCAATAGTTAAACCTGTTCCACTGAAGTCATGGGAAGTTTTGCCATTGAGTATAATGAGCCTGGATTTCAGCCAGTGACTGGCAGTTTTCAAATTCATATCTTTATTAGGGTCCATTGGCTCAGCTGTTCTGAGAGCATCGCTGTCTTCCACGGCAATTCCCGTAGCAGCTGTGAAGGACCCGCTGGATCCTGCTGAGCCTGGAGCCCGTTCACTTCCCTCTAGAGAAGACAAAAGGTTACCTTAAAGCAGGATTATGCTGTGGTTGATTGATTTACCTGATCTTGACTTTAAGCAGAGAAGAAAGGGTTGCAGAGTCTCAGTCTCTTACAACGAGACTGTACCAAATCTGAAGGAAGAAAGGGAGAAACACAGATCCTGGAAGAGACGGCTCACCGTAAAGCACCAGCAGCCTCAGTCCCATCCATCCACCATCCCGGCCTTACACCAGCAGCCTATCAGTCACAAAAGTTTATTCATGTCAAACGATTTTAGCTCCAGCAGGAACGATGAGACCAGCACCAAGCGGAGGAGGTTTGAATCAACTGAGCTTATCACACAGAGGTTTCAAAAGTTCACATTACAGATCCCCGGTACTTACTTAAAGGGAAAGGGCTGAAACATCCAATATATTTCACTCAGATTGACAACCTAGTAAACACTCCAGCAGGATAACCGTGATCCTTAGGACAATGGAAACATTTTAGTTAGAAACCGTAGAAGTTACAAGGCTGAGATTTATATGCTGTGGGGTAAATAAATATTCAGTTTCCATTAATGTTAATGGGAGTTAAGTGGCTAATTCCCCACACATTATGCTGAAGATTTACTTCCCCGTGTTTTATAGAATAAATTAATTTATAGTCTTTCTGGAGGTTAGACCTGAGAAAAACAAAGAGCTCAGAGTTTACTCCAGTTTTATGAGGTCATTTTTTTAAAAGGAGGTTTATTCCCCAAACAGAAGGAAAGGTTAGAAGAGCACAAAGTTAAAGCAATCCCCTCCATGGGATGCCAGGGAGATTTGTGGCAGGCATTTAATCCAACCTTACAGACGGAGAGACACACAAAGATCCACATAAAATGTCTTAATAACAGAAGCCGGAAATTCGTAACAATAATAAAAGCTGACATTTATACAGAGCCTTTCATCCATACATCCACAAGCTGGATTTTGCATTCAGAGGCATTCACAAAATTCCCTTTGAAAACCACTTGTTATTTCACACTCAAAGGGCAAAACGCATCAAGTAGGCTGACTTCGGTACTACTGAAACTCAGTCAACCTTGGGCCAGACATCCTCAGGCTTTTAAGACTCCAGGAAGGTAGTTAAGCATGTTTCTATTTATCAGCGTATTCTTGTTAACTTCAACAGATTTTTCATGTGTTTAAGAGTATGTATATACCTTCACAAAGCAGGACCTACAGCAGCACTTAACGCAGTCATCCCATGCATCTCTGTGCAAAATTGCACTGAATGTGATGTCTTTATCAGATGCTTCAGTCTCTAGAATGACCCCATAAATTTTCATTGCTGGTGAAAAACATTTAACCTCAGTTTTATCAATAATTTACAAGTCTCAAGAATCGTTTGCACAGTTTGCTAACAGTAACCCATAGTCCATGGACCCAAAGACCATGCATTCATTCTAAACAATCGCATTCTTTCCTTCCTCTGTTGTGCAATGCTATGTATTTGCACTGAAATTCAGATTAGTGACTACAAATGAGACAATTAAACATTTGTTTCACTTTAGCCCTGTTTGAGAAAGAACAGCTATGGACAGAGTGAGAGAAAAATTCACAGCAGTATTTTCAATAGGGCTCAGTGATCTGCTGCACATAAGGAGCAGCCTCTTTTCCTTATTCAAATGTTGAGCTTTCCCAGGCAAATAATATCCTCCACTAACTGATCATTCATTCATCTACAACTCCGCACAAGCAAATCCTTTTCACTGACAAGGTCACTGTCACCGTTTTATTTTGATCAAACATTGCTTTTGTATGGTGCGTATTGGATCTTTTTTTCCTTTTTGGCATGAAAACAGCCTCTCCAGATCTTTGACAGTAACTCTCTGCACTCATCTTTCGTTAGGACTCAGCTCCCTCAGATCACCCTGTATTTAGCGGAGCCGGCGGCGGAAGGGACCCCGCAGGATCAAGCGGACCCCGCTCGCCGCGTGCCAGCGTCACTCAGCACCGCGGTGCTAACGCTCCTGGCTCTCCCTTCCCTCCCAGCCTCGGAGCAACGCTCTGGACGGAGCCAGTGAACATCAGGGCGACGCTCTGGATGCAACCTGTGAATATCAGGGCAATGATCTGGATACAGCCTGCAAATATCACCCATGGTTGGAGCAGTCTGAGCTTGTGCTGGACTCCCCAAGAGCAGATCCTGGAGGAAAGGAAGGCAGTGGCGAGAAGGCTGATCTGCAATGTGATTCCCTGGCATATGTTTGAGATGTTATTTACTATCCAGTAAAGCAATTTTATAGCAATCCTGCATTTTATTTTCAAACACTTCTATGAACACCCTCTGTATATCAGTCATTATCTGATTATGGAAACTTTCACAACGGTTTCCGGGCAGCTTGCAAAAGCTGCCAAGGAATTCAGCCTGGCAGAGGTTTGAACTTTATTGCTGCTTTTCACAGAAAGGCTGAAGAATAAGTAACGGAGATGAAAAAATGTATTTCCATGACCCATGCTAATGCAATAGGCCCAGAGCATGAAAAAAATGACCTTTGGTGGGTTATACAGTGCAGATAACCTGCTCACAGCCATCTGCCAGTGGATTGTGGGACTCCATAGCCCCTCTGGCTTTTTTATTACTTCTTGCAGAAGACCAATAAATAAATGTCATGTTATTACTGAAAAAGCATCAACAAGATATAGAACAATTATTAATTGTACTTAAAGTTACTCAGTCAGATGGTATGTGAGCATCCTAGCGAGATGATGGGCAGGTAGAGAAAGAAATCTCTCCATTTAAAAGAGATAGCTGACTCAACCAGTTTGTTTTTGCTGGCTACATGTGAATAGGATTGCTCCTGCACAGATTACTTTTACATTCTCTGCTTTTCCATGGGGACAATACCTTGTCTTTTTAAGCCATTTAATCATGTTGATAATTTTGATTCTTTACGGTAGGCAGTTAGCCAAGGCAAATGTTTGTGTTGTTTTAAAAACTTAAAGTGTATCACTGTGGGAAACTTAAAATATACAGATAACTTCAGAAAGCATTTTTGAAAAAAAGTTGTGATAATATACCCTGTTATTTCATTTCTCTTCTATTAATTCTACATGTAGTTCAGTGTTTTCATGGGCTGTTCTTCTATCCTCTCCCCTTCCCACTCCAAATATGTGAAAGTCTCGATATGATGCTAATTGAACCAAACCACCAACATTTTTGCAACCACGAAAGCTCCAGACGAAAGAGCAAAAATGAAACATTATTTTTATCTCTGAAAGAGTGTTTGAAATATGCAGCTGCCACAAGAAAAAAGCACTTTGAAGTGTGTGTACATTAAATATTAGCACTAAACAGGACACAAAGCAGCAAGGGAAGCACAGGCCAAGTTTAATTGAAAAGGACAAACTTAAACCAGGCGCAGGGTTGGATTGCACGGGGAGCGTTTGTCCCTGCCAGGCGCTACTGATGCCACATGCCATGTGCTGCAGAGCACCGAGGGTGGCTAAAGCAAATCAGGGGCTGCCACCGCTGCATCTCGGCCCTTGTCAGCATCCCCGGGCACCAGCCAAAGGGCCACCAGCTCGGGGGCAGTTACTGATAGTAAAGTTGACCTGCAAAACCTGGGCTTGTGGAGTTGAATCCGGATTGCTGCACCATGCAAGCATTGGGTATAGGCAAGCAAATGAAGTCCACGACGGCTACCAGCCTTCATCCGTTCCCCAGGTGGCCCTTTGGTTCAATGAGTGTCCTCAAGCGGTGCTAGCACGGTACACACAGAGCCGAATCCACCCACCAGCTTCTCCTGCTGCATCCCCACGGCCTCAGACCTGCCTTGGACACGCGCACGGAGGCACGTGCCACTCTGCGGCTGGAGGAGCAACGACGTGAGGCTGCTGGGTGCTGTGCAACACAGCTTTAATCAGCATGTGCTTTCTATTTGCCACTGCCTGCGCTGGGCTTCCACGCACGCCGCCCGGGAGCCTTGCCGAAATCTGCAAAACATTAGCTGCAAAAGAGATGAAGGGAGCTCGGCCACTGCCCAGGCTGCAGAGCGCGGCTGGCTGGGAAGAAGTCATTTTGATGGAATTAAAGGAAATAGTAATCAGGGTTGTAGTGAGAACTCTCTTCCTCCAGCTAATGTATTTTCTTAAACAAAGCACAGGAAGTTATAACAGAAAAGCTCTTGTGTGCCCGGCCAGCGCAGTGGCGAGGAGCAGGAGGCAGCCGGTTTAACACAAATCTTCTTTGATTGAGGCCAAAGCAAAGGTGCTCCCCTCCCGCAGCACCCGGCCTTGCCCCGCTGCGGAGCCTCCTTCCCTGCTCCTGAAGAGCTGATCCCATGTTTTAATAAAAAGGGAACGGTCTATGCTTCCTCTTTTCACCGAACCCCTTCCTCCCCGTTTCCTCGCTGACGGTAAAGGCTCTTAGCGGCTCTGTTTTTCAGCAATAACCGTTTGCTAACCGAGGTCACACATACTGTCCGAGTGCCAGCAACCAGAAAGCTTAAATAAAGTGTTACTGAAGTAACTGTACAAATACCTTTTTCACAATAATCTGCTTGCTGTCTTTCATGTGTTTGCTAATGAGCTTTACCTCCTGTGGAAATTAAATGGGCTCTGGCTGCCTGATTTTCCAGCATTTGAAAAATAGATCGGTTTTCTGGAAAGGAGCTGGTGTTTGTTTTTCTGCGGTGATTTTTGTTTTTATTGCTCTAATGGCAGCTTCAGAAAATGAAATATCTGTCAAAACAAATCAGGAGGAGGAATGCTCAAAACTTGCCTTTTTTGGCACCAGAATGGTGCCAACATCAAATGCAACATCAAATGTTCATCATCTCAATTTTTTTTGAAATGCCGTACATGACTAAAATTAACCTCAGGACCAAAAATTAACAGATCTCCCATTAATTATATTTCAAGGTGCAGCAAGTCTCCAAAGTGGAACTCAAGGCCATATAGCTTTTTCTGATTCCAAAGCCTGAGGGCTTCTCCAGGCTTGTTATTACTGCTTTAGACACTCTTAACACTTTCCATCCCCATAACATCCCCATTAACAGAGGAGGAGGAGGAGACCGGAGAAATCCCAGGTTTGCAGACCTATGCCACTGATCCTATTAATCATACGACCAGCAGCAACACTAGTAACATTTACTGCTGCTGGGGGCAGTGACATGGGTTGCTGTGGGGTTGCTTGGGCAGATAACATGAGCACAAGGAATATCTGCAGACATAGGTCCCAGCTGAGGTGCTAAAGCAATTCAGTGTGCTGAGATGCAGAGCCACAAATGATGAGTTGATTGATAATAAAAACAGGGGATACTAATACATAGCACGGCTTGTAAGTCCAATGGGCCTCTCTGAAGTCAGCACAAGCACGTCTACGTGCATAACTAGTGGCTCTGATAAATGTGTCCCCAAATACAGCCTCCTTGGCACATCCCCGTAATTTAGGTGGGAAGATCACACATGTGTAGACTAGATCCTGCACAGGACGTGCTGCCTGTGGTACTGCCAAATATTTTCAGCACAGTAATTCTTACAGTGATTAGTAGAAAGCAGCTCTAGCTGGAAGGTTAGAAGCTGGATAGCATCATAGCAATGCTTTTGTTCAGTTGTTGAGTGCTTAAAATTGATCATGCTTGCAAAAATGCTTATTTATAATGGAATAATTTCCCAGCGGAGTCTGATAATAATAATAATAATAATAACCACCAATGCACAAATAGTTGTGCAAAGAGTGAAGTCCTCAGGTTTGTGGTCCAAAAGACACTAGTTACAAATCTTACTGTGCAATTTCTAGAATTGAAGACTGAGCATGTAGCTTCAAGGAAATGTGGATAAATATATTTCTAAACAAAAATAATAAAAAAAAGGAAGCACAGACAGACTACCATGTTTAATATTCTCCAGATGCAACCTGAGGATCACAAGATCCAGAGATTAATAAGGGGGAAATTTTTCTATGTCAACACTAGTAAGAGTTGTAGAGGCTAAAACACTCTGGAATCTGAGTTCAGCCATGAGAATATTCCCTCAGTGAAGAGCCACGATTCTCTGGTAATGAAATAATGGGAAGAATAATGCATTGCACTTACACAGTCCTATATGGGAAGTGGCAAATAAGGACAGTGGTTGTATCTGTGTAAAAATAAACCCCAGGCTGGGCTCAGAGCCAGCCCTGCTGCTCACCTACCCTCGTCTCCCGCTGCAGAGACCTGAGCCGGCTCGGAGCCACCCAGCAGCTCAGGAGGGGACAGCCACACGCATGTCCATGCTCTGCAGCACGAGCAGGGCATCACCGGTGGGATCTGGCCTCCTCTGTGGGTCCCACTTCTGCTTCTCTTTCCAGGGTGCTGAGCAAAGCTCTGGGTTCTTCTCAGCAAATATTTAATCTGAAGAGGAGAAGTAACTTTTTTAAAATAGCCAATTTTGCCTCTCACGTGCTACTAATGAAGTTTTCTGTGCCTTTAGGCGGTGTTGCATTACAGTTTTTAAGTAAGTGTTAACATAAATCCTGTTATTTGTTGGTATATCTGTTCTGATCTGATTTGATTAACTCTTATCTTTGCTCTTGTGGATTTTATTAATTGTAGCCACTACAAAATCAAATTTTAAAAAGCCATCATTAAATTACCAGCATTTGAAATAGTCCTCAGAGAAGCACCTCTAAATGTGACCAGCTTCAAGCCCCATCACTTTTATCCCCTTTTAAGGAGTGTTGTAAGATCTTCTGTTTTATACATGAAATGTCGTGTTGTCCAATATCACAGCACTACATCACATAACACATCCAGTTCTGTAGTATTAAATCCCTTCATGTTTCGACATTGTATTCCAATTTGCAATATTAATGTTGTAAGAAACATATAGTGACAACTGAAACTTTCAGAAGAACATGCTGTTTCCATTCCAGACACCCGCTATCATTTCCAGTAATGGGTAGCCAGTCTGAATGGATGTTTCTAGCAGACAATAGCTGTAGGACTGTTAAAGCACTGGTGGTACTTGTGAAACCACAAATATGCAGGTAATCTGTGAACGGTAAAGCATTCCCAAGAACTTTGACTCTTCCACTTCAAATCTTAATTTCTTATTATTCCCTAAAAAACACAGAATAATAGCAACAATAATCACAATGACACAATAATAACAATAATAATATTCAGTGGTAGGCTAATTGTGAAGTATCTTCCCATTACACCTCAGTGCACAGTTAATTCTCTGTCCATGCAGAGCAATTCATCTTGAAAATGTCATTTAGAAAGACACAAGACTTTGATGACTAAACTATGACTAACACTAAGAGGCAACTTTGATTTTGCCCTCCAAGATCCCAGAGTTTCCAGCTTCTGTCTGTGCCACCCTGCTTACCCGAGTGTTATTACACTCCCACCATGGGTCTCTCCGTGCATGCTCAGAGGAAATCAAGTCCACACTTTCAGGTTTCCCAGTCAGCCTTATCAGCATCTTCCTTTCACATCATCAGGACTAGCTCAGACGTCTGCATACATGATGTTGCTGCTCTGCCTGCAGCTGTGCTAATACCTGAAAAATGCAAAAGAAGTAAAATGAGGGTCGGCTTTTGAAAACACGATCGTTAAAGTTGAGAGAAAAAGGACAGAGCTCACCTTGCCCTCCAGGCATTGCACCACCTCTGTGGGAATCAGCCATCCAGGTGGACCATCTCTGCCCCAGCTATCTGCGTGCACTCACTTTTTTGCACCAAAAGGGCTTTTCTAGCAACCCAGCAGCATCAGCAAAACCCTCCCGCGCTTTGGGATGCAGGATTCAGTTCACCACAACTCATTACCACGGAGCTATCTCCAGCACTCTGCCTCTGCATCGCCAATCCTGGCAGACTGAGAGGATTCCCAGTGGGATGCAGAGCCCTTGAGGCCACTGCGGAGCCCAGCTGCCACCAGCTGCCAGCCCGGGGCTATGTGCTCTGGCCCACATGGGTGCCCATGGTGGGGACCAGGTGGCTGCAGGCCAAATGGGAGCACCGTGCTGCTCCAGCACCCGCAGGGACCATCCGCTATGGCTCCAGATGGGCAGCACTTGGGCTGTTTTCTGCTGCCTCAGCAGAGAAAGAAACCCACCACCTCAACCAAAGTCTGAGGATTTAGCCCATAAATCTCAGGACTTTGATGAATTCCTTTCCTTTTTTTTTTTTTTTTTTCCCTCTTGTCACAGATGTTAATGTTTTCCTAGCAGTTATATGTTATCTTGGTGAAATGCAAAGAAAATAGAAACCCCATCTGAAATTTTGCAAAGGATAAAGCAGAATAGCATGGATCAGTTAGTACAGCAGTCAAGATTAGATAAGCAGCATATGCCCAGTGCTGGCTCTGAGAAATTAGTACAAATGCAAAAGTCATTTTTAGCATGTGTTCGTGGTACAAAGTCCTTTCACTCAGAGGGGAAATATATTGTGCTGTAATATTGATGTTTCTCACCTGTCAGCTGAAAACATATTGGAAGAGGCAAAGTAATACTATTTCACTAGCATTACAATATTATTGCCAGAAATAGGCTTATTGCGTCTTCTGAGTCAAAACCAATAGCATCCAGCATGCCCCTATTTACCTCTTGCTGATTCCGTCATATGACATTTTTATATAAAGAGACAATGATTTAGAGAAAGTATGCAACAGAAATGAAATAATTTTGCCTGTCAGAGGAAGTTTTGAGGCCACATGACTTCATGTATGCAGAAAACTATACAGTACATTTAATACTTGCTCCTTTTTTTTTCAAAACAAAACAATTCAGAACACAACTTCTTTCATAGTCCTTTATCATGATAATGGTGATGATGAAAAGACAAATTAGCCATTTTTAAGCTATTTTCTACTGAAAGTAGGTTTTAATATGGTAATAGTAAAATAAAAGATTGGGAACTCAATAACTAACATATTTGTCTGCAAACTGTTCATTGCAATGTGGCATTACAGAAGGCTGTTGCATTTCAGGGGAACCAGGAGCCCTTATTGAGGCTGGGGAATCCCGGTCTCCATTGCATTCAGAAAGGCAGTTTTCATTGCCAATGTTATGTATGCACAAACTGAACACATCAGTAATGTCCCGAGAAGATTTTAGACACGACAAAATCCCTCCCACCAAGGGAGTCTAGCCAAATGAGCTGTCTATTTTAGGCACCCAAGTCAAAGCTAAACAGGAGCAAATACTCCCACAGACACTGCAATTTCTTGTGCAAACAGTGGCTGAACAACTGGATAATTCTTGCCATTATTTCTGCATCATTTCGGGTTATCACACACAGCCTCGGATGCTTTGCAAATTCAAACAACATGCACAGCTAAATGTGCACATTGTATACATCCATCCCAGTGCAGCAGCTCCGCTGGGCACCCGGAGCACCGCTCCTACGCCTCTTCCTCACTACATCAAAAATGTTTCTCAGTTCCACATCTGTATTATTCTTTATACAAGAAACAAATTGCTCCCCTAGCACACAAAATTCCTCTCCACAGTCATTAATCTCACATAAGTGATGCTCACCTGACACTGTTTCCGACATAGCGAAATCCCAATCTTCCAGGCCTGGAATACCTGACCTCTTCTCCCCTCTAACTAAAGGGAATCATAATTCATTTTTTAAAAGGCTGCATCCTCCCACAGAGCGAGGGAAAGCACAGTGCTGCCCGTGTGTGCAATATGTATCTTATAAAAGAAATTCTTTTGTCAAAGAAACCCACAAATTATAACCTAAGGCATAAAAATGAGATCGAGATCCCAGCTCAGATTTAGATGTGAACACGCTATGATCAAAGATCTTGGAAGCCGTGGTAGTTACACCCTGCTGCAAGGATCGCTGCTTCTTTAAGCATAAAGCAAGTGACTTAGAACCCTTCACTGGAAACATTTCCAAAGCACACATGGGAGTTTGATCAAATATAAAGTTTTCAGGAAAAACATATTTTTAATTAAAAAAAACATGAAATTAGGTTTAGCTCGTCTCTGTAAAAATAAAGGTTATAAATAGATATCAACCCAGCCTATAAAAGTATGGGCCCAAGATATTGCCATGAGTACCACCATAACTCAGTCAGTGCTAAAGCTGACTGGTGAAATATTGCTGCACTAAAGTGTTACTATGTCAATGCTTGAGTTAAGCAAATGACTCCTACCATAAATAGCGCATGTTTCCTATAAATTAGATGGATGAACATCAAAATCTCTTATTTACTATAGTGCACAACTACTGTGGTAAATTTAGAAAATATTTTTCAATTTTTCAATATTCCTATGGCATTAATCCCACTCTCTGCCTTTTCCATTATTACCATTTTAAGTCAATGAGTCTATACCCAAAACAAGTGTCATAAGTAGAGCCAGCTGATAACTAACATGAATCATTTATTTCAATATAAGGCAAATCAATATATGACCGATTTTTCTAGCTGTACTTATTTCTGGTTAGAAAATACAGAGAATTTCAATGGCCATTTCAGAATCCATTTATAAACTATATAATGGAGATGATATTTTCCAAACCTGGCTGGCCTGTCTCTTCTAATTAATGATGTGGTGCACTGAAATAGATTGCTGTGTATTTTGCAGAGTGTTGCTTGAAGTTTGACTTGTCTCACTGCCATTGGCTTTCACAGCTGTTGCCATGAAAACTCCGAATCATTATGAAAGAAAAAATAGATGCCTGTGCAGTAGAATAAGGGCAGAAGTTTCAAATAACATACTGAGATATGAACATGCTTAAGTAAGAGTGCCATCACTACCAAATACCAAAGATTGCTACTCCGACCTTCATCCAAGAGTATAAATGGCTGTCACGTTCTTGTGCCATTTAATCCTCAGCTTTGAGCTCAGCTGCAGAATTAGCCACAGCACCTTCTGAATTTCTTTTACAGAGCTCAGAGCAATGAGTAATTTTGCAGGCAAAGCCGAGTCCAATCGGTTGAAAATCGCTTTTGATCACAGTCCCTTCTATGGGCTTTTGCTGGCTAAAATCCACCAACTCTTCTCTGGATACCTTGTGAGATATCCAGTGGCTATAAAAGCTGTCAACTTCTATAATAACTGCACTTATATGTATATCTATATGTACTTTTTAAAGTGAAATTTATTTTTATATATGTGTACATATGTATGTGAATTAGATATATGTGAATGCAGATTCTTTTGCCCATGGATCTGTTCATACACAAGTTTTGTTTAAATATGTCCAGCTGCAGAGCCTTGGCAAGGCGGCTGCTGTACAACACAAGCACTAACTCAGTTGTCACTCTGGATACAGAGCTTTCAGACAATGTGACATTTCTACTGATGGATGATGTACCCAAACATCATGTCTATGTAATAAATGCATATAAGTGAGTAAGCACATTTCATTCCCAAACAAAAATCATGCCTAGGAGAACAAGAAATCAACAAACACATGCGGGAAGTGAGAGGTCACTGGAGGGAGCTTTTCGCACTAACCCTTTAATTGCTGCTAAACTGGAAAGAGCAGGCACTGAGTTAATGTGTGGAGAGATAAAGGTCTCCATGGCTTTGTTCCTTCCCATCCAAGTGAACATCTACCAATGCAACCAGGGATTTCTGATACTATAAAATGTTTCATGTGTTAGCCCCTTGTCAACCCCTTGTCTTCCTCATCCTCGTCCTGCTGGGAGGGTGGGAAGGGAATGTTGACCGAGTGCAAAGCCCCCAGAAGCTCTCTGCAGCCATCAGGTGGTCCAGGATCCATAATCTGAGAAACTGGAAGGCAGAAACAAGCTTTCTCTGTTCTAATCCAACACCATTTGGTGTTTTCTCTTACAGGCTGTTCTCTCCACCTCACTGCACAGAGAAAACACCCCAGAGTATCCTGTTCAGAGCCACTTCCTCACCCCGTGTCCCGCTGGATGCAGCTTCGGAAAGGGCAGCAGAGTGGAGAGGCAGTCGCTGGGGATCGAGAGCCTGTGGGAATCCTTCCCAGCATATGGAGCGGCCTTGAGCAGTGAGCAGGGGCCTTTCCTGCAGCAAGTGGAAAATGGGCTTCACCTCCCTGTGGTCTCGCTGCGGTTTGCTTCCCTTGCGATATTATTTTTGAATAGCAAGCAGGAGCTCTGCATTTCTTGCTCTGTTTAGTAAATCCAATAACCAAACCTGGCCCACTTCTGGGTGGTCTTTGCAAAATACCAGAAAACCACGCCAAGGCCATGTGATATAATAATCATAAGGAACACATGGATTGCTTTGACAGATACCTCAAAATCTTTTTTTTTTTCAAGAAATGGGATGTTTCAACCAGTATGTCCATTCCCTTTGACTTTTTTTTTCTTTTTTCCCCCTACTTCTTTTTCTCATTCACTGCCTTTGTTCTGCTTCCTGGCAAACCAGAAGCACCATCCTGGAAGGTGAAGATCACTGAAGCGTTGCTCCTTGCCTTGGTGTTAGGGTGGGCCACAGTACACTGCACCAAAAGCCTTCCACATTCAAGAGCTCATATTTGACTTGCTGGGCAGACCGGCCGGTTTCATGACCAAGAATAAGAAAGCGAGATGCGTAGAAGCCAGCTACTAAAGCCTAAACGTAAGCATGGTTTCCTTTTATTTTCCTAAACATTCTGTGGGCAGAGCTGGTGCCCAAGGTCTTCTCTTGCTGCACGAGGCCAGCTTGGATGGTGACATGCCAGCCCACACAGCCCCAGTGCTGCCAGGGGGTCCCCAAAGAGCTGCTGCTCCTCAGCCCCGAGCCCCCACACTCCAGCCTGGCTCTCCACACCAACATAGCCGAGGCTGTTCTGCATCTGCCGTCTCCAGGACTGCTTTTGAGACGTCGTACACTGCACGACAGACTAAGCAAAGGGCTACAATCCAGTTCCCTTTGCTTCTGCACGCAGCGTGGTTTGCAGCCAGAAGCAGAAGCTGCTGGCAGATCAGCTCGCACACTAACTCGCACTGCTCTCTAGTCCCTTGCAGGACCAGGAGCACAGCGGGTCGCCAGCCAGATCGTCTCCCCGTGCACTGGGATTACCCCCAAGCATGCTCAAGCCAAAGGGAAAACGAACATTGCCTCTCACTGCTAGCTCAGGCCTTCCCAGCTGCCAGCCACTGATGATATATTGCACATAACACTTTTCCTTTCAAAACTTTTTACAGCTGCATCGTATGTACACACAGTCAGTTCTGGACAGAGGAACCCAAGTCTCATCAGAGGGGAAGGACAAGCTGGCCAGAGAGGCAGTAGTAAATTCCTGCTCTGATACTGATCAAATTAATATCCATTTGGAGATTTGGAGCAATAAAACTCTTGATTCTTAAGGGCCTGATCCAAATTACATTACCTCAGTGGGCTGTTTGCTCCCCTCCAGTTGCCTGTGGAACAGCGCCTAGTTGGGCATCTGTGCTCTTATTTGTCACTGCCCTGATTTAATTAATTGCCATAGTATTAAAAATACTGGTTTAATTCATGCTTACATTAATATTAATCATTCTTGTCTCTTTTCATAAACACAGGCCCTAATTCAAGTATCAGAATTTTGTACAGCAGACACAGCCAAAACGGTGATGAAAGAGAATTTCATGATCAGAAGTTGGCTGATACAGAAACAGAATGTAGTATCATGACCAGAGTAAAACTGCGTGATTGATATTTCTCCTCCTTTACTTCCAGCTGCTGTGACTGGTGTGAGATCTGTCTGGAGATAACAGCATCCCACGAAGGGAGCTGATGCTGGGAAGGAGCGGTGAATGGGCCAGGGTATACATTCCCTATTTCCTGCCTGACAGGCATATATGTTTCATTAGCTGGCTATTGCACTCCCTGGATGCCAGGTCCTTTCTATAGGACACCGTAACTCAGGTGCATTCATAGAGATGCTCAGGGTTAGGCAGGCACAGCCTGAAACCTTCATCCTCGTGTAGCCTGGACCTTCCCAGCTCTGCATCTTCTTGCCGTGCTACCTTTACACAGAGCCACGTCTGCTCCACCAGGACATAGGGAAAGCAGGATGGGCCTCCTTGAGGGAGGGAAAGTGGCTCTGTAGCTATGGGACCAGAGAGAATCTCAGGCATGCTGATCTCCATCCCCCGCGCTGCCCATGCCCCTGTGCAGCCTTGGTGTCCCATGTTGGCTTTGGCTGGTCACTGGCACTGAAAGGGGAACAGCAAACCAAGTTTAATGTCGAATAGCAAGACCAGGGTGCCAAAAACACTCACCATCAAATGACTGAGCTCCCATCTGCCGCACGAGGCTATGAGTGACACTGGCATGCTGCTGTCCTTGGGCACCTCGAGTATGGCACAGTGCCCTCCCTCCTCCTCTTCAACAGCCCAGCTCCATGCAGGATTCTCAAATACAAGGATTTAGTGTTTGCTCCCTCATACAGTGCTGGACCGTGCCAGCCACGGCTCAGGGAAGGCTGGGACAAGCTGGGGTGAAGGGGGCATCCCTATGAAGACAGAGGGAGACTTGTACAACAGCAAAGACAAGAGGTCAAATCCTTTATTAACAGAATCTGTGAGCAATTATGGCCAGCCTTGAATATGGGAGGTATGAGGGCAGCCATTAACGTCTAGGGGAGTGGAGGAAAGAAGACAGAGAGATGAAAGCTGAACACCTTTTTGAACCTCAGCCAAAGCTTTATCAACAATATAACTAAGCGAACATATCCTGCTCAGCGAGACACGTATTCACCCTGTTTCATTACATTCTGTTTTGTCCTCAGTCATGATGGATCCTGCTGAGACTCGTGTTTAACAGCTCCTTCCTGGAGTGGCTCAAGCAACAACAAGAAAAAAAATATTGTGAAAGTTACACCCCATTGAAACTGCATCCTAAAGGGACCCGGTGAGTGCAGTAATTACCAGACTGACTATGAACACTAGGGCTGCACTTGGCTCAGAGGCTGCTGTACATTTTAGAATTAAAAAGGACTCTAAGCAGACACACACATAGACATACACACACACACACACACACAAAAAAAAAGGAAATTAGGGACCAGAGAGTAGGCACAAGAGCAATTCATCATTCCTGATAAGGAACCATTAGGCTGCATCTTGATAGGAGCAGAACCTAGGGACGCCTGCCTTTTTAAGCTTACAAATGCAGGGTAATCCCCAACTGTTCTCAGATAATGGAAAACTGCATTAACCTGCTAATGCTTCCCAGTGACTCCACCACACTCACCCCCTTACAAGCCTCTGCTACTTTGTGCACGTTCCGGGTGTCCAAATTCTGATTTCCACCCTCTGGGACCAATGCAGAATGACTTGGTACAGGAGAGCAGAACGCAGCCCCTTGCTATTTCTGTTTGAACATGATTCCTGGCTTGTTTTAGCACTTTGGATAGCCTTGACATGCTTTGACTTGCCTGCACCAAAAATGTAAACAGCAGCGCTAAGTGCAACAATTAACATTGTGTCTCCGCAGATGTTTGTTTCCCGCGAAGGCGCAAGGAATTCGAGTGGGGAGAAGCTGGGTACGCAGCGGCTCGAGGCTAATGCAGTCCGGGGCAAACTTCCCAACTGCACTTTTATAAACAGCTCAAGCTGCTCCCCTTTCTTGGGTGATGTCACCGCTAACCTCAGAGCGGGCTACAGCGTTGAGATTCATCATCTGCCAGACGCTCTTTTTGCCCCAGTGCGTAGCAGGAGGCACCTTGGTAAAACAGTATGTGAAGGCAGCTGGAGGCTTAAAAAGTTGCAGCTTCATGTGAATGGAAAGCAGTATGTTTGAGATTCCCTGGAATTTTCATGCAAACTGTCTCACTCAGGTCTGCAGATAATGCCGTCCAATCATTGTAGATTATAACTTCCAAACAGCAAGATAACCTTCATCATCAAGTAAAGGCAAAAATGCCATTAGCAGATAGGTGACTTAGCTCAATCTAACCATTCGCTCATGAGTCTGAATTTATGTCATCAGCTGTGATGAAATGAGTGTTTTCTTAGATAGATATGGACAACTAACACAGCACAGAACTCGGCAGTCTTCAAAGGATTCAGAGTTTGCAGCCTCTTTAAATTCTCTGGCTGAAGTCAAACATTTGTCTTTCTTATCACTTTCACTCAAGGGATGTGTTTTTGCAATATTACATCAGGTTCATTTGCCCACAGAAGAGGCCAAAAGGTGAGGTCCAAGAGATGAGCATTGCCTTCACTTAGGTGACAGTAACCCATCAGCTGTGCCGGAGCTACTCAGAGATTCCCGGGAAGGACTTGACAGCAGGACCATAACACTCTGTTAGTGCACTTCTTATATCACCACTGGCAAGAGCTCTCTAAATCTGGCATCTTCCAGCTGAGACATTTCAAACGAGAGCTCAAAGTTGAGGTAATCAAACAAGCAGTAAAGAGTTGAACCAAACAATGAATAACGGTAGGACATCTGCCTTGCTTCCCCTCATCAGAAAAATGTATTAAGCTTGAGTAATTACAAGTGCAGTGTTATTTTGTGTCTAAACCTATTTTGTCAGCACGTTATGCCTCCACAGTATGCAAGCCACAGGAATAGGATAAATTCTTTAACAGATCACCTGTGTTTTCTCATTTTCTTCTCAAATGACTGCGCCTCAGATGCTCACGTACCCTCTTTTAAGCCCTTTCTGAGCCAATCCTGCATGATTCCTTGCAGCACTGCTCTCATCCCTCAAAAGATCATGAGAATGAAAAAAAATTTCATTCGAAGAAGTAGATGTCTTGTGGACAACAGCATGGCAGAATCATTCCTCCTGAAGTCAAAAAGTTTTAATTTTATTGAAGTCACGCAGTCAGAAATTGGCCAATTGAACACTCACCAAAGAACCTCCACATAAGCTGAGTATGATTTCACATGATAAAGAAGTACCTTCGGCTTCAGGTGGAACACTTAGTCATCTCTCATTATTCAAATATAGTGAAAGGTGTCATTGCTCTATATCGCAATGATAATATATAGCAGATATTGCTAAAGAGTTTTATTTTCCTGCAGCCTCCCATGGAGGCTCACAGAAAAAACAAATGAAGTGAGCAATGAATGACCATGGGCATCAGCCCCTTTGGGCACAGGACAGGCTGAAGGTGGCAGATTGTTTTATTCAAGACGTGACTACAAACCCTGAGCTGATCATTTGCTGCTCTTCAACCAAGATAAACAAAACATGTCCGTACTGTGCACATGCAATTTTTCACAATGCTACGACCTCAGCAGCTGACAGTCTGGGCAAGGGAACAGTCACTCAGTACACACATGCTGACTGGGTTTTAACACACAATGAATGTGGCAGATGTGGATATTTTTCTAAGCTAGAGGTGTACTGGAGCATTTGAAATGCTTCTTACCTGATGCTACCTGCTGATAACTACTACTATTCTTTGCAGCTGCAAATGACTTCAAAATGAAGGCAAAGTTCCAGATGAGCCTGAAGTTGACCCCAGCACAAAGTTCAATTCTCAGCTACGCTAAGAATACAGTCAACCTCATTGTGCGTCTTGTTGAACAAAGAGGACAGTCTCTTATATTTGGATCCAGATGAATTGTTTTTTTAGGTCTACAGTTCTTTGGGCAGTTTTGTCAAGCTTGTTGCTGTACCTGGCCAAAAACTGTCCTAAGTAGAGATGATTCACCAGCTTAGCATGGTTGGGTCATGCTGGTGTCTGCACAGAGACATAAATGACATCAGCTCCAGCCAGCCACCTTTCCCACAGTGGCTCATGTGACCAGAGACCTGACTTGAGATATGAGGGTCACCTAGGCAAGGCTGACCAGAAGGTTTCTGCACAGAAAAAGCTAAAGCAAAGCACCTCTAGGACTGTTCTTTTGGCCATTAGTAGCACTTCTCAAATGCACAATTTGAAACACAAATAAAAGTAGCTGTAATTCCTCTCTCTGCACTCCCCATCTTCAAAGAGCTTCCAAGGACAGCTTGTATTCTTCACTCTTTTGTTAGCGTGCTCTGAGTGACATTAGAAACCATTTTTGGCACTGTCTGTTATCATCACGTTCCTATAATTGCAACCCACAACTAGCCACATGTTGGAAGCAGCAGTGGGAGGCTCCTCTAACACTATCTGACACTCACTGGAGAGTTTGTACAGCCCCAGTCACAGCTCCACTAGGCAGCAGATATCAGCCCTATGTACTATAGACTTGCTGAAACATTATCATACATGAAGGACTAATTAGGTGTGCTGGGCCATTATCCTTTTCTGAGCATTGACTGATGAAAAACATAATTAATGGCAGCTTTCATAAATAGACTCCAGAATGTAGAACTAAATTAAAAAGAAAACAGCTGCTGCTAATGGAAATAAAGACCATTTCTTGATTAAAATATCTGCCTGTCTTTCCGTGGGAGTTTTTCCAGAATGGTGGGATGGAAGAGTGTAACAAGATCTGGGAGCAGAGAATCTGCAAAGCTTTCTGCTGAAAAAGACCTAACTTCTCCGTTTGATGAGACATCATGTTTTCCTCTTACACGTTTGGGGATGGGAGAGAGCTATACAATTGCTGTCTTCATCTCACTGTCTGTGTGAATGGCTTTATTAACCTTGGAGATTAACCTTGACATGAGCAAATCCAGTTCAGCCTTAACATTAGGTAACACTTCATACTACATGAATCTGCTAATCTAGGAGCATCTGGATTCCAAAAGCACACGCTAGGACCCTCCTTACTATATCGCAGAGCTCTGAATCCAGCACACAATACCTGTACAATACAATACCTGTACAAGCCTTACATTAGCACATATAGTGGATTCTGACACCAAGCTCCAGTAAGAGACCCATAGCTGAGTGCATTTGTCATGGGAAGAGTGACTACGGACTCAGCTGAAGTTTGATGATGTAAATGAAAGGGGCTGAGAGATGGGAAATGCCAGAATGAACATTTTTTAGGTTCTAAGGCCTTTCTCTAACACTGTCTGTCGCTGTGTAATGTCTTGAATCATGGGCCTGCTTCCCAGGAGCCCAACATGGTCCAGAGTTACTTGCTTAGCTGTGGGGCAGCTCCTGGTGGATTTGCACCAGAAAGCCACTGCTCTGATGCTTGGACTTCCTCAGTCTTGGTCTTGCCTTGTTCAAAATGATAGATCTTTTCCATCACTCTGACGCCTGTGAGCTAAGCCCTAGAAATCCTATGCCCTGTGCAGACAAGGAAATACATGCTCCATACCACCTGCACCCAAGGAATGACGGCATATGAAAGGCTGCGTTCAGGCTGCATTATCAGATTCAAAGTGGAAAATAAAGAGGGAGGAGAGGCTGAAAGATGAGCCAGCCGGGAATGCCGGTTGCTTTCACCTTTGATCCGCATGGTGCTTTGATGTGGTATTTCAATCCATCAGACTAGGTAACGTATCCTAGACCTCACTGCACCACCAGTAGATTTAAATAAGGCAGCAAGCTATGCATTTTGGCTACCAGTTCATGGCATAATTCAGTCCCAGTTCCCTTCTCATCTCTCTTTTTTTTCTCTGCCTGCAGATCCTAATAGGAAATTCCCTCGGCATTTCTAATGGATTTCGGGGAAGGGAAGCAGAAAACCACACGAGTATTCTTCTCCATTTAATGATTTTATCAGGGGCCCAGAACACAATTCTCTAGCCTGAGGAGGTTTGATTTTCCTTATGAGATGTAAATGCATTAGATTATGTGCAGATATAGAGCACTTGGGAATGATCTGCATAAAACACTTCTTTCTAGTGATGTGCACACTTGTTCCTCTGAGGGAAGGCAGCACGCGCACTGAATGCTGCAGCACATTATTCTGGTGATCCAGAGGCCTTAATCTTCTGGCAAAGGCATAGATGTGAGATGCTGTTTGTACCACTGGCTCAGCCACAGGTTTGCCCCACCACCCTACCAAATCATTCAGTCTCCCTGTGCCGTGGTTTTCCCACCTGCAAAATGGGAACAGAGCTCACCTCCCTGGGCTCCAGGTGGCCAAGGGACAAGAGGTGACCTGCGCAAGAGCTAGGTAGTGTCCTGTGGCTTGGTCCTCTCTGGAGTCAGCAGCAGCATCAGATTTATTTGGCTGCCATAGGATTATCCCTGATTCCTCTTTCGCACTCACACTAGCACAGGTGTGAGCCTGAGCTCCTGAGCCCAAGATGCTTGAACTGTTTTCAAAGACCAAAACCAGCACTACCTTTGCCTGACCAAAGGAGCTCTTTGCCCTCATCTCCCTGCCTGTGCCTCCACCTCGGCACACGCACAGGAATCCGTGTGCCCAAGCAGTGTGTGTGCCAGGGCACACACTGGGATGGTGGCACCACTGAGGCTCTCCCGCTCGCTCAGTCGCAGCCATTTACACCCAGGCTTTATACTGCAAAGCAGAAACTCAGCCCTTTTCTCCCAGGCCTGGGCATCAAGACAGAGGGGCCTCACAGAGATAGAAAGGTCTGTGTTGGGCTCGAATGTGGCAGCCCAAGGTGGTGGCACCTGATTCCTCGACACTCCCATCGCAGCCTAGCAGCTGGGGTGGGAATCTCAGCTCACAGCCCCTGCTGCTCACACTTTGCTGCAGTAAATTAAATTGCCAGCATAAAGTAATCCAGCAGACTGGGAACTGCAAAGGCTGAGGAACTGGCAGACGTTTGAGCCGCTCTCCCCTTGCACTATGAAACCAGAGGCTGCTACCCTCACCACCCTGGGAAGATTTGGCAAGGTTTGCCCAGCAGCGTACTAAGTGGGCCGTGCAGGAAATCTGTGTCAGACCAGATCATCACAAAGGGGTCAAATTTGTGTCTCCAGGGGCCCTGACCCACGCTCCAGTCACAGGACAGGCCTTTTGCTTGGAGGAGCAGCCAGCTACTGCTGGTCCTTTGGTGGTCACGGATGCTGCCTGGTGGCCACACGCGCATGGAGCCACCTTGCAAGTGGCTGACTCGTGCACTATGAGAAGTGTTATTTTACCATTGTCTTTCTAAAGCCCTGTTGAAAAGTCTGAAGAATAGAAAGAAATCTATTATTGTAAACAAGCACTCTCTAAAACGCCTGCGAAACAAGCCTGAAAAGGGAGCAGAGCTGGAGCCATTCTTATTTGCTGCCTCATATGTAGGCTTTAATTTCACATTATTCATTAATCCTTTGCTCTTCAGTGCAAACAGATCTCTTTCAAGACACTTCTGCTACATAAACAACTAGAAACCCTTCTAGATGAGTGTGTGTGTGCACATGTACCTAAGGGAATGTCATACGCACAGCAGAGATACCCATTTCTCTGTTCAACTGCTGTGCAAGAACTGACAGAAATTAGCAGTAATTGCGTTACTTCAGTGGGACTCTTTTCAGCTTAGTTTTACAAAATTCACAAGGGAATCCAAGCAAAATTATCTGGTTCCTGGTCAAGAATAGAGGTGATCTAACAGTGGCAGTCAGGCAGGGGGTTGCGATTACTGCTTTAGGCATTGGACAGAGGTACATTTTGCAACACAGTCCCAGGCAGAAGGACCCCCTCCTTTCAACCAAGCAGGTGGTTGTGTCTTACTGACCCTGCATATCTGCTCTTCTGTAAGACCATGCCTAGATCATATATGTAATTAGGGATCCAAAATTATCATCCATCTCTCCAGTCCTGTGCAGCTTGCTCTGATTCTGCAGTTCTGCAGACAGCATCATTGCGGAACTGGGGCCACGAAAACCATAAGAAACTATCAGCAGAGTTATGAGAGGGGACGAATGCTCCCAGTCGTGGGGTTTGAGCTCTTAGTATCAGATTTCCATGCCAGATGCCATCTTGCTTAGGAAGAGAAAAGTGATCTGGAAACAGAAAGGAGGGGAGAAAGGTGGAGAAGCAGGCAGGGAAGCACAGAAAGGTGTTTCCAAGTCTCTTTTGTGCTCGGAGGGTGCGGTTGATGGAGCCCAGAACAAACGTAGCTCCCATCTTGGATTCAACAAGGAATTCAACAAGCTGCTGGTGCTGCTGGGAGGAAGAAGAAGGAGCAACCAGCCATGAGTGCAGCACAGAGACATTCTGAACTGAAGTCGGAGCCAGAATAACTGCTGGCCAGAGTTGTCTCTGAAACACCGTTGCCAAAAGCAGCTCAGCATGCTCCACCTCCCCGAGCTCCAGCAGGGACGAACCTGGCCTTGCTTTGCCTAGCCCAGATAATCCAGCGTGATGGGACCCAAGCTGAGCAAAGCGAAAGGTCCTGCGGGCACTTGCCAATCCAACGCGTCCGAGTTCATGAACTGTAGATGACTCTGGCCCACATATTTCATTTTCCCATTTCCCTCGACATCCCTGAGTGAAGCAAGTCAAGCGTGCTTTACCACAGAGCCTGGGAGACCATGGACAGGAAGGGATCAAATTTTCCAGCTTGGCCTCAAGCATGTCACCACATCAGCAGACAACTCCCTCACCTAATGCCAGTGTATTGTGTGTCACCTCGTATTTCACACACTACAACCCAGTCCAGTGATGCAAGTCCCTTCTCCAGCCGGCTGACTGGTATTTATGAAGATGGAAATTACAAGGAAGTTGGGATTTAGGGCATACAGGGGGTGATGGTGGTGCAGAGCCCTTGCGACTGCTGGGTGGGATTCATCCATCTCTCCCGGAGTTCGTGCCAGGCCACTCAGCACATCTCCAGCCACAAGCCGGCTGCAGCTGCTTTGGGTTGAAGCACCAGGGAAAGGGGGAAAAGCAGGGGAGGCTCTATCAGCTCTTCCCAGGGAATGTGGCCTGGTTCCTAGCACCTCATCTTTGGTCAGGAAACCTAGATGGGGACAGGCAAAGCTGCTGAGTGTATGCGGATAGAATACCTCAAGGAAACACAGAGCCAAGCTACATCCCATTAATTTCTCCCAGCCTACCCTCTCCCAGCGGCGTGCCGCAGAGAAAGCCGGTCGGCATTTGGTCTGTTTTCTAGGGCCCTACTGCCAAGGACTTGTCAATCTCTAAGACACTGTGCACTGTGCTGCTGCCTGGGAAACAAGCACGGAGATGAGTCCACCCACATTTAGGCACCCTAAACCACACCAGGATCTTGTGCTCAAGGTTTTATGCTAAGTGCTTCAGGTGGCCTCTTCGACTAATTTGGGTAGAACTTGGTCCCCCAGAAGGATTGGACAAGAATAGATGGGAGAAAAATTTGTCAAGACAGCAGCAAGCTTCCTTGCCTGTTTCCCCATGTGTAAACTGGGTCCCCATAGGGAAACTGAGGCAAGGGAGCTTGCTGCTGTTTTGACAATAGTTTTTCTCCAAGCTTGCACCATGTAATGGAAGCTCACGAATGGGGTACAAGTGTTTCAGAGACACAGGGACTCCGCTTTCTTCGTAAGAGGAAGAAAGGAAAAACGAGGAAGAGGAGTTCCTTGGAGCTGCTGCTCCACTGCTCCTTGCAAACCTTTTGTTTTGTTTGCAGACGTGTGCTTTGCTCCTTTTTTACTGCGATGCTATTTAAGGCAGAAAGGGATTTCATCATCCCCCTCAGCCATTCTCAGCTGCACTTCTGCCCCCCTCCTTGCTCCACTTGGTCTAATAAACATTTCTTTTGCCTGGTCTAGTTTCCTTCCTTGTGCTCTTACATCATTTCTGTACTTATCTCAGGTTCTAGCATTTCCCATTTCTAAGCACCTCTGAGAATAGCAATAAACACCATTTAAGGCAGTATGTTGGCATAATACATCAACTGCAGGCAGCAATCCTAAGCGACAGAAAACCAGTTTGGAAATATAAGATTCCTTCATTTGAGGATACCCCTTTTCTAGCTACTTGGCTACCGTTCGTTAAGAAAATCAATATTTAGAGTTCCTGATTCTACAAGAAGATCTAGGCCAAAAAAAGGGAAGATTCATTAAGTACGAAACTGCTCTTCTGTGCCCTCTGCCGCTCCCCAAAGGCACTGAAATTAGCAGGGTCATTCCTTCTTTCCCACTTGTTTCAGGACAATTTATGGCTAAACGCTATTCAGTATAAAGCAGAGTCAGACTATTTTTGTGCAAGATAATACAAGAAGTCTGCAAGGCAGACTTTCTGAGAAGAAAAAAATGTTCATTACTTCACTGGTCATTTTTATGATTTAATCTGCATATACTATTCATATTCATGTCTTTATTAGCCTGACTTGTTTCCTACGGTTATGAAAGACATCCTTCTCTGACAACAGTTGCTATTGCTGGAATGAATGTCTGATCATGGTCTACTGTAACACATTCTTCTGAGCTGCCTTCTCTAATATTAGTAGTTGAAAAGCAAAAAGTCCTTCTAATTTAAAGAGGTAAAGTCTTCTGGAAGTAGAACATTGGCACTAATTAAGATGACAAGAACACAAGGCTGAATTGCTGGGGCTACTGGAGTCCAAGTTTCTTTATCTAACAGAAGTGTGGGCATCTCATTTTGCAAAAGCTCTCCTGCTCTTTCTGAAATTTTGCTGTTCTTGGGCAAACCATTGACCTTAGTCTCCTCATCAATGATTCCCTTGGGAACAATGCTGTACACTGACCAGCACTCAGCAGCTCCACATTCAAGTCCTGGGTTTACTATAAATACCCTGCGCGACCTTGGTCAAGTCAGTATTGTTCTGTGACTTGGTTTTCCATCTGTAAAATGGCCATAGTGACGAATCCAGTGGTCTGCTGCCAGCTCTTACATTATGCATGCAAAGTGCTCACTCAGTCTCTTTGTGGCTCCTTGCCTCTAAAATATGAATAATAATACAACCCTTGTCTACTCATTCTGATTATAATATATTTATGTATATGTTGCTTAGAGTATTTTGCAGCTCTGTCACAAGGATACAAGTAGCAATTTTTCCTCTTTTTTTTTAAAGGATGACATCCTTTAAATGATGGGCAATAGCAAACAACTGGAAGACAGAAACACCATAAATTCACACAGCTATTTCTGCAGACTAACATCTAGCCACTGCTGTTCATCCAGCCCCAAAATTTTTCCTCAGCAAAATACTATCTTCCAGGATAGGTAGGCATCCCATGTGGACCTGTGGACCATATACATATACATATCCAAAGGTATATATATATGTATATGAAATAACAAAGCGATCAGTGACAAATTCTGACATTTCACGCACACATTAATTTAAACACAGAGTAGCTTCACATGACCACTGAAGGGGTGATTAGGATAAGCAAATCTGTAAATGCCTACACTGAGCAATCTTTTATCATCTTTGCTATAAGGGTGACCTGACACCATTGTTTGATACGACACAAAAGATTTAATATAGCACCCAGCTGAGGAAAGGAGTTTTGCACAGTATTTAATGATGAAGCTGTTCCATTGTACAAGAACCATTGGCATTATTGGACTGTCACAAGACTGAGACTGAAGCTCATAGTCTGTAACTCTCACATCTGCCTTTGAACAAAGTTGCCCGTCTACTGATGTGTATGAAGTACCTCACTGCTGGCTGTAAACAGCAATTTTTGAAGGTAAGGGTTGGCTGAAAAATTCCTCCTGCACTTCCAAGCAGACACAGCTGCCTGCCCAGCTTTATTACTTGATCCCACCTGGGCTTGACTGTGGTTCAGTGGCAGGGGTCGGAGCACTAATACACTTGCAGGTTCTATTTTACTGATCTTGAGGTGCAGATGAGCTGCAGAACTCAAAGGTAGAGTGTAGAATGAGACATTTAGAGACACGAATTTCTTTCCTTTTATAATTTAAATATCCATTATGTGGGGTCTCTGCATGGTTATCATTCTTTTTCAGATGCTCTTCTCTTATTCATCAGATTCTAAAATCTGCTGTTAAGATTCCAGTAAAGATAGATCCATATGAAAAGACAGTTTGTTCGGTTGCAGGTTTCCAGGAACACTGCATAATGTGAACACAGTTTGAACCTGTTGAAAAAAAATAACAGCTCTCCTCTGGTTACATAATTTCCAGAGGGTGCATTTAGATCATAGGTCAGCAAAATAAAGAAATTATGGGCAACTATGTCTAATACTCTTTCGAGAAAGTTAAAATATCCAGAGCTAGTAAGATACCAAGGGACTGAAGATGTGTAAATTAGTCCTAGTTGCATCGCTCTGCCTTGTAGCACCATCTACAGAGAGCGTGGCAGCATCACATCCATTGCCAAAATTTGGGAACCATCGGAATGACCAAAAAAAATCTTCCTTCCGTGGTTAAAACACTCTAGAAACTGCTAGTCTGACAGCCCTGAAACCTGAAAATCCTTTACTACTGAATAACAGCAAGAACCAGGTCTGTTTTGCCAAAAGCTCCTCAATTCACATGCAGATGGTGCTGCTCTGCCAATGACCAAATCGATCCGGTGCCTTTTGCCAGCTTCTTCTCTAACTTTCCTGCAGAGGAACCGCTCTGACTGCCAAGTGCCCCAGCTGCAAAAGGATGGTGGGATTTGCCGTGGCAAAATGCTCTTAATGGTCCATTAAGTTCTGAATCATACCTTTGGCACAAGCCAACTTTTCAGACTTCAAAAATTGCAGTATTTCTCCTCCTCCCTCTACCTGCCCAATTACCCAAGACACCAATGCCATAGGGATTGACCTTCACCGGATCACGGAGGCATAAGGCCTGTTTGCCCTTCATTTAGCCTCGACAGCAAAACAGCAGAGTCATCCACTAGGACCAGACTCAAGAGCACCATTTAAAAGCTCGTTTTTGAAATGTGGCTATAATAACCTCTACATTAAAAAAAAAAAAAAAGGCCCTAGTTATCTGCCAAAATAGAATGTTCCTCTGAAATACAGAGTATTTTCGTCTTTCTTCGTAAGCCCGAGTCAAACGCCACTCTAGCTAACTGGAGAGTTCCCACCATTTTGGACGAGGCTCTGGCTATGGGAGACAGTGGGTGTAGGAATGTGCAAGCACATACAGCATTGCTATTGTACTGCTCATGAAGGACAGCAGCGAGGAATAGACATGAAAAAGCTGATAAGAGGGCAAAGGAAGACATAGCAGTCCAAACAGCAGCAAAACATATGGCAGTGAGCTCCAGCACCAAGGAGTAACAGAGCTCAACATTTTTGCAGTTAATGCTTAGAAAGATATTCAGGGATATGTGCTGTTGTAGGAGGCAAAAACTATGATTCCTTTACTGAACCAACGGATTGCTCTCTTAAAAAGCATTTGTGCAGCCTCGCTATGCCTGTAGGAAAGATATACCAGAACCTCATTCCTTTGATGGCTGAACATTTTCTTGAGATTTCCAATCTGCACTTATTCATTAGCAGACAGATCAGATCTACTAGCTTTTCTCTGCTTAGAAAACCAGCTGCTTGACAAAGTCATGAGGTTAGTCTAGTCATGTAAAACGCATGGTGTATTTCAGCCCATTTCTATTTGCCAGCAGATCTTGCATTATTCTTTCCTGCTAACTTTATTAAGTCTCGTACAGTACTGGGATCGGTCTTACTTCCGTTGCTTTTCCTCTTTTTAAATTTCAGAACCATTTTTTCTGCTCCGTGATTGTGTTGTGCTGTTCCTGCATTGATGCTGTTACTTAAACCTGAACTGTCAATAACATACTTCATAGGCCTGTCCCATTTTGATCTCTTCGCTTCGTTTCACTTGGATGACACAGTTGCTGTGCACTTATTTCATTTATGTGCATTTCCACTATATACCATATTTTATTTTATCTCTTGCCCTTCCCTCTCTCACCCCCTCTCCTTCTCTTTTCCACCTCCTGCCATGTGTGTCTGAAGAACATTTTGCTATTTCTTTTAGTTTCCTTTGCGAGGTCTAGTTCAGCCTTGCTTTTGGCAAATGTCCCTTTATGCCTAAGATGTCATTTTCTTTGATTAATCCTTTTTTTCCATTCCTCTTAGTTTCTTTGCTTATTCCTAATACCCACTTTGAAGTGGTTATTCACGGAGGTAGGTCTGGACCTCTTCCTTACAGAGTTTTACCCTTCTGTATACAAAATCCAGATACTTTCAATATCCTTTGTTTGAATTCCAAGCCTGACCAACCTTCAAGCCCTCAAAGCTGTCGAAGACCGGAATGGGTCAGACATAAACTGCCGGTTTTGGCAGAGCAGCTCTGGGCACATGAGGGAATACAGCTTCTCCCTGGATTCATGCTCACTGTCCCACCAAACATGATTGCAACCAGCTTTCCCTGCGCACAGATCCAGGGCTGAAATAGCACTCAGAGACCACCGTTCACATGGGAAATTCCGCTCGACTTAGAGCTGCACAGGCCGTGCCAAGGGAAGGATGCAAGACCATTAGCTGCAACATTCTCATAGAATAAAAAATGTTACAGTAGATTAAAAATTAGCATGAAGAAATGAAGTTTATACATATATTTTTAAAGTCTCTTTAAAGCAGCCAAAATGAAAACAGATTTCAGCAGACCATGAAAAATTAAGTGCGTGCGCTAGTCCTTGTAAGACTGGGGTTTATTTCCTTGTTAAATTCCAAATATTGGGTCTGTCCTGCTGAGGTAGAAGGGCTATTCAAGAAAACTCCTACAACATTTTGTAACAGCAAAGCCATACTTCTTCCTCTTTCTCACTGAACACATTCGCACAAGTGTTTAGATAAAATGAAGTAAAATTTCCAGAAAATCTGATTACAGTAACTGATCCTACCATATGTGTAAATACGAAATATTTTTTTTTTTTTCTGATAATTTAGGCCAGTGATTCTGCTGATGACAAGACCAGAGCAGCTGCCCTGCTACAGCAGTCTGGACATTTTGGACATTTGAGGGCAAGGCTCAAGTCCCACTCCCTACCACACTCACTGCAATAGCTTTAAGTGACACACAAAAAATCCTTGCAGTCAGCACTTTCATCATTTCATAAAATCATTTCAGTGAGCACTTTAGTTTTTATTAAAAAGCCTCTTGCAAACGGTTCATAGGTGTCCTTTCCCTTGGCTTTCTGGGGTACCCCGGTACCTGGGGTATCAAAGCGAGCAGGTCCTCCAGCAGAGGACCTGGATAGCGTGATGGGAATGTGGGAATGCGCGTGGGAATGCGCGTGGGAATGCACGTGGGAATGTACACGGGGATACCCCGGGCCGCCGAGGAGGCGGAACGCTGCCGACGCGCGCAGCGGGTGTGGGCGGAGGCGCGGCGCGCTGCACCAACCGGAAGTGAGGCGCAGCCCCGCCACTTCCGGCGGGGCGATGGCCGGCGGCGGCGGGCGGCGGGGCCCGGCGCGGGGCTCCGCGCGGCTCTGAGGGGGCGGCGGCGCCGCCGGGCCCGGCCCTGCCCCGGCCTCTGCGCCCCGGGCCCGGGCCCTGCCCCCCGGCCGGCCGGCGGCCATGGCCACGCGGCGTCTAACGGACGCGTTCTTGTTGTTGCGGAACAACGCGGTGCAGAGCCGGCAGCTGCTGGCCGAGCAAGTGAGTAGTTACGGCTCCTCCAGCCCTCTGGGGCCACGTAGCATGGCTGCTGCGGTGAGTTCCTCCCTTCGTCCTACCGTACCGCCGCCCGGTGCCCGCGACCCGCCCCGGCTGAGCCCCGCGCCCCCCTCCATGCAGCGGCCTCCCTGCCCTCCTCTCAGCCTCTCTGCCACCCCTTTCCCTGGCCCCCCTTCAGCTCCTCTCCCTGGCCCCCATCCTCTCTCCCCTGCCCCCCTCCATCCAATCCCTTTCCCTGCTCTCCTTCAGCCTTTCCCCACCTTGTCCCCATTTCTTGTCCCCTCTCTGCCCCCCTTTCTATCCTCCCTCCCTGCCTCCTTTCCCTCCCTGTTCTCCCAACCCTCTTTCTTCCATGCCCTCTTTCCTGCCTCCTTTTCCCCCGCTCTTTCCTCACCCCCCATCCTGCTCCCTCCCTTTTCTTTCTGTTCATTTCCTCCCCTTTCTTCTCCTTCCCTCCATTCAAGCTTTCATCTTCCTACCCTGTGTCCTATCTCCCTTCGTCCCCCCTTCCCTCCCCATTCTGCCCCAGCCTTTCTTTCCCCTACTACTTCCCATAAAATGAATAGAAGAGATCTGCCTCCATGCTCCTCTCTGCTAACTTCATGGATAACACGGCTATTCATCCTATAGCTTTTTCCTGCCGCTGGGCATTGCAGTGTTGTGTGACACTATTTTATCTCTCTCACAAATGAAAGAAAAAAGTTGTTTTGCGGGGCAGACCTCTTCTCTTCACTGTGCTGCGGGCTCTGTTAACTGCGGTGGAGTGGATTAACCCTGGTGCTTGAATTTCACCATAGCTTGTTGTGGTTCCCCTCTTCTTTATCCTTTCTCCTCCACCAAAAGTAATATTGCAAGTTGTCTGTGAAGGGAAGAGCCTAGTAGATTCTAATTTGGTTCTTCATTGCAGAAACTTCAAAGCTGATTGTTCAGTGGTGGTTGATTTTATGCAACTTTTTCTAAATTTTTAAGCTGGTTTAATTTTTGAGCTGAGATGGAAAACTTAGGACTTGAAGGTTGCTCTGAAACCAAAAATCATTCTCCTCAAAATGTGTGCAAGGAGGCTTTTGTGAAAGCAGCAGCTTGAAGGATGCTAAGGGTTGGATTTCAGTGATGAGACTTTCCCCTTGGCTGCCAAGCTCAGCTGATTTTTCTAGTTGGTAACAGAAACACCCTCCAGTGCAGAGCGACCAGTCGTTTCCACTCTCTGTGCAACCTTCTCAGTTATTTGCAGCAGGAAGTGTCTGCTGGTCCGTCCATCTTTCTCCATCCCTTTGCCCTACTGATTTTCTTGTTGTTAGAAAAAGCAATGGTTTGTGCTCAGTACTTTATTTCAACTGATGAGTTGCTATGGAGCAAACTTTGTTAATTGTTAACTTTGCTAAACCTGCCTTTATATTAGCTATGTATTGAATTGCATTTGCAGAACAGCAAGGGTCACAACAAGTAATGTGTATTATGTATGTTTTGTTTTACCACTTTCTTCTTAACATGTTTTTGCCAAGAATAGCATCATTTTTGGGTGGTATTCATAATATTAATATGACTTAGAAAGTTTGCAGTAGTTAAAATGCAGATTTCACACTACCGAGCAGTGAAGCTACACTCAGATTCAACAAGGAGTGCAGTAAGGTTTAGTTCCTGCATAAAAAAACTTGTTTACAGTATTTGTCAGCGTTAATTGAAGCTGTTTTCTAGGATGCTGGTTCAAATGCGAGCAAAGCAGGCAGAGGGTGGAAGCTGCTCCTCTCTTGTGCTGTGGGTGAAGTTAGTTAACGACTAAACTTCGCTCTTCGCTCTGACAGTTTTCAGCCCCATACCTGCCGTTTCCTACCTGCATGTTTTAAATGTGAGGATGGCAGAGTGGGAGCAGCGACCTCGAGTGTTTCTGAGGTGCCTATTACTGCAACAGTCGCAGCTGATTTATTTTATTTTCAGTAGTGTTCCCAGAGCCAGGCTACAGGATACTAGCAGGACAGTATTACAAACTGTAGTCTTTAGTACTTTGGCTTCTGCTGGAGAACTCCCTTGTTATGAGAACTATATGCCAAAAATTGCATTCTGCCCTAGAATGTGCATCCTCATGCTGATCGTTAACCACTCCTTAAACTCAAGTAATTGGCCTAACATTTGTAATGTCATCGTTTTATTTCACCAGCTTGATACAGAATAAAGGAGACCATTAAGTAAAGCCTGCTGCTTTCTTAAACAACGAGTATTTTGTCCTCATCTTAATGTGACACATTTGCTTCATTAGTCTTACAGTGACACCTCCTATTCCTTACATAGAGCCTCTGCAGCACAAAGTGGTGCCAAGTGAAGCTGCAGACGCACTGAGGCCACCAGCCTGTTGTGTTTTTGAGGTGCCTGCAAAACTAATGCTCCCTGAAACTAGAACATAATTGCAGTTTTACACATAAGTGAGCATATAATATGTTTGCCTTTGCTTTGGAGTTTTATTTTCTCTGTTTTATGCTGTGATAACTGTGATGTTTACCAAAAATGTTTTACCCAAGTTTGTATGTCGATTATCCAATCATAATCAAAGCCTTCTAACTCTGAGTTAGATGTTGAATACTGCAATCAAATTATCCTTGCTGTTACACTTCAGTCTATTCTAATATTGCATTGTACTTTTTTTCCACATGGAATTTTAGTAACTAGAAATTTTATTGTGCAGTTACCTTAAATACTCTTATATTGATCTCTTATGTTTTCTTCTGTTTACCAAGCAACTGAAATATTAAAAAAAAAAAAAAAAAAAGAAAAGAAAAAGTAATGTGTCAAGCAAAATGCTGTCTTAAATACATCATGATATTGTACTTTTTATTGGCTAGTTTTGTTTTAAAAGCCAGGTTGTTTTGTTCTTGGTAAACTGTCATTTAAAAGCAAAATTCTGTTATTTTCTCAATTGACCATACCCTACTTCTGTCCTATGTTTCCCTTTTTTCCCTTTTATCTTTTGCTGTCTCTAACTGGATGGGGCTGATGGGATCCACAAATCACTTCAGGAGCTGGATGAGGTATTGTCTTTTTCACATTTATTCTGTCATGTGTGTGAAACTTGCATCGCTGATCTAAAATGTTCCTTTTTGATTCTGCTAATTTATGAAATTTCATTATATAAGTTGAGGTGTCTCTTTGCACAGTAAAAAGGACAACGCTACATAGGGAACACAAACATTTTGTGAGATAATGCTCCAGTGTTGCCATATATGTGGATATAAAACTAGCTTGACTTATTGCACACCCAAGGGATATAGTAACTTTAAACAATGAACTCCAAACTGTTTTTTGTGCTGTGCCACATCTGACTCTACAAACTTCACTGATCAGGAAATAGAAAGGTCCAAGGGAAGTACAGGCTTTCAGGGAAGAATTGCCAAGGGAGGAAGAGGCACTGGCTTTAGAAAGCTATGGGGGAGGGAGCACAAAGACTTCCAGACCTGGTATGGGAAAACCTAAAAATCTCTGAGGAAAATAGGAAGTGAGCGTTTTGCTTTGTTTTAATTATTTTCTCCAAGAATGAACAGCAAAATAACTAGGTATCATGGGTGATACAGTAAATATTTTAAGTGCAAGCATTTTGTCTCTGAAGTTGCACAGTCTGGCATTTCTATCTGCAACTGGCAAATAGAAATAAAAACCTATCCTGGCTGCTGGTTCCATGCATCCCCTGCCTTCCCCTTGGAGGCGAGGGACGACTGGGATGCATACATAGTCCAGGGCTAAGTGTTGCTTCCTGGTCTTGCACACAGCGAGTTACGTGTGTGTCATACTTGATTTTAAGTCATATAATCAGACCTGCTGGGTGCAAGGGACCTGTGGAGATCAGGTTCAGCCTCCTGCTCTAAACAGAGTGAACCTGGTCTTACACTGCACCTCTTCAGAAATGGATTTCTTTGTACCTGCTCTACAGTGCTGTCCCATTGAGGGGGAACAGCATGTTTTGCTAGTAATGGTACCAAAGCAGATAAAGACATCTCTACAAGAGACACCCAAAATCAGACCAAGGCATTACTATTATTACATTCCTTTTTTCCTTGTTGTTCGTCATGTTTAAGCTTCTGTATCTCAAAGTAATTAAACCCGCACTTGGAAATCCATTTCTAATCACAGTTAGAAAAGTAAGATTCTGACACATTTGTCACCAACATTTTGTAACTTTGTAAAAGCTACTTGAAATGAGTTGTGTTTTGCTTAAAATCTTTTAATTCTTCAACTCTGCATGTTGGGATTTCATTTCCAGAAATACACTGTCTCCAAAAACTCTATCATACCCTTCAGTACCTGCTACAGTGCTGCTGTAGATCAGTGTGCTTCAGTCTTCAAAAATATTAAACCCTGACTTGTCACACTTCATTTATTCAAATTATGTGACTTCTGTTAATTGTGATAAAGGGTTTTTTTCTGTATTATTACAGGTCTGCAAAGCAAGATGCAGTAATATGTCATCTCCTCTAAGGAGGACTAATGCAGTACGCTATTTCTGAAATGATTTTGTATTAAGTTCCTGTAAATCCACGTCGGGTGCATTGCTGCTGAGAACGCATGCCTTTTTGCTTTCCTTCCAGGTTGCTGATGTTACCTTCCTGTGTTAGCACTGTTCCCCGAGGCCTTACTTAGGATCAGGGCCTTGTATTATGCATTGCCCAGAGCTGTGCATAGAATTGAAGTCACCGACACGTCGGTGATCTCTGTTCTGACCTGTTATTCCTGAAGTCAGTGAGTGCAGGAGGATGGTGCTGCAGAGCTCTACCCAATTTGAGCAGAGAAAAATAATATTAAATAAAGCGGAAAAGGCTACTGGGGAGGAGAAGAGATGAAGATAAATACGCACTTTTGTAACTGCTAGTTGCATAGAGAAAATCACATTTGGTAGTTTTGATGAAAAATGTAAATATGCTTATCCAGAATGCATTAAATACTTCTCGGTCCTCAGTTAAGTGCCTCAGCTTACTTGTATATCATTTGGATCTTTCCATTTTAGCACTTTTCTCTTCTTGGATGTTTTGTTTGGTTTTGCTATAAAACTAGAAGTGATCTGCAGTGGATACAAATGATGAGGTTCCCTAGCAAAATAGGGCTTTTCTTTGCTCCTTGCAACATTTTTTCAGATAAGAATTAGAGCGAATGCCCAATGTTGTGGGCTTCAGAGGCCCAGGAGCTGTCAGTTAGGAGTCTTTCAGAACTTTGGCTGTGGCAAAGTCTTATGCTTGAAGCTGTTTTTCCAGTTGGGAAGCATGTAACGAAAATGGGGAGGGTAAGGGACCTCCTGCAGTCCTGCAGGTAAGACTTGTCCCCTATTTCCCCTATCACATCAGTTCCAGCCCTCTCTGGACCTGGGGAAAGCAGTGCATAAGGCTGACCAGCACCTTGTCTTGTTTCACTTTCTCTGGCAATGTGTGAAAGATTCTGGAGATTTATTCTACCTAATTTCATGCAAGACTTTATTTGCTTTAGACCATACAACTGAAACAGCAAGCTCATATGATTGGGAGAGAGAAGTGTGGATCACTCATTGACTCAGTAATTTGTGCTTAGCACATTCTAATTTCCATTAAATAAATGATATATCAAATTTAGTTGCATGTCAATTTGCAGGAATGCTTGCTATGCAGCATATGAGCATCTGACTAAATATAAGGCTATTTGATGGGAATGTATATATATATCATTTTAATTTTGTGAGGAAATAGCAAACATGATTATTGGGAATTTTCTCCAAATTAGTTTGTTAAACTTGCTTGTGAAAATAGCATAAGCCATGTTACACTGTAGATTAAGGATCCACTGGTCATGAATCCTAAACAAACCCTAAAACAAAATTCACCTTTTACTCTTGTGCAAGAATTACTTGAATTCTCACAGCAATGCCACATGTATCCCTTGAAAAAATGTTAAGAGCCTACTTTAAGGTTAGGTTCCATCTTTCAGATCCTGTAGGAAGTAGGGAATGTAAGTCATTAGTATACGAGGGAACAACTGCAAAATGTGGAGCATGGTTTTAATTGCTTCATGTGCAAATGCATTTTGAGGCTATTTTTATGGAAAAGGAAGGCATATGTGCACTGTTTCCTAATGCTTAAGGATATGCATCTAATTTGAGTAGAGTTAATTTTTTGGTTTTAAGGGTATTTTTCTCATCTTCTGCAGCTTGCTGACGATCGTATGGCTCTGGTGTCAGGAATAAGCTTAGATCCTGAAGCAGCAATTGGTGTAACAAAACGCTTACCTCCAAAATGGGTTGATGGAGCAGAAGAAGTAAGTTGTGTGTTAAATGCAACGCTGGGTGTGATTTCACAGCAGAATTTATTGGATTGTAACTGTGACAATATTGTTTCTGAGGTTTTATAATAGAAGTAGTGTTAGAAAAAAGATTAAAGCAAGCTCCCCCACACACACACACACACATTCTGATACTGCTGGATCACCTGTTAAGGGTAGATTTGAGCCACGCTGTATTTTATTATCTTAAAAGCTATCTTGCAAATGAAATGAAGGAAAATTATTTAGGGCCAGAAATTCTAAAAGGTTGAATTTCCAGGATCAGTGGCTGGATTTCCATGATCAGTGGGAGTCCAGTGTTAGCATTTCATTTGGACTGTTAGAACAGGGCACATCATAGATGAGCACTGAATGACTTGAGACGGCACAAGATCCTAGAGTTCTAAGAAAACAAAGTTCTTGGCTTATAAAGGTGGATACAAAATCCAAAAGTTCAAAGTTTGGAAGGGAGGAGATTTAAAAAAAAAAAAAAAAAAAAAAAAAAAAAAAAAAGCTTAAAAGCTTCCTCTCTTCCACTTCATTGTTTATTTGAGCCTTTTAAAAGATCCAACTGAACAGACCCCAAATCCTCACAGATTTATTTCTAGTGACCAGTATGAAAGCTTGTCCTTTAACACTGTTGAACCCAATCTATAGGATGTTTAACAGAGATGGTGTGACCTGAATTTTCATTTTTATTTTTGGAAGTTGGCTAAACCTTTCTTACTATGACATTAATTGTATAATAATAAAAATATTATTGCAACTTAATGATGCATAATTGAAAACAGCACAGTTTTGCCGAAAATAGCAAACACACAAAGCCCATGAAAAATTTCTCTAAGAGCTTGGCTTTTTATGTTTGTTTTTTAATGATCTTTAGTCTACTCTTTTATGTTACAGATGTTTCTTTTAATGTTTTTGCAGTATTTATCTATCATTTGTCGGAACCTTTTCCTCTGAAACATTAGTCACTTCCCTTTCTCCATTGTTGGTTTTTGTGTTTTAGATTCAGTATGATATCACCAGGGTTAAACAGAAGATGAAAGAATTAGCCAGTCTTCATGATAAACATCTAAACAGACCAACATTGGATGACAGCAGTGAAGAAGAACATGCAATAGAAATAACCACTCAAGAGATCACACAGGTACAGATTTCTTTCAGTTTTAAAACTACAGTATAGCATATCTATGATGCATATCCTCATGGGAAGCAGTGTTTTCCTTAGAATAAGTTAGATCTTCTATAATCAGTATTTTCTGTGAACCAGTCTCCTGGATTCTATGTTCGCTACTACTGCTCAGTGAACTCCTCAATAAGTCACTTAAACTCTCTGTTCCTTTATTTACCTGCTTGCTTTTCTCCCTTGGAATAAGATTGGATGCTTAATAAATCACACTTGCAGGTATCTTGGCAGGAATACAGAATTTTATTCAGCATCTTCTAGTCTGAACAGCTTGAAGAAAATGTATTTGCTACCCTGTTAGCTTTTAATAGATTGTTTGTCCATATTCAGTGTTTTCATTCTGTGAACACTCTTGTGGGCTCTTCTAAACACTGGGTTGCTCAACAGGGACTTTGCTTTAAAAATCTATAAGTCAAAATCTTAGTCTTACATTTTGGACTTTAGCGATGTCATATTTACAATGTGTGTTGCTGAACTAACAGAAGTGTTTTCTCAGTTGTTTCACAGGTGTCAGAGAGCAGTCCAAGTGTTGCAGAGCAGGTCACGCAGTTGTACAGAACAAGAACAACGTGTTCTCAGGAATGTAGTGTCTTCCCTAGCACAGTCCCTTCAGGATCTATCCACCAACTTTAGGCATGCACAGTCTGACTATCTAAAACGTAAGCATAAGAAATACAGGAATGCACGGGCACTTTCTGTGAAGAACAGTAACTAAGCAGTGCCTATTTCCTTCGTTGAGAAAACTGAAGCACAGAACAGTTAAGTGATACTCCTAGCACCAGAATGGAGATGAGAATTTAGGGGTTTCTAATAGCCTGTGCTCAATCTGCTTAACTGTATGTGTATGTCTCCTTCATATTAATAAAACAGAAATTTCATGGTTAAATACATTGGTGAAATTGGACATATATTTCTTCTTTACAAATTTGCTCATTGCTCCTCAAATTGTCATCTGCCAAGATGTTTGTTAGAAAACAAACCTGTATGACAGTTTACAATCAGAATCTGCTAGTTATTTCATTTATTAGCCAGATTTTTTCTTATTTCTTTCTATCTTGTGCTTCAGATCTTACTCTCCATTGTGCATCTTGTTCCTCTAAAAGCTATTGGAAGATACTCTTCTACCTACACGCGTTTTTGAAAGTTGATAGGAAGTCTGAGTGACTTCTTTAGTGTGCCTAAACAATGTTCTGAAATGCAATTTGTCTTTTACAGGCATGAAGAACAGAGAAGAAAGATCCAAACACTTTTTTGACACCTCCGTTCCACTTATGGATGATGGTGAAGACAATACACTTTATGATAGGGTAGGTAAGGGTATTAGTACTTTAAATCAATGCAGGGGGTGTTTTGGTTTGTTTGTTTAGTATACTTTTAATATGAAAATATCAAAAAAGGGTGAAAAGCTCATGTGTACTAAGCACCAAATTACATGGAAAAAAAACATTTTTGGATCTTTGCATGATATATTTACCTGACTAGGATTGTATTGGTTTTGAGATGTTAAGAGGACTTTGTACCATCATCTCTATAGTTTTTTAAAAAATCATGTTTTGTCTTTACACATTTTAATGATCATCGACATTGAGATTTTCTGTAATGCTGATCAAACACTATAGATATTCCATAATTAAAAGTCCCTTGCACATATTAGTTCTTTACATCAATAAAAACACTATTTTAGGACAAACCTCTTCTGAAAACGTCTTTATATGTTTAAACAGCATGTAAAATTTATATTTTCTCTATTATAACTGTGAATAGCCTTCTGAATTATCTTAGCAACTCAAATTCTGTTTTTAAAATACAGCAAGATTTTTTAGATAATTGTCATGGAGGTTCCAAGAACACTGTTATGTTATGAAATCTTACAATAATTATGTCTAGTAATAACATACTGTTAATGATAATTTAACATTTAAATCTTTTATTTCAACAGGGTTTTACAGATGACCAGCTAGCACTGGTGGAGCAAAATACGTTAATGGTTGAAGAACGGGAACGAGAAATCCGTCAGATTGTACAGTCAATCTCTGATCTGAATGAAATATTTAGGGACCTGGGAGCAATGATAGTAGAACAGGTATACTGGCACCGCAGTGTTAGTGAGAAATAGGAGATTCCATGTAGCATCAAGGCTTCCAGATGCTTCCTGTTTTAATGTCCTGTTTTCATGTGTTTATCACTTTTCCAAACTTCATTTGTTCAGTCTCAGGTTTCCTGTGCTCGGTATCTGCCGGAAGATGAATTAAGGAGAGAGAAAAAAAAAAAAGGGGAAAAATGAGTAGTTAGTCCTGAAGGTTAGACTAGTGTAGAATATTAGAGCTTGGTTATTTCTCCCAAAGGTTATGTTTGGGCTGAACCTCTCAGCCAAGAGCACGTGAATGGGGAGTAAGAAATCAGTAAAGGATATGATGTGAGATGGTGACAGGGTTGCCAGTTAAGCACTGAATGAGGATGTCCCCTAAAAAAAAAGTCCTGGCCAGTTCTTCTGTAGAAGTTCAGAGCTTACACAGTTCATTAGCTCTTTGTTGTTAAACCTTGTTTATTACCCTGTTGATTATAGCCATAATTGCTTTATGGAGTGTGTTTAGATTCCAGTTGGTATTCATTCTCTCATTTTGTTTAGGGAACAGTTCTAGATAGAATTGACTACAATGTTGAGCAGTCATGTGTCAAAACTGAAGAGGGCCTAAAACAGTTGCATAAGGTAAGCTCACAGAATACTTAAGATGCTTTGCATACCTAATAATCTTTTATAATTTAATAACCATTAAGTTCTTAAGAGCCATTTTTCATCTAGATGTCTTCCTTGTTGGATATGATGACTGTACAGCACAAAATGTCCAACTGTACTCTAGTAGGATCTTTCCAGATAACTTGTTTTAACAACATACTTGATGCCTAGCATTAAGTTCCTGATTCACTTTTTGGGGCATCCAAGCAGTGTCCTCTGATCTTTGTTGCAGACATGTTGGGACCTGCCTACAATTCCTTCTGTCTTTGGTGTTCGTTCTGAGAGCCAGGCACTCCTGAAATAGCACTGGTTATTGCATACCTCACTGCAGATTTCAATCAGTTAGTTAATATAGCCTGGCTTGAAAGTGTTATCTCAGTGAGTAGCAAGGATAACTTTGTATGTTTGTTTGTTTTTTCTTGCAGTATGACATTTGTTAGAAGTTAGGTCCAACCTTATGCTTTTAATGTGAAGCTTTTATGGCGAACATCTGACAGTTTTGAATTGGCAGCAGAACACAGATTTTTGCGGTTGTTTTGTTTTCTTGACTTCGTTGTTGTTGTTTTCTTTTGATTTTAAGCAAAGTTCTGACTTGTCAGCTCAGTTCAGTCCCTTTCGCTGCTGGAAATAAAATGGAATTAGAGATGTATGCAAAAACCTCTGTATGAGTAGAACATTCTGTCTGGGAAATGTGGGCATCTTATTAATGCACACTCAACTTCCTCAGGTTATGGCAGACAATATTTTGTCAGCAAAAAGGTGCCATTTGAGAAGATCAAAGTAAATTGCATTATAGGTTTATTTTTGTTTTGCATAGAGCTAAATTGGGACCATTAAAGTATGGCATTAACCTCTGGGAAATAAGTTTTAAAGTAATTGCAAGCAATTTGCACAAACTGAACTGAAAATAAATGAATCAATTGTAATAAAAGACTATTTCTAGTTTAGTAGTAGTTAATGAATCATCAGTAACCCCCTTTTCTGCTTGCCAATAGAATACGGATTTTTGATGCAATATGCAGTTTAGATTAGACGTTTCCAGTACAATATAGAAATTTTCTTGCCTACCATGTGCACACACATCTGAATGATAATATAAAACACAGATATTGTGGTGTTTTTAAAAGTTTTGGTAACTTTATTCTTTCTTAATGTGTGCAATGTCCATTTCTAAGTGGCGTAATTATCACAAACTAACTATAAGGCAGTTTCACAGAAATTGCAAGCATTCGCTCCAGGAATCTTGTGATATGAATTGCCAGTTACCAGGTCATCCTGCACATGAAAATTGGAATGAAAGTTACTGCTTTGTGATACTTCCAAGCTTGATTAACTAGTCACAATGTTTGCACATGACATTGGTGCAGGTCAAAAATCCTCATTAGTAGATTTGATAACAAATAATTATTTTCTGGGGACTGTAAAGAAGCAGAATTAATTTCCTTTCCCCTTTAAATTTTCAAGATTTATTAACTTGAAACGAATTAAATGCAAGTTTTGTTTAGCTTCTATTAGCAGACTTTCATTTGCCTTTTGGAGAGTTTTTTCCACATTGCCTCCTTTTAATTCCCCTGGGAAAAAGAGGAAAGGGATGAGAAAATGTGGTTAGAAGAAAGAAGGAATGAAGCAGAAAACTGAGAACCAAATCAAAATGAAAACTTTCAGTTCTAATTGAATTTAAATGAAAATGCACAGCTGAATCAGGTACAACAAAAACCCCTATTAAAACATGAAGTTTTATTATGAATTTTAATATCCTTTGAGTACAATAGAGCAATCTTGTACCAGCAGAATGAGCTAAAGTATTTTACCAGATCTTATTGTTCAGACCTTGACATACCCAAATGCCAGTTTTTTGTTTCCACAGTCTTCGTAGCTGAGTGTTCTTACAAATAAAGTATCACTTCTGTATAACAGTATTATGTGCAGTGTCTTATGGGGGCATAGGATCTTCTCAAGGACTGCTGAAGGAAAGTCACAGCAAGGTTGTTTAACAAACACAAAGGGCCTTCTCTAAAGAACCTCTCCTCGTATGGCTAAATGCAACTTCAGTGTGAAGTTGGTAGTGAGACTGGAGGTATTTTGTGGGAGTTGCTTGCAATATACATTGTATGAAATGTCAAGTTAACCAAAAACAAATATTAGAATACATGCACTCGATTATACTACACAAGTCTCTTCAGAGTTCTGCAGAAATCTGGGTATTAATTGTCTCTCTTCTGTTTGTTTATAGGCAGAGCAATATCAAAAGAAGAATCGGAAGATGCTTGTTATTTTAATTTTGTTTGTTGTAGTAATTGTCCTTATTGTTGTTCTCATTGGTGTAAAGTCACACTAGGTTTCACTTTTCTTAATTTTTTGCATTTTGTGAACTTTTTTCCCAATGTGAATGGATGGACCTGCACTCCAGAAAGCTGCCTTTGAATGTATAAGCCCTCATGGTACAAAGCTTGTGCAATGCTTCAGAAGAACTTTGGAAGTACAAGTCTGGTCATCTGTGAGGTGTTTGTAAAGGACATAAGGAAAATACCAGGAATTCAGTGATCCTCGGAAATGGATTATCTGTCTCTTTATCCAGAGGTATTTGGAAACATAGAACATGAACTTCAATTTCATATTTCTTTTTATTAATGTGTACAGGAAGTAGTGTGTTACTGTGACCAAAGCTGTGTTTTCAGTCATCTTATGTCACTGTTATCCTGGGCTTCAAATTTAAATCATGTTACTGAGTCATGGGGTTCGATAACAAAAATGGATCTGGATATACGATGTATTAAAAGAAGCACAGAAATGTTTGACTCTTGGTTCAGACTCAAGCCCACCGAAAACTGGATAGACTGCTAAAAAGGAAAGCTTTTAACAACCAGACCCTAATCCAACCCTGTGATCTTAATTTAGATATTGCACCATTACTAAGAATCAGAATAGTACTTAATCTTGTAAATAGCATTGACATAAATCATTGACATAATCTAGCATACTTAGTTAATTACAAAATTTTCTAAGCTTGAGTAATCATGGGATTGTTTTTCCTCTTCAGAAAGATTGCGTGCAGATTTTCATGTACAGTTTTTTTATATAGTTTAAAAGTACAAGCATTACATTGAAACAGTGATAAAGTTGAAGCCAAAAAATACAGAAATTACCTTTTAGCCTGCTACATCATCTGGCCTGCTATGGCAGATCTGGGTTATTTCATTCTACTGTTGTTGCATAAGCTGTTTATTTTACAGTACCTCTGCCCATACAGGTTGGTAAACCTGCATTAAGAAAAATGTGACTTCACTACAGTATATATTGCATTAATTCTCCCTGACAGAATATTGCTTTTTCGAACCCCTACCTGGAGGAGAGCATGTTAAGTCTTGTACTGCCCAAGACAGATGTGATGCAACTGACGGGTATTAGGCTGTAGTACAGAATTTGTTTTTCTATTTTTTTGCAGCTGAAAAATTTTGCTGTGGGCTGTGAAAGAAAATAGGGAAGCGTTTTAGTAATAGATTATTCATGATTTAATTCAGGCCTGAAGTGATGTGCAATTTTAGAGGCCTTGTCTTAATATTTTTAATATGGCTTTTTTTGTGGATTGTTTTTGCTTAAGGGGCTGTAACTTTTATCTCCCTTTCTAACGGATACAGTGATCCCCATAAACCTGCAGGGTTAATCTGCAAAAGGCCTCTGATGTACAGTTTCATGATATTAATGATTCTAATGTTGCGTATGGGAAACAGGAGTCCTCTGCCTGCCCTGAGCTTGTGTCTTTATTGTGTGTATATAGTGAGGAGGACCCAAGGCACAGCTCTAAGCTTAGTGCAGGAGCAGACCTGACAAAGACGACTACAGAGACCTAAAGCCTCAGCTCTTTGCGTGGCTTATTGTGAAAAGCTTTGTACCCCCCTGTTACCTCCGGACAAAGGGGATTTTGAACTTCCAATGCCAGTTCAAACCCTTGATTGACTTCCCCGAGTAAATTGGTTAAAGAAGGAATGATGCTTTTAGTTGGGTGTGCAGCTTCCCTGTTTTGGTATAGATCTCTTCAATGATCATGAGTAAAACTACTGTCTCCCTGGTGTGCTGTCTACATCTTCTGGTGTGAAGCAGCAAATTGCTATAATTTAATATACTGTATTTGCAACTTTCTAACATGAGATTGTGTTATTTATTTCTGTCTTGACTGGTGCTTTTGACATTTTATCATGCCTAATGAATTCAAAGAAGTAATAAAACACCTCCAACTTAATTGGTCAATTGCTCTTTTTTTTTTTTTTTTTGAAATAGTATTAACTGACACAAATACTTGCAGAAATGTTAATGTATCTATGTATGAATCATTCTCTAAGTGAAAGGAGCAATGACATAAATTATCTTTAGAAGCTTTTTTTGTGTGTGTTCTGTAGCATAATGTAATTTCGTATTGTCAGAAGTGGGACAGAGATGTCATTTTCTGTGTAGGTGGCATTACAATGACAGTGAAATCTTAACTCCAGTAAGGCAACTGGCGATGTATTTTCTATCCAAATACTGTAAAGGAAAGTGTAGTTCTTAATATACATTGTGCAAGACGTTGAACTTGGATGGGAATTGTCCTGTGTACTTTGAGCTAAAAGTGATTGAAGCAGACTATATCTGAGGAAGAGAAAATAAAAAAAGATTTCCTACATTTTCTAAATTTCAGATGTCCAGAATTTGTTACAATTCAGTGTAAATAGTTCTTGGCAGCTAAACTGTAAACCCTCATGCAGAGTTTTGAAAAGCATCTCTCTCCGCCTGGGGTGTTAAAATAATTTAAGGGATACCATCAGCACCATTAGGCTGTGAAAGCCTCCAAAAGGCCGCTGCAAACAAACGGGATTGGCAGTAGCTGGTTCTGGCTCTGGTGTTGGAGCCAGCGCCTTGCTAGACTGTCTCCCAGGAATCCAGGGCTTTCTCCACTGTCTGTGATTTTTGGATCTATGGGCTTGTACAACATGTTTCCATTAAAATGCACATAAGCATGCAAAAATAAGCTGCTACTTCTCGTTGATGTGACTTTTTAACAAATACAGTAATATTTGAAAGCAACAACATTAGAAACCTTGTTGCGAAGAATTCATTTCCATTTAGAAACTCTGAGGAGTAAAATGCAAGATTATTTTTTCTGTAAATGTTAATTGTGCTCCCTAGATTGCCTTAATTTAGGGTGTGCTTTTATGACACACTTTAATTGTCTTTGCTTAAATCCTAAGAAGCCTTTTGGTTCAGCCCTGTTAATTTTTTTTGCATGTGTAATAGACTTGTGAAACCAATGTTGATGAAGAAAACATTTTCTCTCTCAAAAAAAAAAAAAAAAAAAAAAGTTCCCAGATTTCATTAGTGAAAACTCATTAAAAACAGGGAATTTGTTATACTTTTCAAATATGAATTGTTCTGAATTATGCAAGCATCTTCAGGGAGGGTTGAGTGGCTTAATTCCATAAATACTTGTAACTGATAGAGTGCTAAAAATTGTGGTAGCACTAGAAGATTGGTCCATTCTGCAACTTCAACTGCAGCTCACGTTGGTAGACGTCTTTGCAACTACCAGGGGAAATAGGTAGAAAGTCCAGTGCCTTGATTAGGATCCTCGTCTAGTTTCATTAAAGTCAATGAAAGAAGATGAAGGGCTAGAGGAGTATTTTTTTATTGTTTTGTTTACATTTTGGATAATACAGTACTGTCCCGATATCAACATTAATAATTCTGAAATAGCAAGATTTCAACTAAATGACAAGATTTCCATCTGAAAGACTTTTCATGTCTCAATCATGAAATAACTACTCTCCTGTTGTTTCTCATATCTCTTACACTGTTTGCTTATGTATTTGAATGATGTTGAAACACACATTGTATTCTTTGGCTCAAAAAGAGCTTGATAAAAGTTGTTGTTGGAACTTCTTTATTGGCTTATCATGTCCATTTTGTGATGATGCTTCATTTACCTCTGCAGTAGATTTTGATTCATCTTTTTGTTCTGACCGATTTTAAATGCATTGGGCAGTAACGCTTCCACAGCTTCCCTTCAGAAACTGAGTAGGACCTTATGCTAAGGAAGCTTTTTATGGAATACAGCCTGAATATTTTTTTTTCTTTCTAGTTTTATTTTCATTATTTGCACCAGCACTCACTCCTCCAGTGTAAGTGGAAATGTGCTCCCTTTTTTTAATGTTTAATCTGCAGCTATGTGGAAAGTCTAATGTGTATTCATTTACAGAATCATAGGATCATTAAGGTTGGAAGGAACCTCTAGAGATCGAGTCCAAACCCTGTGCACAGGCAGGGTCACCTAGAGTACATGGCACAGGACTGCGTCCAAGCGGGTTTTGAAGATCTCCAGAGAGGGAGATTCCACAACCTCTCTGGGCAGCCTGTTCCAGTGCTCTGTCACCCCCATTGTTAAATTTTTCCTGAAATTCCCTACTGATCTAATGTTAATAGAATATCCTTGGCAAATAAGATGATAATAAATACCATGTTATATTTAAGTAAACATTTTAATTAACTACTAAAGCTGCAGTTTGGAAAACATTTGTTTCCTTTCAGTGAATCTCCCTGCTCTACCTTGGAGTTTATTTTGCCTAGCTCCTCTTTCTGGAATGATTTTGAGAAGTACATTTTGGGTGATATTTAACTTTGTGAAGCAAAAAGCATTTTCCATGACTATACCCTTTTTACACTTTCAAAATTAACTAATTCCCTCCTTAAATGGTATTATGATTGGGAAACTTGGCCCTCTGCTAAAACTGCATCCATTTTAGTGCCGCTGAGTAATGCCGCCCCGTGCCAAGCTGTGTTGCCTTGGGGTTTTCTCCCTCAGTGCATCTACCACTTGGGTTATTCTGTAGGTTTAAGTTTTCCCTCTGAACTCTTTTTATCTTTAGCATAAGTGGAAGGATATGAAACCTCTATTTTTGTTCATATTTTCACATGTTCCCCAGGGTGGTTCTGGTTCTGCGGTGTCTTGGGCCCCTCTCTGGGCATAGGGGCACAGGGCACCGTTGCGAGGTTTCTCCCTGCGCCCTCCTCCTCGCAGCAGGGCCAGGCCGAGCCCCGCGTCCCCCTTGGCCGCCATGTGGGAGCGCGGCCCGCCGAGGCCGCGGCCTGAGGCGCTCGCCATGTCGCACCCGGGAGGGGAAGGAGGGCGGGAGGCGCCGCCTGCCGTGCCCGGCGCGGCCGCCGGGGGCCGCCCGCCCCGCCGAGCCGCGGGGCGGAGCCGGGCCGGGCCGCGCGGAGCCGAGCCGAGCCGGGTCGGGTTGGGTCGGGAGGGGAAGAAGATGGCGAACGTGCAGCTGGAGTTCCAGGCGAGCGCGGGCGAGGCGGACCCGCAGAGCCGCCCGCTGCTGGTGCTGGGCCAGCTGCACAACCTGCACCGCCTGCCCTGGGCCCAGCTGCGGGGCAAGCTGCAGCCGCGGGTCACCGAGGAGGTGAGGACGGGACGGGCCGCGCTGAGACCCCCTCCTTCTCCCCATCCCGGAGCGCGGCCCCCGCCCCGGCACCGCCTCCCCCAGGGGCCCGCGGCTCCCCCCGGGGCCGCCTCTCCCCGGCCCGGCCCCGAGCGGCCTCGTGGTGCGGCGAGGCGGGAGCTCTTGGGCCGCTCCTCGGGGGTCGCAGCGGCCGTGGGGCCGCGAGGAGGGAGGGAAGGGGCCACGCAGGCCTGCTCGGAGGGCCCGCTGGTGACCCCTCCTCCAAGCGCACGGATAAGCCTTTTATTTTTATTTATTTTTTTTTTACCCGCTTCGAACAGGTCTATAAAATGGCCCCGCGGCGGGGCAGCCGGTGCCCCCACAGGCCGCGGCCCGTGCGGGCAGCGCAGCGGGGAATCAGCCCCGCGGCCTCCCCGCCGCTGCGCAGGGCCGGGCCGAGCCGAGCCGAGCCGAGCCGGGCCGAGCGGGAACCTGCGCCCCCCGCCCCGACCCCTGTCCTGCTCCCGAGCTCACGGCTCGTCATGCAGTGATTCGTGGTTCGCATGGCGGTTCATAGGTTGCTGAGTGTCCCACTGTTTTGTGTTGGGCTTCTCAGTGTCTTAAGACAATTCCAGATTTTTTTTTTTTTTGGCTCTGGTTGACCTTCCCTGTGAGACAGTAATTTCAGACTAGTTAGCTGGATCATCTATTTATTACAGGTAAAACCCTTTCAAGATAGAAGGGCTCTGAAGCAGCCTGGCATCCAATGTTGTGCTTAAAAACATGATTCGTGTGTTCTAAAAGCCATACTTGTGACAGGAACCAAGTTGTGATTTCTGATTCCTGAAGAGCCTCATGATACTATCGTTCATTTTGATTCTAAAGTGTGTGTGCTTAAAAATGGCTGCATCATTTTTTTTTCTTTGCTTCCAACCCTAAAACACTCCACTTACGAGTGAATTTATATAGTTGGAATGAGCAGGAAAGAAGATTCTACTGAGTTCTTTGTTTCTGAACTCTTCTTTTCTCCGCAGATTTGGCAGTCGGCTCTGAGCACGTTGAATCCCAACCCCACAGACAGCTGCCCCCTCTACCTGAATTACGCCACGGTGGCCGCTCTGCCGTCCCGGGTCAGCCGCCACAATAGTCCATCTGCAGCTCAGTTCATCACCCGCCTGGTTAGAAACTGTCTTCCAGGAGGCGTCAACAGATGTATTGTTGTAAGTGGCTGCTTAAAAGGGCTTTTGGTGGACTGTCTGGTGAAGGATTTTCTGTTTTTTTCTTTTTTCTTTTTTCTTTTCTGGATTTTAGCTGTATCCAAGGAGACTGGAGGTGGGGAAGCTATGCCAGTATAATTATGTTGTATTTGTAAGTGGTTTTGCACTGAAGCGTTAGCAAAGCCTAAGGCTAATAGCTTATGCCTGCTCAAGCAGTTGGAGAGAATTAAGGATGGATATATGGAAAATGTTTTCCTCCAGGAATGTCCACGCAAAGGAGAATAATAGTGGCTTTTTTTCAGACTAGGTTTTATGGTATTAGCACATGCTACATACCATGCTTTAGATGATTAACTGAAATATGCAGTCTGTGTTGTATACCCCATTTAGGGTGCATTGAAAGCGCTAGGCCTCATCTATGTTACTCAATGGATTTTTAAAGTCTTAATGCAAACTAATGTTCACTGTGCACCTTTTGCTGGATAAGATCTTGCACAGCTTCACTCATTTGCTGTGTGAGCCTGGTAAATCTGTGATTGAATCATGAAAATTCAATTTGATGATTTTTTTTTTCTGTGGCTCCTCCAGGTATTTCGTATTTCCAGGTATTAGAGAAAACTCATACAGTCTGTGTTAGTAACAAATCTAATTATAGTCTTCACGGAAAAGTCATTTGCAAGAGCAATAAATCCACATAGATTTTTCCCTTAGAGTTAACTTTGGAAATATTTAACTAAAACTGCTTTTCATTGGTAATTCCAGCAATGAACTTCAGAAAAATATTCAACATGTTAAATGTGTTAATATTAACCACATTCTCATCTTTGCTCTCTCCGTGTCATTTGTTTGGAACATACATTGATGTTTCCCATGCCTCTTGGTCTCGATATATATGCAAAATTGCGTTAATTGCAATTTTGTTAATTGCAAAGTAGTTCCGCGCCCTTAAAGGCCATATTAAGTCCCAGGTACAAGTCAGGTACAGCATTATAATTCCTTTCTATATGGAGGGTGAACTGAACCTGTTCAGTTCTCCATCTGTGTAAGTCCTGATGTATCAGTATGTCTTGATCCAGACATCAGCTCTTCTCCCGCATTTTTTTTCTCTTCACCAATATTATCACAGGTTATAGGTAATATTAAGTGTAGTTGTCCACACTTCTGCAGTTTTCTGACTCATTTGTCTTCTGGCTGGTGTTACAGATGGTCTGTGAGCGCTCTGAAGTTTTCGCCTCTGCTTGTGCGTTAGCCAGGGCTTTCCCGTTGTTCACACATAGGTCCAGTGCATCAAGACGCACAGAGAAGAAAACTGTAACAGTGGAATTTTTCCTAGTTGGACAGAACAATGGACCAATAGAAGTGGCAACACTTAAAGTAAGTTTTGATTTGTTTTGTGGTGAGTTGTTTCTACTGTTGCATGCATGAATGCATGTCTTTCAGGCTACATTTAGAGCAGATGGTGTATCAAGAGTAAGAAATGATCACAGATCAGAGTTCCTTGATTTTGATGAGCTTGCGGTGTACCTGAGTAAAAACATTGAACGTGATATTATTGCAGTGAAGACTGAAGTTCAGAATTTAGATTTCAGGAAGTGAAAGATACCAAGCAAACAAGTAGCATAAAGAAAATCATGGATAGAAATTTTAGTCTTTAATATTATACTACCTTTGGTATGTGGGCTTCTATATTTCTTATACCTTCCCTTTTTCTTATATCCTTACAATTTTCAGGTATGGATGGGAGTCAGGAGATGGTGTTTCTGCATCTGAAAGTTGCAGAATTGCAGCATTGGTTTATGAGGGTTTTGTTTTGTTTTTCTGCAGTATCTTTTCCTCCCTACTTTTGCCTTAGTCTAGTATTGCGGTGAATTGGTTACAGTGAATAGTTCCAGCCCAGTTCGTAGAAAAGTAGCAAGAAGAGCTGTGCTGTGAATACAGTGTCTGATCATTAAATTTCTCAATGCCTTAAAACAGAGAGCAAGTAATTGGTTTTAAGACAAACTAGACTGGAAGACAAGTGGGTATCTATACCTGAAAAATAAGTTTTCGCCTCTTAATTCAACAAGCTCTGGGCAGCTAATGCAGAGCCTGGAAGAGATATGTGGTAGCAGTATTTTGGCTAAACTTCTCCCTAGGCACGCTGCCACATTCTGCCCCTGCTGCACTGTCCGAGATATTTTATGGTGAGGACTAGCAGGGTTTGTCACAGTTTTACAAGGCTCTCATTCAAAACTACCATTATACAGATTCTCTGAGTACCCTGGAGTCCAAACTCAGGCATAGCTTGTTTTTGTGTGTAGGTTGTATTGTTTCCCCCAAACTTGCCCTTTGTGTTAGAACACCTCCTTTTACCTCCATGGTCCTAACAGTGAATCACTGCAAACCTAGTTGGCTCTTGAGGAGGTCTTTATCCCTTCAGGGGAAGTAAAGCAACCAGAAGTAATTGTACGGAATCAGGCACCATTCCAAAACAAGCCAGATTTATGAGTCTGCTGGGATACAGAATATAGAGTCCTCAGGGCAGCCTGGCCAAGTCAAACTTGAGATATATCAGCACTAATAACTAGCCAACACATCAGATTCCTTTGAAACCCATCTTGACTCACCCTCCTGCTGTGTGTGGTCTTCTTCCTCGTAGTCTGATTGCAAGAAAACTTGAACAAAGTTCCTCCCACCTGGTCTTCTTTATTCAGGTTGTTGATTCCCAGGTGTTAAAATTTGAAGCCTGTTCTCTGGTGCCTCCGTTGTCATCTTTGTTGTGAGACTCCTTTAAAATGAAATGGTCTCCACTTGCTCAGTGCACACCATGTTGACTTAATCCTCTCCTGCTTCAGTCTTTATTCAGTCCAAGTGTAGATCAGTTCATCCTGCCATAGGAAGGAAGGAACAGTTGCATGTGTGTTTCACCAAATATGAAAGATTCCATATTCTTCATGAACGGAGCTATAAGATACAGAATATCTTATGGCAGTAAAGGGTTGTGCTGAGTCTTTCTAAACTATTGCTTCTGTGTTGTAGGTTATGTAGTTTCTGCAGGCTTCCAGCCCAAGCAGCCTACAAGTTTGTCCTAATATCCTGAACTTGCTTTGTCTCCCACTGCGTTCATGGTCCCGCTTTGATAGTGAAAAAATTTTGAAATATCAATTTTGCTAATTTTGAAATATCAATTCACTGTGGGAAGGAATTAAGATACTTTCTCCTCTGCTCTAAATCCCAAGGAACTTAAGTTTAAGAATGTGAAAAATAATGATTAGTTGTGTTGTTATTATTTAGTATTGTAGAACTGCCTGGGACCTGTTGCATTTAAGCATTAATATATTCCAGAGGAGCCACACATTGTGGTCCAAAGTTATGCAGAAAAACTATCCAAACCAAAGCCAGATCTCAAATGTCCTCGCTTCTTTTCCTAGTGTTTGGCAAGTGCAACAGAAGGAGTCAGGCTGGCTGCTCGAATTGTGGACACCCCGTGCAATGAAATGAACACTGATAACTTCTTGGAGGTTGGTAATGCACCTGACAAATAAGAATTGGTTTTTGGTAGCCTTAACTACAGTGATCAAGAACCAGTGTTGGTATCTCATAGTAGAACCTTATTGGTTATTGGCAGTAGGAGGCATATCTGAAAAGCTGCCCAAGGGTGCTTGAGTTACTTGCTTAGCCCTAAACAGCTCAGAGAGCTTTCATAAGTTGAAGGGATGCAGCATATAAAGCTGGGGTAATGAAGAGGAGTCAGAAGTGAATTCTTGGTTTGGTCGTGACACTGGTTCCTCTGCAACTTCACATAAGCACGAAAATCCTGGCTGTTTTGAGGATGTGCAATTGTCATGGATCTGTGAAATGGGAAGCCACCTGGTGTTGAGTGTTTTTGAAGTTCATGGAGAGAAGCTGACATGTTTGTAAATTCATTATTAAAAAGATCTGGAAAGCTTCAGAGAGTGAAAATGTTCTGTTTCATCATGGCCCAGTAGAAAGTACAGCTGGCTTTTGCCTCGGAAGAGTTCTGAATTAGCAGAGCTTGAAGATCATATTTGCATTTTATGCAGTGTAAATCAAGGAGGTTTCAGGGGAATGAAAGCATTGGAAAACCAGTATCAGGTCCAAATTAATGAATGTTTATGTGTGCCTCAGTACAAAATCGCACAAAACCCATATGTGGATACATCTCTCTTGACTGTGGGAAGACACAAATGTGTCTTTCTGATCATTGACTGGCTGTCTTTTTTCTCTTAATGATGAAGGAAATCAAAAAAGTTGGCAAGGATCTTGGGATTACTCCAACCATTATTCGAGATGAGGAGCTGAAAGAGAGAGGATTTGGAGGTATATCTTGTTCAAAATTCAACCTTTTTTCCCAGCAGTTCTTTGGAATATTATGCCATGTGAATTGTCATGGTTTATTTATGCTTTTTTGAGGCAGTTTTGTTGCCCACAGAATCTCAAGATGATTCACAGAGATTTAAACCTTTCCCACAGGTGGTTTAATTCTGTTTTTCAGGCATCTATGGAGTTGGCAAGGCAGCTCTGCATCCTCCTGCCCTGGCAGTTCTCAGTCACACTCCAGATGGTGCTACACAGACCATTGCATGGGTGGGCAAAGGAATCGTGTATGACACTGGAGGACTCAGCATTAAGGGAAAGGTACAGGAAGAGTTGTTATTCTATTCTCTTTGCCTACAGTCATGTTTCCTGATGGGAATAATTCATTTAATACCTGTAGAAACAACAGTATTTTTATTCGAGGTAGATTTGGCCTCACTTGTAATGTCCTAAGCTACCAGGGTGAAAAGACTAAATAGAATCCAAAGAATACTTTACAGAACAGTTAGTAACTGCCTGGTATTTTACTCTTTATATGCTGCATACTATGTGTGTGTGTGTATGTGTATATATATATATATATATATATATATATATATATATATATGCACTCTCTATATATTGCATAAAACAGAAGTCTTTGATTTCTGATTTTGGAGATAGATGCAAAGGCCATTTGAGTTGATCTTGTTGCAAATATAATCATCAACCTTTTTCCTTTTTCTTTTCATATAAATTAGCAGCAGAGATTTAATATTTTCGAGCTCTAAGACGAGATCCCCAGGAAAGCAGATGCACATTTATTCTATGTATGTGCTGAGCATCGTCAAGACTAGAGTTACAGATGCATCAGAAATACTAATTTTAGGAGGCAGAACTGTGAATCTTTCCTTTAAAGCAAAAATAAAAATAACAAAATCTGTGTATGATTCTGTGTTATAACAGACTACTATGCCTGGCATGAAACGAGACTGTGGTGGAGCAGCTGCTATTCTGGGTGCCTTCAAAGCCACTGTAAAGCAAGTAAGCAAAATATGTTAATTGATACCATGTAGACCAGTATTGCCAAAGAGCAATCTGACTTCTGGATGTATTCCCAGATTTTGGGGCCAGTCTAATCCTGAAATTCTGACCTGCCACTGCCTTTACTGATCTTGGGTCTTTCTGCTATTTTAGGAAAATATTTGAAATCTATGGGATCTTGGGAAATGTGAGAAATTTCTTGAGTTCTGTTTTTGTTTTTTAAAGAGTTTCTTGAATTTTGGGGTTGATTCAAGTCCCTTGAATCAGATTTATACCTGAGTTATCCAGTACTCATTCTTATTTTATTTATCCCATGTTATTTTTAATTTAAGGTATGGTAATTGGGGTAACCGTTAACCCCTTATCAAAAAATGGAGTGAGTTATGCTGGGGTACTAAGTCTACCCATATCCTGAATTCTGTGCCAGTTCTAATATTGTTTAATGGGGAAGTTACATTTCTACTTTAATCAGGAACTGTTCGTAGATTTGCTCCTGTGCTCAGAAATTAGTAGAGGACTTAAGAAGCAACCAAGCATTGAAATATGAAGATTTAACCAGAATTGCATATTTAATGATAGGAACTGCAGAAAATGCATGGCTACTGCCAATAAAACTCTGCCCTCTCCACAAATCCAGTCACTAAGTCTTGCTGACAGAGCTATTGCCTCCAAGGAGTATCCAAAGTTCAAAGAACATTTACTGCTGCAGATTAATGCATAGGTCTGACGGAAGCTTTGTCCACTGCCAAATACCCATTTCTCAACAGTTTAGCTCTGTGCCTTGGCCCTAGCAGCACTTTTAATGTGGGAGGATTGCAAACTTCAGTTATCTGCAGAGATTTACAATTGAAAACAGATTTATGAGGAGCATCTTGGACAAACTCTCCGTAACTCACTCCTTCAGAAAGTTCAATCACACGTTCAACAGGGACTAAAGGTAAAACTTCTCCAGTTCTTTGGGGAAGTTTGGGAAAGACACATACGTGGTGTACTCTTCTATTTGCTTCAGAAATGTTCCTGTATATAGTTATCTCCCCTTGTTGAAGTTATATTCACAGTTCCAGTAGGCATGAATGGTAGGTGATATGTTATTTCCTATACAGCTACTGGAACCATGACAAAACTGTCAGTAATAGTTTGGACAAACCGAGCCTACAAAAGTTCTCATACCTAAATGAAATCTGCACCCTCATATGTAGAAACAAAAGAATGATCTCACTGCTTAATTTTAAAACCTCATGTAAAAAGAACTCCCTGTAGAAAATTTATTCAGTTGGATAGTGGAAAGAATTTATCCTTGTTATTGTTTCAAGACTTTTTAAAATACTTTTTAAAGTAATATAAAGCTGGAAGGAGTCTAGCTTAGCTATGCTTTGTCACAAGACTGAAGTTGAAACTTGTGTTGAATAGGAAGCTCAGTGGGAAGGGGAAGAGAGGCAATTATTCATCTTCAGAAAATAATCTTCTGCCTCCATGCTATTCTGCAATTTTTCAACATGATTTAATGAGACTTTGGAGTCAAAAGTAAAGCTAAGCAGTGATTTTTTTTCCTAGAAAGATGCATTGCATCCATTGTGAGTTTTCCAACAAAAGTGAGAAGAGAAAAACATTCACTTTTTTGAATCCTTGTCTCTTGCATATCAGCATAGGGAATGCTGTTTTTCAACAGCTACAGAAGGAATGAGGTTCTGTGAAAACAAAAAGGCAGGTGATGGTGGCAGCAGATACCTTTTTTTTTTTTTTTTGAGACAGTAGATTAACTACATGTCCCATTTAGAAGAGGAAAATTCGTTGAAATTTGGTGAGATGGCAAATGGAGGGGGATTTTGCTGCACACACCGTTTTGGCAAAGCTGTGGGTCCTGGATGGAATGTTATCTCATCTGCAGTGCTGTTTGCCCCTGACTAGACAAGGAACTGCGAAATTACTTTATAGCTTCCAGATGCTGCCCATTATTCTGAAAGTCTGCGACTGATGCATTCACTCTTTGGCCTTCAGGACATGAGTTTATTCAGCGTGTTCATTTTTCTTCAAGAGATTCCTAGTAAAACTGATCTTGGTTTTCCTAGGAATTCAATGTTTTTAAGGCTAGCTGTCCCAGTTGAAGAGAAATTCTGCCTTTGTTAAATGCTGCTGTCTGTTCATAGGATCCTTTCATACACTATAGTCACTGTACAAACTCATATTTTAAAATATCACCTGTAACCATATAAGCACTTAATTTTAAACCAGAGTAAACCAGAATGGAATCTGGCAGAAGAAGGAGAGGAGGTTAAGAGGGAAAAAAAGGATTTTGAAAATGCTGCATGCCTCCCTGCAGGAGTGATATATATTTAAAAAAGAAAAAAAACTCAATCTTAACTGTGGTTGTTTTGTTTTCATATGGAAAGAGGTAGATAGTGCTAGCCCATATCTGACCTGTGGTCTGAGGGTTGGGTTCTGTGGCACAGGAGGCTGTGTCAGATGACTGGCAGCAGGGAGAAGCACCAAGACATGCAGGAGTACCATGTTCCAGCATTGCCATGATCAGAGCTGCTATCCAGCTGAATTCTCGGGGGTGGAATTAGTTCATCTGGGGTTGTTTTTACAGAGAAAACACACGGTTTGTAAATGGCTGCCTATTAGCATTTTCCCTTCCATTCTTTTCCGTTATTACTGTAGGCTTTCTCCCAATAATGCTGAAATGATAGGGAGGAACTCAGTTTCTCAAATAGCCCCAAATTGTATCTTTGTTGTTATTGGAGGCTAAATAAAAGCAATGGAAAATATAGGGATTGGAAAGTAATTCCAGACATCCTGACTGGCAGCGTAATATGCTGTCACAAGTCTTCGTAATTGTCATGCTGAAAGCATATGTTACTTGGATCTTTCCTTATGGCTACAGAAGATGAAGGGGTTACAAGGTTTGGCCCTGGGGTTTGTAACCTCTGTTGTGAGCTTCTGTTAGGGTTATGCCACTTCATTTATCTTAGTACATCTTTGGAGATGTATTTCGTTGCTTTTCTCACAGGGATACTGCACTTCAACAGTGCAGGCCTTGTTTTCAGTGAGCCCCGCAATGTCCAGGTAAGTTAGGGGCCTTTGGAATGATGCTTGTGGGCATTAACAAAAGCTGGCTGGAAAGCACAAAATTGTTCTTCCCTGGGATCTCGGTGACCAGACAGAGCTGCCCTCCTGTTGCATCTGCACGCTGCGTGTAGGAGACATTTTAATGCAGATACTTTGCCACCGGGGGAAGATTGTGTGTTCACTTGCTCAGTTGTCAAAGGGTTTCTAGATCCCTGCGCTGCTCATAGGCTCCCATTTCCTCCAGTGAGGACTCTGAAACAAGTATTAGATAAATTCTTCTCATCCCCATTCTCTAGCTCTTGGACGTGACTTCAGATGATGAGCCATTTCTCACAGATTTCCCATGTAATCAGTGTTGTTGTGTCAGCTTGTATTCCCTTACTGGTTTCGGTCTCAATAAATTGATGTTTTGAATTGAAACCCGTTTCTCCCCTATTGTTGCTACAGGGTTTTAAAGACAATCTTCATGCTGTTTTTTGTTTGGCTGAGAATGCAGTTGGACCACGTGCGACAAGACCTGATGATATTCATGTCCTTTACTCTGGAAAGTAAGATTGTATCTATCCCTTTTAACAGCTGCTTTGAGAAGAAACGTGATTTTTGACTCTGTCTATTGAGTTCTGTTCAAAGTGTGAGTCTGTCCCTCAGCAACCCCTCTAGTATTGATAACAGTCTTTCAGACAGCCACAGGAGTGACGTTCCTGTGTGCTCTGAGTCTCCTGTTGGATATATAAGTGCACGTGAAAATCCATATAGTATGGACATAATATCCTGAGGCAGGGTTTCCTTAAAGTGCTGTCAAGCATGTGCTGTGTTCACCTACAGTCAATGCCTTGTGTCCAGCTGTAGTCTGTGTTGTCTCAGTCCCAGGAACAGGCTAGCGTTTTTTTTAAGTATTTCATATAGTTTTAAACGGAATATGATGATAATTGCATGATGGTAGTTTATAAGATCCCAGCCTGACCTTCTGGGCACTGGACAGCCCCAGCAGGTAGACCTTACCATGAGGACACTGTTGTCTATAAAAACATTTACTGGGGCTTGCTGTGCCTGGCTGCTTGCAAGCAGGGATTACGCAGCAATACAGACTTCAGAGTTGAGTTAAAAAGCACGTTAGATTTGCACCTGCTTTCTTATCCAGTATTCTAGATTTTCAATGCACTGTCTTCTTTCTAGAACTGTGGAAATCAATAACACTGACGCAGAAGGCAGGCTGGTACTGGCTGATGGAGTAGCTTATGCATGTAAAGATCTTGGAGCCGATATCATTCTTGACATGGCCACCCTCACTGGAGCTCAGGTACTGGTGCAAAGCTGCTCACGGGCAGGGAGACGTCGCACTCACGTCTGTGCATCGTTGGCAGCTTTGCCTCATCCACCGGGTTGCTGAGTTGAGGGGGAAGTTGCGTATCACAAACTGGTACCTGGTGATGGCTTCAGAAACTTATGTAAGAAAAAAAGGTACCAGCAGTAACCCTAGAAAGCTGTAACGTTTTGTATGTACTAAGCGTTCAGAGATGACATGTGCCATCAACATTTTCTAGAAATTAGTAGGTTTTCTGTTTTGTGTAACTTATGGAAAAATTATTTTTTGATGATGCTAGCAGGTGACATAAGTGATCCAGTGTTTGCAATTTAGTAGGCTTATAATTAGCAGAACTTTCACTCATATTTAATTGCTATTTTCAATTTGCTGTGAGTCTGTTTCTGGATTCCCCAAAGTGGAATTAATGAACAGGGAAATGGTAGCCATTCTTAATGGTGAAAATAAGTGTGTGATTTAAATGTGGGTGTTGGAAAGTTCAGTTTGACTTTTTTCCTTGGCACAAGAGATTGACATGGTTGAGTAAAGTACTCCTAAGCTTTCATTACCGTAAGGTCAGATAAGAGAGGGCCAGGGTTGTACTACTGCATTCTGAGGATACTGCAGTTAGTTAAATGTTCCTTAGCAGGAATCCTGGCCTGCATTGGTGTAAACATTAATCCTGTAAGATTTTCCCCTCATTATCCTACTGGAAAACTGAGACACTGAGGGCTTCTGGATTTGGTAGATCTGGAAGGAAGTAACTGTTCTGACCATGCAAGATGGTACATTGGCAATGTTTGTTAGCAAACACTGATGGAATATAAGGTGTGTGTTAGCTATTTTATTTGTATTTCATTGCTGATTTGATTTTTTTCTAAGAATATTCAAGTCATATAGTTTGCTTAGTGACTGAAAAAAAAACGTATATATGAAATGCGAAATATCTTCAAGACTTTTTCTAAGTAGTCTTGCTAGATGGCAAGCAGCTGTTAATGGAGAGGAAGGAGTAGAGAATTTGGCAAAATAAAGGTGAATGTGTCCTGATTGTGTCTTGTCTTTCTCTAGGGAATTGCTACAGGAAAGTATCATGCTGCTGTCCTGACCAACAACGAAGAGTGGGAAAAGGCTTGTGTTAAAGCTGGTAGGAACTGTGGAGACTTGGTCCATCCTCTTGTGTATTGCCCTGAGCTCCACTTCAGTGAATTTACCTCTGCTGTAGCTGATATGAAGAACTCTGTGGCAGTAAGTTTTCCTGTACATTCTTTATGTAATAAAGAAAGATGTGTTCTGATTCATGTTCCTTTGCATATCCTAGGTAATGCACTGGCCTGTTCATGGTGGAAGAAAGCTTTTCCAGTGAGCAATAAATTTTAAAAATTGGCCATATAAGGACTTTGAAAACCATTATTTACTTAGATATTTTACAGACCAAGTGTCTCTGTATTGATACTTAGGGTCAGTATATTTGGTTAGCTGGCCTTAGGTTTTAGGGCCCAGCCATTAAACTTTGAATGAGCTCTGCACACTGCCTTCCTCACAGTCAAAAAATAAAACACATCTGGTTTTCTTGCAAGAAAAGTGTATTTTGTTTCTACAGGACCGAGACAATACTCCAAGCTCCTGTGCTGGACTCTTCATTGCTTCTCACATTGGCTTTGACTGGCCCGGAGTTTGGGTCCATATAGACATTGCGGCCCCTGTTCATGCGGTGAGTGTGTCCATGTGTCTGACAATCCACCTGGCCTGCTGCCCTAGGAAATAAAACTGCAGAGATCCCAAATTCTGTCCTTTTAAATGCAAGGAGAGAATTAGAGGAAGTGTGTTTTGCAGTGCTTTGACTCTTCATCTCTATTTGGGAAATCAAATTCCTTTGCTCTGGTAGCTTTGTCTGGCCATGTATTTCATTTTGATTTTAAAATGTTCTAAAATCACTTTAAGTGGAAGCTTCTTTAACTCTTAACTTCAATAACCCGTGTTTTTTAGCTCAGTTGTTCACTGTTCATGGAAAGTCAGCCAGTTTTTCCCTTCATGGTCTTCAAGGTGATTGACCAGACTTTTCTCTTTTCTGCCTGCTGTCTGGCAGCAGGGAAAATTATTTGTTTGCTCTAGTGTTCCCCCTTTGCCTGGAACTTTTTTGTATCTGTATATATGTACAAGCACGTGTGCACGCAAGCACACACACAGTACATACATATATATATATATTTTTTGACCTGATTTCTTCAGCTCATATTCCAAGTCTATGCTTATGTTGGATGGAGTGTTCTTAGCCCCAAATATTGTCAGCACAAATCCAACCTCAAGTAATTGTGAGCTCTATTCTTGTGTGAATTGACTGATGTGCTGGTTTAATTTCACCAGGACAGATTCCTGGTTAGATTCCAGGAATATGGGTACAGAACCACAAGCTGAGGATGCCTGCCAGGGACCCCCGAGTAAACTAGCCCAGGTTATAGTAAAACCACTTTTTTTTTTTTTTCTGTAATTATTTTTCCCCACAGGGTGAACGAGCTACTGGTTACGGCGTGGCTTTGTTGCTTTCCCTGTTTGGAGGGGCGTCTGAAGACCCTCTGCTGAACATGGTGTCCCCACTAGGATGCGATGGAGACTCTCCCGCCGAAGACATGGAGCGGGATTCCAAAAGGCGCCGCCTGGTTTAACGTGCGCCCGTCCCAGGCGACGGGGTGCACGTGTTACCTCACTTTGCACTGATTCATCCTCAAACAATGACAAATCACACATCAGAAATTGCCATTTTTTTTTAATATCATGATAAGATTTACTACTTGTTTCTGATAAAACAGCCTGATTTGTTGTTTTGTTTTTAAATTATTGGTGCACACAGTGGCTGAACGATACCAGTGGTGCAGACTCCAGGCTCTACTAACTGTATCAGGGATGGCAGATCCTCCTTGGAGCACCTCACAAAAACTAAGTGCATTTAATGCATGAGACGCTCTCTCTAGTCTGAAGAAGCAACTGCAGCTCTCGCTTACACAGCCTTCTGAATTACTTGTTTTATGTGAGGTTTTATCAGACATTTCTGCAGGCCCCACTACATCTTGGAACACGGGATGAGGAAGAAGACCACTGTAGATTTGGCTTATTCGGTGACAATTTAGCTTAGCAGCAAAAGAGCAAATGAGAAACGCATTTAGTTTTAATAAGGTGCTGTTTCTGCATGTTTAATGTTTTGCTGACCAGTAAAATCAACAAGAGAGTGGGCCAGAATGTATCTCTATGTAAATCTTCCACATGCAAATTACAGAATAATTCATGCTAAATAAGGAAAAAAAAACTAGGGGGACTGTGATTGAGTAAAATCGGTTTACAGAGTGGCTTCTTGCCACTTAATAAATTTATTATTATTAAAGCAGCTTACGTATCCCATGTGACGTCTCATAGTGTTATTTACATTTCTGAGTACACTGAGTGCTCCAGAGTTTCATGTGTGACTTCATTGCTCTGTTCAAATTCATCTTCCCAGCACTCCTGCATTTGAAAACAGACCAATAGCTTGCACTGAGCGGCTCGATGCAGTGCTGAAGAGCTTGTGCTGATTCACTTAATTTGATTGATTCAACAGGAATCAGGAATGGGATGCATCATGTTTTGTATATAAGACAGTCACAAGGCCCTTACAAGTAATAGTTTGGCTTGGACACCCATGGGAAGTGACTGGTCCCAGTTCGTGTGTTGCCAGCAGCAGAGCTGGGAATGGAGCGACTGGGTTTTCATCAGTGCTGGTCCCTGCCCTGTGGATTGAAGCATCAGCCTTTGGAAACGTTTCTTGGCTCAACACGAATGTTGACGCTGGAAAATCCCACCCAGCACGCGCTTTTGGCTGCTTTGCCGATAAAGTCAAACTGAATTGTAATAAATTATGCTTTTCCTTGTGTGCAAGGTGATCTCTGGAGAGAACTGATGCTAGGAAGTTCCAGCAATGAGGTACATGTCTGGTTTAAACATCAGTCTTTTTGATTAAAGACCTTGTGGAAAGCTCAGCACAGAAGGGAGAAGGAGGAACATTTTTCATTCGGGTTTTGTGGCTATATCTGATTCTTAGAATGTAACTTTTTTTTAACAGAATTTCATTATTTCTAATATTTGCTCCTTTGGTGTGGTTTTGATTCCCTGGTTCCCTTGATCATAGTTCCTGGAGACCTGTATAAAAACGAGTTCAGAAAAGAGTTCCCTCAGCAAGAAGATAGTTGTGCAAAGTTTCAGAACACAATCCATGTGGAATGCAAAATATCATTGAATAAATCTCTAATAAACATACTGATGACAGTATAGAGTCCAGCAACACTGAGGAAACACGGACAGTATTTTATTTTTAATTTTCCCTTTTCCTCCAAAAGAATCAATCATCTCTGAGACAGAAATCCCATCTCCCTGGTGTTCTGGGCACGCCGTATAGCACTGTTTGGTACCAAGACCTGTGGTGGGTGAAGAGTTGGGCAGTTACTTTCATTACTGATTCTGTGTGACCACTGAAATTAGTACTAAAATACTCTAATTTCACTGCTGTGAAATCAAAAATCTCTAATTTTGAAGTTTGCAGTGTTTTGCTACAATGAGGCAGATTGGTAAAGGCCAAACAGCCAATCACTCTATCCTTCTATTTTGCTGTTTGTGGAAGTGCCATGCTGGAATTGGAAGGTGCCTACGGCACCTGACCGATGTAGGAAAGAAATCTAATAGCAAGTACCTGAAAGGCAATAGAAGGACTAAACAGGATAAATACTGAGGAAATCAAAGCCTGAGTAACTGCTTAAGTTTGCTTAAGCAAGGTAAGGTAAACCAAAAATAAAACCACAAAGGTGTGACATGGGTAGTAGTTGTTTGTCTTTTTACCTGTATCCTGCCAAAAATCACAGACCAGGAGGATGGACTTTGTCACTGGGGATCAGAGCTGCGTGTTTTTGCAAGCCCTGCTAGAGCAGCCAGGACAGGGCAGCTTCCCCAGGCCCCCACTCTAGTTTGGCTTGAGGATGAGTTGGGGGCAGCTGCTGGCGTTTTAGGGTTATGGTCTGGAAGAAGGTGGTTTCGTTCCTGGACCTTTTGAGAAAGAGCTGTTTCACGAGCAACAACAAAAAGATAGGTTTATAAATTCATTTAACAGCATCTCTTGCTGTGTCCCATCCACATTATTCTTTCCTCACTTTAGATGGGTGGTCTACTCTTGGGCAAAATTTTCTTAACCATGCAAGAAAGTGTTTCAGAGCCGAGTTCACCAAATAAGCGCTGCTCATGCATCACAGAGGTGCTGCCATCATTCCTGCTGAGCTCACAACGTTTCTTTAGTAACAAATGGCAAGATCCTAGTTCCACTGTGACCTACTTCCCCTACAGCTTTGATTTGCTCACCCACTCGCCTTGCTCGCCCGCTGCATGGGCCATTTTAGCTTCTGCTGCAGTGCTTGCCCTCAGGCGCCCCGGTACAAGACACCCGTAATCTAGACAAGGGGAGAGCGTTCAGCCAACGTGCAGCATCAGAAATGGATGTGGGGGACTTCGCAAAGACAAATAAGCCTGTGCTGCGCTGCCCCATGGAGATTTCGTCTCTGCAGCTACCACCACATCTGCCAAGAGCTCTGTGCAGCTTGAGGGGACACAGGGCAAACCTTCCTCAAGCTCCTCAACCTGCCTGAGAGCTTCACAGTGAGTAACACACTTAACTTCAGTTCCCTCCATCAAATTATTGCATTTTTAAATGATTTAATAATTAAATTAACAGCTTAAATTGTCGCAGCTGTAGAGTCATTGCTGGCCCAGCACTTTTCAGAAGAGGCTGATGACAATAAGGGCCTGCTGATGCCAAGACAGGGCTCAGTTGTCTGTTTGCAGTGGGAATGGAAAGGGAGATGCTGTGGTGTCCTCTGGGCAGTGCTGCCCTTGTCTGGGGATGCTCCAGGGGAAGGTGATGTGGGCGGCAGTGGAGTTTGGGAGCTCCTTGATCCTCTCAGGAAGGTGACGGTTCCCCGCAGGCCGGTGCTGCTCTCCATCTCCGGACGGTAATTCGCTATAACCCGTGTGGTAGATGTGGCGGGGGGAGTGCGAGGGTGAGATGTGGGGTAGGAAGGAATTGGTGGGACATGAAAAAGCAAGTTGCTGCCTGGTGTTGTTTGTGGGTCTGCGGGAGGAGCCTCGCGCTCTCCTGGGAGCGCAGCTGCCCCTCGCGCAGGCCCTCGCACCAGAGCAGCTTCACCAGGGGACGCTCCGAACCACCAGCGCTGCAGCACGGATCTCTGCCAGCAAAAGGTCCCTCTTGCACGGATGCTGGGTTGGTGGCTGTTTGCAAACACCTTCCTCAGCATCCAGGACAGCATTTACTAAAGCTAACAACATCTGTAATGCTGAGAGGCAGAGAGAAACTAAATGGATCTCGCTGCTTCCATGTTTCTTACTATCCCTTACCTTTTTTTCTGTCATTTGCCTCCATGCTGCATTGTAAATGGCACTGACCAGCCTTCCGATAGCAGTTAGGTGAAAGGACTTCTATGATGTCCACAGACACCGAGTTGTGTCCTCGCGCTGTAGTGAGGGGGATGCCTTAATGTGCAGCCATAATTGTAAGCTGGACTGAGACATTCAAGGGTTGATTGGACATTAAGATGGGTGTCTGCATTCCAGGACTCTTGTAGGTGTGTTGGGACATCTTGTTATTATCAGAAAACTGTTGATTTCTGCAGTAGGGTCTAAGGAGACCAGCTAGAAAGGTCTCCTTGTGAGAATATTTAGGGTCCATTTATATTTATGCTCTCCTGAATCAGGCACTGTACAGAACAACACTAGGCAGTTGAGTTGATTTCTTCCATTTGCACATGTAAGGGAAAGAGTCTCCTTCTTTGGTCCTCGTTGTTTTGTGTCCTGTAAATGCTGATTTCTTAATGTGTAACAACCTCTACTCTCTGAATAGGCAAGTAACTGGGTTCAAAATCAGCAGTGCAATGAATTGTGCATGTGCTGCTTGAAATCTAGGCACAGAGCTTACAGCAGGGCTGCTCTTTTCTTTTTTCTTTCAAACGCTCCCCTTGCACAAAACCCACAGAGAGAGTTCCAGGCAGTGTCCACCCATATGAAAACAGACATTCTTTCCATAATCTTTTTATAGATTGGATAATATTTAACTCAGCATGTATTAAAAATGCATTGAGTACATAAAATTCATTTTAAATGTCACCAAATGGGCCAATGGCTTTTTAATATCACTGCCACAAGACTACATTTCAACTTATTTCCTATTTGGATCTGTTCCAGTGGCAATTCCAGGAGGAGAATATATTTAGTCTGTATTTACTTAGTCTGTTTAACTTTCTGTTAGTGTCTTTGGCTCATCCCATGGCCATGCTATTTTGGGATGATTTATACAATATTTACATTAAATTCTGCTAATATTTCCTTGCCTCTTGAAGCTGGATTACACTATTTACATCTCAAAGGCCCAAGCTGGAGGAATAAGCAGCTGTTCCAGACACCAGAGAGAATTTAGTGCAGGGGCAGCTGCCAGAAATGAGACCATGTGTCTGAAATACTCCTGGAGTAATTATCTAGAACTGGAACAGTCCCCCATCAGGGAAGGGGTAAGGCTGACCATGGCACTAAGAAACGCGGTCTGTATTCAGTGGCCAAACAACAGCTTTCAGATACTGCTCTCATTTCCTGCAAAGATTCTTTTCAGTGCAATTTCCATATATTGCAAGTATCCTAAAATAAACCATGGCAGGAATCTGCCATTGGCCCTTATGCGAGTAGGGCCAGGCTTGCAGTTTGCATACTCGGCTGCAGAAGCTGAATGTCGTTGCTGCCCTTACCCTGAAATAGGGAGAGGTTGATGCAACTGTAGTTCTCTGCAAGAAAGGTACCGAGGACACGACTTGGATCGTCGTGTTTGATCCAATAGGTTAGGACACCAAAATAAATGTATTTGACTAAGTACCAAAGACGAGCCACATGTTTTCCGTTAAACTTCCTGGAAATGAGCAGATCAGAGGATTTGAGTATTTTTCCCATGAAAGTGCAAGGGATGTTTTTTTTGTTTTGTTTTGTTTTTTTTCTTTCTCCTTAAAGAACATAAATGTGACAATTTCTAAAGAACTGATTTGACTCTGTGTTAAAATCTGGATCAAATCTGAACCAAGCAAAACCCAAGATTCAGTGTAGAAGCCACGTGCCAGAACTGGAAGCCCTGCTCTCTGCTGTTCTTTTCTCTGTAGCTTGAACAACAAAAAGCCCAAGACTGGTGTCTACCTATAGAGAAGAACCTTTGACAGGACATAGCTACGGCTGGGTGAATACTTCAGCTGTTTTTTTCCCTTTACCATATTTCATACATATGCAGGTGGCTCTTTTTCCTGGTAGGCCTTAGGCCACCTTATCAGGTCAATTTTTATTTATTTATTTATTTTTACTGCATCTGAGGAGACATGAACCACAGACAGAATTGTCTGCAGAGGCAAACTAAGCTACTATTAATCAAATGTTTTTGCACAGTCAATGCCCAGAACACGCTGTGCTTCCCAGTCATGGATTGTTGGAAATACTGAATTTCACAGTATCCATCTATCTACCCCTTTCCAAAAAGTTTCATCACAGCTTGCCAGCCAAAGAACGTATTTTCATTTCTCCATTGAAAACTGTGGATAGACCTTCGGGCATGAAACTGGGCAGGCTAATACCATTCAGTAATGCCTCCTAAGATGAAAAACATCCAAAAGTGAATGCCAAAGATGAGGGTCACCTGGCATACGTGCTTTCCAAACATGGTCCTCTAAATATGGAGCCCAGTCCACAACTGTCGTGCCAAGGTGAAACTGGAGCATCACTCGAAAGGCCGCTGGGGCCTGGGCCTGCGATTCAGCCATGCCAGCAGCTGCTGAACATTTCCATAACGGATCAGGGAGGCTGTGGTTTGTAATAAAGAGGAGGAGAATCTGTTTGCCAACAGACATGACTGAGTTCATGCGGTGTTTGGACATCTCCAGCAGAATAACTGAAAATTTGGGTCCATGTTCATGTTCATTGTTGCTATTTATTTAAGTAGTGCCACAGAAAGCCACAGATCAACAACAACAACAAAAACGATGAATAAGGAAGGGTTCAAATATATTTTTTGAACAGTGGTCTTTGTTGATATGTCTTGCTTATAGACAGGCACCAATCCTACATTTAAGCCTGACATATGTTTTTGAAGGTCACAAAGTTTTTCTCTGCTAAAAGCCATCAACTCTTATCTATCCACTTCTCTCTAATTCAAGCAGACACTTTAGCAACCAACAGCTGTGGAAAGAGAGATGCAGAGCTAAGAGCCTCCAAATGCATTTATGGTGTCGGTTCCCTTTTGCATCTCACTGCAAAGCTTGGCCTACAAGCGAGCCCTGCAGCGTGCAAGCAGCCAAGCAGCAACATTTCAGGATTGAGATGAGATTTTTTTTTCTAGAAATTTATTGTTCCCAGTTGGCACTAAAAGCAATTTGGAAGTCAAACTGGCCTCTCACTCTGGCTCTGGGAATCTGAACCTGAAAAAAGCATTTCATTTTCCTGTTATAGTGGTGCCCTACGTAAGTCCTGATCTTGATGGAATTTAGGCCTGTCATTTCCTCAGGGAGTCATCCAAGGTTCTTTGATTTGTTTCTGATAAATTTTCATGTCTTATCTCTGCACTGAGATCCCATCCTGCACAGGGGCTCTCCAGTATTGCCCAGGAAAGGAAAACGCTCTGGGAAAACCTCAAAGCACATGGTCTGCTTTTCTTGGGAAGCGGTGACCTTGCCACATCTGCATTCCATTTTCATGTTCTTCTCTTGTGCCTCCCCTTTTCCCGCTATTGTGGTTAGGCACTCTGATATTCCTCTGAACTGCTGTGTTTCACTGGAATTTAAGCTTCAATCAGAAATCAAATAAATAGAAGAAGAGTGGCTGCAGGTCCTTAATGCATGCAGCCTATAAAGACTGGAATTAATATAACTACAGGGCTGAAGTGCATCTTTTTTAGGGGATGTAACATTCAAGTTATGTTTTAAGCACCATTTTGAGTATAAATTGCTTCATCTTATGCTGAGAAGTTTCTTCTTACTGCTGAGATTCCTTCTCAAGGCTCAATAGGTGCATGGATGTGGTATATGCACATCTTCTTCTTGACTTTAGCATACGTGCATATATGCCTTGTGCAACATTTACTTGAGCCATGAAGCCAAAAAATTAGGGCCAGTGCTATTTAGGTTAGTGATTTAACCTTTTACAAAGATGAGATTTAAGTCTCAAACTTACCTTCAAGTCAAGATTTGGAAGCTGGGGGCCATATTCCTTAAAACACAGAAGTTAACTTTGGATTTATAACAAAAATTAAGACAAAGTACGCTCACCAGCATTTGATTTATCTGCAAATATGCATCAGAGTTTAGAGAGAAAAAAATAAAGAATAATTTCCTCTTCTAATACAGGACCTTTTTTCTTTACGACTGACCTGTGAAAAAGCAAAGCAGGCAGCTGGATGAGATCAAAGTTCACACAGTCAGGCTCTCCTCAGTCCCAGCTATATTTGGCAGAACAAGTGGTTCTTCTGCCTTGATGGCATAATACAATTTAGTTGTCCATGGAAAGAATCCAAACTGCAAGAAATATTTGACAACTACTGTTATCTACAGAGGAGAGAAAAAAAAATGAATAGGAAGGCAAAGAGCTGTAGAAAATAGGTATTATCAAAAAAGATCTTGTCATGGCAATAGTAAGTTGCAAAGCTCACTTTGAGTCATCTTCGTATTTTATTGACTCCTTGTGTACAAGGGCTTATATGTGTGCTGCACGGATTGCCTTACCTGGTTCGTCTAAGCTCTCTTTCTCCCTTTTCCCAGCATTCAGTCCTCCCCTCTCCAGTGCCATATAGGAATACAAACACAGTCACATAAATTTTGTCTAGACGTCTTTCCACTGCGCATGAATTCTGGGCACCTTCCACTGCTCACTGAAATGAATGGGCTTTTGAAGCCCTGTGGAGGTCACATCACCGAAGGCTGCGCTGGAATTCACAAGCAATGGGGGCAGAGCCACGGATATGGGGGCAGGAGACAAGGGAAGGCTTCATCCAGCACGTGGAGCACGTTGAGGACAGGAAGCCTCACATTTTTTGGCCTGTTTTTGTACAGTATAGCCTTGCAGGATTTGTAGCTTATGCACTATAGGGAATACATATTTAACACTTCCTCAGACCCCTCTGGACCCTTAAGAGCTGCCTATGCTTGCTAGCATGTTGCTTGCCGTTTTTCTTATTCTTGGGTTGTTCTGTAACTCTGATAAGGTTAGAAATTTGCCATGGCAAAGTGACTGAGGTCCCCACCTAATGCCCTGTTCCCTGCTGCTGTTTTCCAAGATAAAGTCCTGCACCTGAAATACTGTTTGTTCTGTTTGTCTCCTTGGTGATTCTTCCCCAGGCCTCCCTGACTGCCCCGGCTCATCCTCCTCTTCACTGTCATTCTCAAAAAGGTGGCAATTACCAGTTTGAATTACCAAAACAATGAAAATGGTGGAGTTCAAACAAGAAGATATAGGAGATTTAGAGAGATGGAGAATAGGAGAATTAGGAACCGAGTTCTCCTCAAAATCCAAATGAATTGTGCATCTCAATCATCAGTGTCCCATTAGAAATCTTAGTCCGTATGTTTAATTTATGTTTAAATTAGATATGTATTTTAGCATGCTAACTATAATATAATGCATCATACTTTTAATGTTTTTGCTCTCTTTATTAGTATTTTAATGTATTTTTTAATACAGTTTAAGGCAGTTCTTGAGCTCTAAATAGGAACATCTAATAGGAACATCTGTGAAGAAAACCATTTTCCATCTGCACTGAAGTATGTCAGGCTACGCTAGTGTTTGGGAGGGACAGCCTGGAAAAACGTACACATCTTGCTCAAACACATACATTCTCCTTCTTAAATGAGGTAGGTCGTGGTGCAGCTATGGGAGGGCAGTTGGGTTTTGCTCCTGCAGGCCGGGGTTGTGTGCAGGGACACGTCTCCAGCAGGGAATGGCCTTTCCCCTTCTGCACCTCAGCCTTCCCATTAGCAATGGCTCATTGGCATCCCCCTTACTCGAGGCGTGGTTCACCCAAGGTTGCCACCACTCTTTTTTGCAGTCATTCTCCTCCTCACGCTGCTCTGCAAAGAAGATCATAAAAGTAACGTAAGAGAGAAAATGGCCAGCTTTTCCTTCTTGTCCTTGATGACGTTCCTCCTCGCAGAGGGCTGCTCAGGGCAGTGTGGGTTGTGTATGTGGCAGGAGAGCCACCCTTGTGAGCCAGGGAGGCAATTTGCCCTGTCTGCTCTCAGCTGCAAACGAAGCCACAGGAATCTTTGCTGAGAGTCCTGTGGACCCAGAGACAAGGGTGAAAAGTGCCTGGGACACACAGAAGTTGTGGTCCAGCCATTTAGAGGCAATGCGGAATATTTTCTGTAGAACCCAAAGCAAGAACAAGGACAGAGAAACCTTCCCCGCTGTGTAACTATAACGTGCTGCAATTTTACCTGCATCTTGGAGCTGGAGCTTGCACTTACTCTGGTGGCATCGAATGGCTAGTGCTTTGCTTTAAGCTCTCAATTTTCTTCTTTCTGATTGTGATTAGTTCCATCATACAGGTTGAAAAGAAAATTTGGACAATATTGCTAATAGTTGGGCATGCACTTAACCTGAATTCAGTGTCTTACAAACATTGATTTCGTGATTGCTCTGTGGCATATAGTTTGCAACCTCAGTCTTATAGAAATTGTCAGTAAAATAATATTTGGTTTAGAAATTACCTTAAAATGAGAAATGTTCATTCTTTGTCTAAAATTTTGATGTTTTCTTTTTTTTTCCTACTAGTACTATACTTTTACTATTTTTTATTTTATAACTTTTTTGATTTCCTCTTAAACCTGTCCTGATGAGTAAGTCCAGAGTGAAAATCTGGAAATATTTTCCCCAAAGATATAAGGCTAAGCCTAAAAGCAAGGAGATGGTGGCTCTAGGTCTGGTGCTAAAAAAAAACAGCCACTTCTTTGCTATGGGCATCACCTGGTTCACACATATGGCTTTTTTTCTCCCTTCATCTGCTGTCACACTCCCACAAGACCGGGTATCACACCAAGACGCTTCTTTCAGCAACCTATTTCACAAGCAATTTCATAATGTTAGCCACTTTTCAAATATGTCTGAAATGTTGCTGGTGATGCTGAAATCGCTTCCCTTTGTTTTCAATAGACTTAACAAGGGACAAGTTCAGAAGCCTAATTCAATGTTCAATGTATGGACATGAAAGCAGGCAGGGATGGATCTTAAAAATATACTTTGCTGGATATTGCTTTGACAAGTAAGAAGTAGACGATTGTGAGAATAACAAAGTCTTCCATGTTTTTAGCCAGATGAGGTTTAGCATATGTCTTTTAAAATTGACCCTCTCCTATGAATGCGTGTAAGTTTGCAAGCCAGGAAATAATAAAGAGATAATTATTCATCTGAGTGTTTATACCTCTGCTGATATTATTGTTTTTATTTTTACTGAGCACAGCTTACTTTGGACCTGGCTAGTATTTGGAAGATCTCTATCCCAATATATAATATCCAAAACAGGAAGCAGCTTTGAGAGGCACATGCAATGTTATAGGCAAACACAAAACAACAGCGTAAATGTTTGGCTCTGGACCAGCTTTGTATGTAGTGTTGAAACATGTGGCATTCTACTTAAGATTTCTGTAAGGAAACATCTGTGAGATTGTGCTGCAGATAACACAAAATGTTTGGTCAATCTTTCTTCACCTGGAAAGACATTGAGAAGGCTTCATTCAGTCCCAACAGCAAAGTGAAAACGAGCTTCGTTATTACAACATAGAAAGCACAAGTACTGATAGTCTCAAAGGGTGCTCGGCCAAAGAGTAGTGACGTAGTGCCCGGGCAGTTAAAATGGGAAGGACAATCCTGTTGTGTCCCTGCTGGACCACAGATCACAGTCATTATGCGGATCTGTATCTAACACACTTCCCTTCCATCTTCCAAGGACATTCTACAACTTTATGCCTTCTCTTTGTCACATCTTGGTGGACTCTTAATAAGTTGCAAGGCTTTCAAGCTGATATGTCTATGTAAAATACTGTCTTATTGTTGAGCTATTCGGTAGGGTTTATGGCAGAAAGTGTAGAGGTTAATCTGTGTTTTGTGGAAGGGCTTCTGTGTCTCTTCATGTTTCCTCCTCATCACATGGCCAGGAACGTGGGCTGTGTCCCATGTTACTCACAGTGTGATAGATATTTATTAATTTCTCTCCCTACCCAACAAATCAGTTGTCTTAGCAGCTATTCCTGAACTTCCTATTCATCTTTTATTGTAGTACTGAGTTCTCAGCAAAATTGCAATTAATTATTTGGATCACTTTTTGTGGAGGAAGGAAGGAGGAGGAGCAATATAACCCTGGGGAGTTTCTCTGCTGTCCCTAGAGATCTGCATGCTCTAACCAACACCTAGCCAATACTACAATGAGGGAGCTTCATCTTGCTAAGAACGGCTTTAAACTTTGTATGTCCTACATTCTTCAACCATACCTGGAAGCTAAGATCTTGGTGACTTTCATATTTGCTACCACATAGATATAATAGTAGCTTGCAAAGATCCTTTGCTGTACTAGCAGGGAAGTGAAGCATACTGCATCCCAGACTATTCTTGCTTCTTTTTCAGGCAGTTCACGTTTTCTGTCCTCAAGCATTGCAGGATGGAAGAAAATATTACAAAATATTCAAATGTTTTATTATGTATTTTATTATGCATTAAGACATTATGACAAGCACAGTCCAGTTTTCATGCAGAAACACAAACATGCGGCTAACACCTGGAGATTTGTGCAGGCCTTAGAAATAGTCAGGCTCTGTAAAACATCAAGAAACAAAACCCCAGTGGATTGGGAGATTTCATGGACAACTTCTTGCTTTGTTCTTAAGGATCCTATCCAGAAGCACTCATTGGCTTCCTCTTGTTCTGTGGTCTCCATCTCCTTTCTTTGCATGCTGTCAAGCAATACAGTGGACAAGTTACAGACATTAGGTGACCTCAGTCATTCCTTTGGAGAATCTAGTATCCAATTCCAGTCTATTTATCCAGCTGGAGAATCCACTATATGGTCTGCACTAAAGATCTTACACATTCCTGTGTACTTTGCCTGTACTGCTAATGGTACACATTGTTCCCTTTGCTCTCTACAAGAGAAATGGCCTGCTGTTAATTCCTCTGAAATAATATACTTGCCAACAATGTTGTCCATAAGCCCCCTCTCTCCTTCCTAGTGTTCACTTTTGCTTACCAAAGTCATACCCTGGTTTGTATTAGCCAGAAGTGATTTCTTAGAAGCTTGTCAAGAAAGGATGTGTTCTAACTGCTGGGAAGGGAGACAGTGTGGTTTGATCCCAGTGCACCCACTCACCCATGCTCTGGTGCACCTCTGCTTCCTGCCCCAGACCAGTGTGCTGGGCCAGCAGAGTAAGCATTTGTCTTTGCTGTATGTGATTTCTCTGGAAGAAAATGTTCTCTGAGAGCACAGCAGTGAGAAGCAGGCAGGGGTGTGCAAAAGAATGCAGTGCTCACCACTTGCCATGGCAGACCACCCAGGCACAGGAATGGAGACAAATTCCCCACTTCTTTTGGAAGACTTGATGGATTTTTCATGGTCGAGAGGTTTTTTCTTGAAAAACCTTTTGTTTTATAAATGAATTTAGCTCTCATGCCAAGGGCATTTGTTTTTACCTGCAAAAGAGATCCAGAGCAGCCCGTAACTCTTGACTGCTTCCCATCTCCTTGGAAAGACAAGTAATTCAGTGGAATAGTGGAATACACAGTTCCTGAATTCAGTGCCTATCAATGTGAAGACTGTCATATAAGCCTGGCATTTATCTGTGTTTTGTGTCATATCGTACAACTCCGAAATAACAAAACCAGTTCTCCTAGCTACAGTCTAGTAGATAGGAATGAAAGGATATGTTTAGGAACGAGTAAGTCTTGGTCTGCAAATCCCAAAATACATATTTAGCATAGACTTATGTCTCCCATTCCTTTGGCTTTGTGAAGGAGCCTGAATGTGATATATTCTGTTGTGTGCCATGCAAGCAGCAGCACAAAAACCTTCCTTCCTTTCCCACCACTCAGTGAAGTTTGACAATGGCTTTAAGTCAGAGCAGTTTAAAACTGCAAAGCTCTTATGAGTGCTTCAATGCTACAATAAAAAGAGGATGACAGAAGTAGAATCTGTTTTGGTTCAAAGAGTTTCAAGAAACTTCTGAGGAACACACTGGTACTATCTGCACAGTCAAAATTATGCATATATCTGATTACTTTAAAGGCAACTAGCAATTCTGGGATTTCAGTGGTATGCTGAAATACCCTTAATCAAATGATCACCAAAAGCAGCTTCTGTAGTAATGAGAAATGTCACTGGACTGTGACACCTGGACACTGTTCAAGCAGAAATGCAGTCAGATAAAAAAAAAATGGAATCTAAACTCCTTTGTAACTTGGGGATGATTGGAACAATATCATCAGTGATGACTCTTGGCACCCATAAATTAATTTCTGAGGCATTTTACTATCAAATAACCAATTGCCAAGGAAAATACCTTTGCTGTGATACAGCAGGCAGTGATAAGCAATCTGAAATGCCGCCTGGATCAAAAAGAAAGTGAAACTGCTGGAATGTATTGCTCCAAGTAAGTTGTGGGTGCCTCCTGAAACAGCAGATGTTGGCTTTATTGTGCCAGCACCAAGACGTGTGTTACATGAAGTAAAACATACGATGAAGCAAGTTCCTTGTGGCAAGGATTTAATAGACTATATCACCCAGATACTCCTCCAGAATAACAACAAATCCTCTTCCTTTCCTAAGTGCATTTCAGATAAAATCACCCGGGCAGTCAAGTACCAAGAGTAGAAAGCAAATTCTTTCAGTCCTCTGTGGCCAAACTAGAGGCAGCGAGTGAGAGATGCACAAGCTAGCAAAATCATAATGACAAATCCAGACCCAGGCTCATTAGACACTGTACAAAGAAGGTCTGTAAGAACATAGGCTATAATGTATTTATATGGGTTGAGTATGAAATGCTAAACTTAGCAAATGAATGATTTACATGCAGTAATGCAGTATTGCTCATCAACAGTTTGATGGAGATCTGTCTTTCATTGTGTCAGCTGTAGGTCTTGGAAACAGGCCAAGCTAAGGAAAAAGAGAGAGCAGCATGAGAGAGCACGGTGAGACGTGCGCATCCCTCGCAGCACCGCGGGCATTGTGAAACCCCGAGATAGTCCCCCAAGCTCTTTGCATCAGCTTCCCATTTACAAACAGGGCTGACAACATATTCCAATTTCCTGGGGTGTTATCAGTAAGAAACACTAAATACTCAACATGGTGAGTCTGAAGCTTTGGAAGGTTTGAGACATCATCAAAGCGATGCTCATTAGCATTGTGGTAGGAATCTGTTCCTGTTGCAGTAAGCAATGTCATGATGAGAATATATGCCTCTATGATGTTAAATTACACTTCCTCCACCAAATTTAGACTGTCTGATCTTCAGATCATGTTCAAACTGGAAGTAGTGTTTGCTGATATGTTTTGAAGGGTATCATCTGATAACCAACAGTTTCTCTGCTGTTGATTTCTTAGATTTTGTTTAACAATGCTATTACAAGAAACTTGTGGGTAAACTTTGACTTTGAGTTAATGACACAGGAGTTTGTTTTGTTTTGGTTTTCTTGCAGAGAAACACCTTTTATGTTTTTTTTCCTGCCTGAAACAAAAACCAATTTTTATTGAAATCAGAGGCTTTCTTGCCTTACCAATAAAAGCAAAACAGCGCTAATAATCTTTAATGAACAAAGCCTGTGTTTTAAATTCATCAGTAACATATGTGCAACCCTGAAATACTCCTTCTTCTGTCTTCAGATACAAATGCTTTGCAATTCCCCACATCATTTTCCAGACCACCAGTATGTGCTGTCTGTCATTTCCTTGCCAGGCTGAAAGATCAAGCCTGTTCCTCATTCCTCCTGTAGTTACTCATCTTTCTGTTTTTTTTGCCATCCTTCTCTGGACTGCTTCATTCTACTAAATATCTTCGGAGATGCAGGGCACCAGGACTATACACAGCATCAGCTAATCTTTGATAACAGTTTCTCTCTTAATGGTGAAGAACGAACAGCAATATAAGTGAATTGTTATCACTGTTTATTTTAAGGAGTCATTGTGGCAGGGCTAATACATGTTTTGCATTTGGCCATTATGGGATACCATTCACTTTGGTGACTGTATCTAGAAAACCCAAGCACAAGTGAATTCTCTACTTCAGCAGCGTTCTGGGCCTTTCCAGATTACCACTCAACCAAGGTAGTAGCAGATTAACTGCTCAATGCATTTTCTTGCATATGTTTTGGAATGTGCCAAAATCAACCCAAATGCTTTTGACTGATGGGTGCAAAGGTAAGTGCTCCCAACCGCAGTGCCCATCGTGTTGTGTTTGCTCCAGTGGAGCAAAAATACTTTGTATCAGCTGTAGTTCTAAGTGTGATCTCTGCATGCAGCCAGCCCATAAAAACAGTCCAGCTCTGAGCAAACTAGCACACAGACTGGAAATAGTACTGGTGTATCAGCATAGCTGGCTGAGTTGATAGTCTCACTGATATTCAAATTAGCATTAACTAGCCAAGGCAGAGCACAGTTGTGTGGATTCAGTAACACTGGCACTATCAACTCATTCAAAAGCTCTTATTTCTGCCATATTAATTATTTGTTGAAGCTGTTCATAAACTGTGAAAGATGAAATATTTCTGTGAGTTTTCTTTCTACTCTTTGCCTAATGATTTTGTAACAGATAATCCAACAGAGAGTATATGGTGGGACTCATTTTGTTGCCAAATATGTCCATAACTAAACTTTGCAGCTCTGAAAACATGGAGCCATTTAAACTAATTTGCCAAAAAAGCAATTACAAACTGCTTTGAGGCTGGTACTTTTGTGCAATCTCTTTTTACATTATTCTTAGCTTCAGAGGAAATTAATCATAGGGTGAACCAGAGCTCCCATCGCAGAGACTAGCCAAAATGCTGTAACATGTTTGCATGCGTATGTTCAGTTGAAATAATGCAGGTGGCCGGACTGCACCCTGAGTCACAGCAGTTCCCATCGCTTCCTTTAGCTCTGGGCAGCTGCGTCTTACTCCCACACTTTAGTGGGAATTAGTTCAGGGGCTGCTGCCTTAATTACCCGGCCTGTCCAAAGGGATTTGGTCAACGTCGCTGTGGAGCATCAGTCCCAAAGAGGAACTCGTCTTTCCGAAGTTCCTAGCATGAGTGAGTCAATTAACGAACATGCTTTGCACACTAAATGTACTCCTCTGTTTATGTATCTCATTTCCAAGACTGTTCTACTCTCAATTGGATTTAATTCAGTCCTATAAGCCTCTCTGTGATATGTGAACACTGCATGATAGCTAACATTGCATCCTATATCTAAAATGTTGGAAGGACCATAAATAACTACTCTGGCACTAGCTGAACACAGAATTATTTCATAATGGGAGCACCAGTAAATGCCATCAGCAAAATAATAAAGCTTATCTAATTCTCCTTTGCTGCCCAGTGAAAAATACCACTTCAGAAATGATTGGCATCATAGTGAAGGGAAGCACATTTTAAAATGGAACAGAAAAGAAAGTCATTTGTGTTATATGAACACATGATGATTAAAATGATGGGATGATTAAAATGATGGGAAGGTGTTACAACCCAAAATATAAATATTTACTCTTCCCTGTACAGCAGTTTCTGGAAACTGGTAGAAATTTATGTCCTTTTCTACCTTTCTTTGCTTTTTTCTGTTCCACATCACTGACTTGGGCTATGCTTTTGCTTCTAAGCTGGAAATTGAGGTGTCATTGAACTACTGAGCAAAATTTATCTACCCCTCAGTCCCTGAGGAGAAACTGCAGCACAGAGGCAATGGCCAGAGCTTCAGAATTACGTGGCTTTGGTTGGGGTCTCTAGTCAGTAGTTCATAAGGTGCACTTACACGTGTTGTAATTCGAGATTTCCTTTCAAAATCCAAAGCAAACTAAAGCAATGAGAGATGCTTACATTATGGAAATGATTTTTTTAATAACTCAATTTCCTGTCATATCTACCTTGGAATTACTAGGTGAAAGCAAGCAACCCATGCCTTGCTTCCAATCAGACATTATGCTGAGATCTCCAGTGCAATAGCACTTTTTTTTTTTTTTTGTGGAAATATAGCCTAAGATTCTTGAATAGTTTAATAACAACAAAAAGCTACTGCTATTTATGGGTTGACTTTATCACTATATAGAAGTGGAATTTAGGGGAAAATAAGGAAGGCACAAGATTGGTGAACTTGGAACTTGCAGAAATTCTCAGCAAGGTGTCTGTCATCTTTGTGCATCATGGTACATCTTAGCATCACTGAGATGTTTCAGTAACATTTGTAACTACTGGTTAATGGATAGATGAAAATAACCACACTCTCAAAAATATACTGGTTTTATTTCTGACAAATGTTAACTCTGTAAATTAAAATTCTTATTTTCACATTTTCTAGCTAGCTCTACAAAAGTTGACTCAGTTCCCAATATAGATAAAGATTTGGAGAAAAAAAAAAGTCTTCTTGGTGTGGAACAGAAAAATTCTGGCTTAACAGCTCTGAAAGCAAGAATCCCTTGGCTTCCTTTCAGTCCCATAAGATGATACATATTTTGTCTTGTTCCTCTTGTAGGCTTCTTCAGCTGTTGCTGATGCTGTACTGTGTTTGCTGGGCTCTTTGCCAGATGAGGCAGTTTCTTAATGTGAAAACACTTCATTGCCTTCCATCCTCTGGCTTCTTTATTTATTTTCAGTTTGGAGAGTCAGGGATGCTTTGCACTTCCAGGAGGGCTGCAGGCTTTTTCCTCACTGAAGTTGCATCTCATTCCCCCAAGGTCTTGAAATGAAAGATTTGGGGGTTGTTATTTTTGTTTGTGTTTTCACTTTAATGAGTCTTGTTATTATAGTGATGTAGGGATTTAAAAGCCATCTTTAAAGCTGGCCATCTCCAGTAGCTCATCCTTTGTGCTTAGAGGATGGACTTGGGGGATACTGCGGGACTCAACATCCACAAGTCTGTGGCAGTGGTGACATCTAGAGGATTAGCACACTCTGCCTTATTGGCAGCTTGCAGTATTGCTGCCGGCGAGCTCAAAGGATGGTCTCCCAAACTCGGCCACTGCACTCTGCAGGGAAACCAATTTCGTAGTGATATAACAGAGGCGAAAAAAGTCTCTGTGTGCATATATAGCTGTCCCCTGGGAAAACACTATGCTGTCATAGTTCTGTACCCTCACTGAAGTTTTGCAGTTCATTAACTATAGTATTGGCCATACTATCGTGAGCAAAGAATGAAAAAGCAAAATCAGTTACTTTACTGCTGTGATCAACTGCCTTATCATAGCGCTCGTATCTGGGGACATTCTCTGACTTTGTTCCCAGAGCCAGGGTCAAGGGACTGTGTAATGCAGAACAGATGCAGCTCTGGCGTTGCAGGGAGGCATTTTCCCTGCCCTCCTTCCCATCACTGCGTATCTTGCCCTGGAAGCAGTGCACAAATGGTCAGAATTACAGTTACAGCTGCAGCTGCAATGACTTGGTGCCTCTCTTTTCTGCTGTCTTCCTGAGAAGCAAGGCATGAGGTTTTAGGCAATAGGATTATATAAAGAGAAGGTGCATGGGGGAGCTTAAACTCTCCTGCAGGGCTGCTGCTTCCCATTTCTTTGATATGTGCTTTTTACCAGGAAAGTGGGTCCATTGTGTCCCTGCTGTTTTCCCATTTAAAGCTGCACGAGAAAACCAAGTCTAACAGGGAAAGTCAGCCTGGCCCAGTGCTCCTGAGTGAAATACTGAACTTCCAGTGCTTAGAGACAGATGAAACCTTTCCTGGTGGAATTTTGACAACCTAATTATGCTGCAGTCAACCAGGGGAGATTTGTAAAGCTGTAAAATAACCTAATTCTCTTCTAAATCTTTTCAAAAACTAAACAGCACAAACTATTTAAAACCAAAGGGCCAATTTGACTCCTACTAAAGAGAATGTAAGGCCCAAACTCAGTGCTGGTGATTAAAGCATTTAACAAGTATTTGTGGGGAATAGCAGGGAAATGGATTTCTGGGATCATTCCCATGCAAAAGGGAAAATGATAGCAGTCTGAATTTCTTTGGTGCAGTGTAGGGCAGTTGCAAACGCTGTACGTGGCGTCCTGTTCCCATGCACGCGACAGGAACAAACAGCCGCCGGCAATTTCCTTGTTCAGCAACCCAAGCCTCCTCATCCAGTCAATGCTGTCCTAGAAGTTCTCTTCCATGTAATTTCCTTCCAGGCACACAATACTTCCCTGCGTACTTGTTTGCTGTATTTTTCCTTCACAAATGCTGCAGCCAAATCGGCACCCAGATGAGTGGTGTGCTGTATTTGCAGTGAGCTTCCAAGAAAACCCCTTGGGCTGCACAGTCATACTTAAGACTTGCCAAAACTTAGGGATGTTTTGTTTATTTTTTTATGTTCTTAGTTAGTGGCTTTTTTTTTCTTTGCCTTTTTTTTTCTTTCTTGTCTTTTTTTTTTAGTTAGGAAGTAAGGTCACTAAAAAAGAGGCCTGCAATTGCTTGATCACCAAGACTGACAGAGAAGTGGGTAGCAATGTTCCCTACTTCAGTTAAGTTTCATATTGCTTGTGTGAATTCGAGTCTGACGTATGAGGACAGTACTTGCAGGATGCTGGATAAATTCCAGCACATCCCGTTGTTCTTTGTGATTACATCGAACATGAAGTCATGCCATGGAGGTTGTGCATTCGAGTAAGATCCTGGTCATTCAGCTGAAATTTGCTCAGTTCTTGTCATTTCCAAATGCAGTCTGATCTTTTCAAACACTGATTCAGCAAACAGCAGTGATGTCCCACTCCTGGTTTAATTAGTCAAATGGACTTAACAACATGGAACACGAAGCTTCTAGCAGCAGGCTTTAGCCTTCTCCTCCAGAAAGGAAACTGCTGCATTTTCTCAGAATATGATCTAATGGGAGCCACAGAACTGGAATGACAGTTGTTGGGAATGACATGTTTCATAAGGAGCATGATCCGTTGCTGACTGCACAGGAGGCCCTTAGTTTTTAAACTTATTTGACCCTCCTTGCTGGACAGTACGGCATGAATTACTTATCACTGCTGGACGCAAGCCAGTGTTATTGCAAGATTACTCGCTCAGTTATTTGTTTCTGCCCCTGAGCACTATCTCAGAGCATGAAACCGCCTGGTTTTGTTTTTCACAACCTCGGTTGATAAGAGCCAACAGATGTCAGTGTAGCCTGAATAACAAGAGGCCGTGTTGGTGCGGGAGACAGTGGCTCGGCTGGCACATCCCTCCGTGGGAGCTGCAGCCAAGCCGGAGCAATGCCCGGGAGAGGGCGAGACGGGAGAGAACAGGCCCCGTGTGTTAGGGGAGGCCGGAGAGCCTCTCACAGCTAAAAATACCCACCCGAGTAATTTTAAAAACACGCTCAAGGGTCCTTACAAACACACAGACTTGTGTTGACAGAACACGACTGCTCATTTGGGTTGTGTATTATCCTTGAAAACTCTCTCTGTTTATGCAGGGAGTCCCATGACAACCCTGGCTCACTAGAGGGGCCACGATGATCTCAACAACAACCATGTCGCACTTTATCTTTTAGAAAGGGACAGAGGAGAAACAGGAAGTATCTGCAGACTGTAGGGAAACCAGTTAAGAAATGGAAATAAACTGTTTTATCAAAATATTGCTATTCTGTTTTCACAAGTACAATCTCTGGGTTTTCTAGCCCAGCTCCAGACACCTATTATGTGGCAGGTTGCTGCTACATAGATGTATAAACACCAGTGCCACCAGGGGAATGGGGCAGGTCATCTAGTTAAGTGATTTCTGAATGGAAAGCTGTTTAAAAACATGCTTTTATTTTTTTCCCCCCATCTGAAGCTCTAAATATTTCTCGGGGTGATCGGTTAAGCCCCCAGAAAGACACTGTAGGGAACCTCGCAATCTTCAACTGGTGAAAAAGGGTAAATATCTTGTTGTTCTTGAAGTAAAGCTGAGACGTGATGCCAAGAATGAACTAAGAGTCCATAAAGATAGTCAAGGGGGAATGTAGCCAGCTTTATGCAACATGCAACAGAGCAAAAGTTTGGACTTTGGAGTTTGGATGATGATATTGGCCAGTTCTGTACCCAGTGATCCCTACTTGTCAGAGTAGTCAGCCTAGAGCACAGGCTGCCGTTACCACCAGAAGATGCTTTTGTTAGTGCCCTCAGGAGTTTGGCAAGAGAAATAGACCCAGGAACAAATAATCACGTTTACATTTATATCCATAATACCAGACTGAGCTCATAATGCAGTACTCACAGCTGCAAATATCCAAGTCCCATGCCATCCTTGCATGTCATTTTTCTTGCCGCAGCCAGTCAGTTACCCCTAACTCACATTGTTAGGACCAGAGAGAAAATAAATGCTAGGTGAGATGCTGAAGGATCTCATGGGATCCATTGCTTTGAGATAACTAAAGTTATCTCTGCATAAAGTCAATCAGGATATTAATGACTAAGATGGCTGTTACTTTAGCTATGCTCTACATGCAGTGAGGTGCACAACTTTGCTTCTGGAGTCCATGACTTGGTCCTGCAGTTTCAGGAAACCTAAGATGGACTGGAATGGTGTCAGAAAGAATATTTAGATCAGGATGCTGTCCCCTCCCCACAGCCATATCTATACAAAGGCTTTTCTTTCTTTATATATGGAGCTTTATATATTTATATATTGAATCTTTTGCTAGATTAAGCGTGGTTTTGCTCAGCCTACGTCCTGGTGAGTGCAGGCTGAAAATCTGCTGTGCAGTAACAGCAATATAGCATTTGTCGACAGCAACTTGGGAAGACATTCCCATGACTAGAAGCACTTTTGTTCATTTTGTATCTGAAATACAAATGTGGCAAACTGTAACAATGATCTCTTATCTGAATATGGCAATATTCATTTTATAAATGAACTGCCTATGAGTTGAAATGTGACAAGGCCCCTGACAGTGGCTTTTAGGTTATAGCTATTAGGAAGTCTTGGCTCTCGAATCTGAAAGATGAAAAAAATAAACAGTTTAGATGCATACATAAATGGGGATTTAGGAATCCAAGACTGAAATTAGGCACTTAGTTACCTTTTTTAAATGTAGACATTATTTAGGAAATAGAGGAATGACAGCAATCACATACTAATTTGAAGCAAGGGGCAAAAGCAGAGACCAAATGGAACCTGCTTCTGCTAAAATTAATGGAGAACACTCAGTTTGTAGTGGATGTTGAATCATGTAGACTCAGGGTAAACTTTACAAATGCAGAGGCCTTTCTTTGTGCCCTGGAAGCCTTGTTTTGCATTTGGGTGGCAGAATTTATTTTTCAGGGGTACTCTAAGCTCGCTAGGAACTGCAACTACAGGGCCTCTTTGAGAAGCTAAGTCCTTCACTGAAGGTCCCTTTAACTGAGTGCCAGGCTACAGCCACCTACATTGGAAAAGTTGAGTGCAAATCACGCACTGGAGAGAGGACTGCCCGAGGGAGGGGGGGCACCAGCAAGCTCATGAATGACTCTGACACATTAATGTTTTGCAAGAAGAAATGAACATTACATGTATAGATCACTTACAGTAATAGGGTTGGGAGTTTTCCTAGGATTTCTTGAATTCAATCAATTATTTTCTCTCCCAAGGTACAAATAAATGCAAATTTTGCTCATTTACATTTCTCTTGCTGACATATTTCCTGGTGGCAATCCAAGTTCTCTCACTTGTGTGTCCATGTGTCTTATTTTAATGCTGAGTCTCAGCTATTGCCTCTCTCCCTCTTTTCCTTGAAACTTCGCATTCCCAGATGGCCTGGTCTACTTTTTAACCTCTACACTTTTTTTTTTTTTTTTCCTGTTGTAGATGGTAGAAGCAACAGACTAAAGATCTAGAGATACCAGGAGCCCTGTGCTCAGAGAGAGCAGTTCTGTTTCCTTGCTGGGGGATTCAGGAAGAAGCAGGAGGGAAGAGATGTACATGAAAGCAGCAGACTCTACAGCCATGGTATTTCTGCAGACTCTGCCTTTTTTGGGGTTTGTCACCCACAGCCACCTGCGGCTTAAGGCAGCGCTCTGATACTCCTGATGTGGAGAACACCTCTTGAAGCTGAGCTTTACATGGGCCATGTCTCCTCAGGCATTTGACTTTTATTAAATTTTGCACTCTCTTGGATTTTCCTACAAAAATTACTAGGGAAATTTTCATATCAAGTATTTAACCATTGAGAACTTTTTATCTCAGCTCTCACTTTACTATACATGCATGCTTGCTTCTTGTAAATGCGGTATGCTTTTTTGCTTAGGTAGTTTGGAAGAAGTGGACCACATTACATGAGGCTCCTGCATGCAGTTTGTCATGCATAGATGTAGTGTAAATACAGTGTGTATGGTTGTGGGCATGGCCTGTGCCTGTTGAAAACACACTCTATGTTTTGTAAAACCTACTTAATCTGTGCTCTTTAAACCTGAATCTGTCCCATGGTAAAAATTCTCCACGTCTGTGGATGAATAATATACATAAATGGTAAAAGACGGTTTGATCTTAGAGGTAATTTTCTCTGCTATCTTTCAAATTGCATGACATTCCCAAAAGTTGTCAATCTGTGTCTGTCTGCGTGCCATGCACTCTTTATCCAGTTGAAATAGATGACTTTATCCTTGCTGTCACTGAAGTCCATCAGAATTTCAGCTCGGAAAAAGTCCCAGAAATTCGATTGGGAAGCTGATGAACAGTGTCTGACACAGTTAATGGGGATGTAGAGAAAATCTGGAGCTATAAAGCACCAGGGATGTAACCAGGAATATACCAGAATGTGCCATTTATGATTTCTTGAAACAGGTAATACTTAAGTCTTGTGTGTTGTGTGTTATGAAAACAAGAGAGGCTGATCCTAAACTTGTCTTATTGTGAACTGCACAAACAGGAAAAATGTTTATCTCGCTGCAGAGCCAGGAGAATAAATTCATGGGCTGAATGCTGCTTGCTGACTTCTCCCTTTACATTTAGGGTTTTTCAGCTTCTTGTTTTACTTCACAAGCACTCGAGTGTTCCCATTCCTTTTGCAGGCAGAACAGAGATCCCTGCAACATAGCACACATCTCAGAACTGTCCTGTCTCTAAGGACAACCTTACCCTTGTTCTCATGCTTCCCAAAAAACACAGGAAGAAAAAGAAAACTTATTCATAATCCTCTAACCTGACCTTTCCATTTGCTTGTTTTATTACATTCTCAGGGGTATGTTCATCAGACGAACAAACTCTCAGTCATGGAGGAAAAGGCATTACAGCAACGGAGACATAAAGTGAGTCATGTGGGCATCTAAAGCATGCTATGAGACTAATTTCTGCAGTACACAACTTTCTCAGAAGGTTAGAATTGTGAAATTTATGATTTGTGTAAAGAAAACTCATTTGCTGTGCAATAATTTAATTTGTATACCTACTAATTGTAACAGCCAAGCAGTAGGGTAATGATCAGGTGCCCTGAGTAGGCAACACAACAAATGTGAAGAAGCCGAGGTTCTCAGGTGATGTCCTTCTCCAGGAGCAACCTCACTTTCCACAGGATAACTTATGGGAGCAAGTGGGTTAGAATCCAGTCCTGTTACTGGGCCCCACTGAAATCGGGTCAAATAAAAATAAATTTATCATTGAAATAACTGATATCCTTCTTATGAGGGCTTATTATGAACATAAGCACACAGTGTCTTCTTATGGGATAGGTGCAAAACACTCTGGGTATGTTCCCACTGCGAAGCATTTGCTCTTGTCTGTGTTTGAGCCCAAACTCACAGATCATTTTAATACATTTCATGAACGTTTTTTCCTGGCATCCCCACTCCCCTTCGTCGATTGTGCCTGGAAACAATCTGGGAGGCAGATGCCAGAGAGCTGGTTCCCGGAGAAGCCCCAGTTCCCCCCTGGCGCCCAGGGCGACGGGGAGCTCTGCACTCCAGTGGCTGAGCACTCCTCCTTCAGTGCAAAGTCAAGTAGTCTAGCTTAGGCCATCCTAAAAGGTCTAAATCTTGAGTCCCAAGAGTAACAAAGATGGGGAAAAGGAAAAAAAAAAAAGAAGAAAAAAATATGTGGGCTGATTAACTCATCTGATTAACAGTAACTGCTGTGGACAGTTCCTACAAACCCCTCACAGAAGTCCTGCTGACTTGCGGCAGAAACATCCAGACTTGTGCTATAGGATGTGACCTGCTCAACCTTCTGGGTGGTGCTTACGAAGAGGGAAGAAAGGGTCACTGCAGTGCTTAACAGCTCCAGCCTTTGGCTAGCACTGACTCCCTGAAAGATTTTGAAAATGAAATTTATAGACAATATGCAGCTTGAGAGAGAGCACTGACAGGAGAAACTGAGATTTTAATAATAACCATACAGGGTATTTGCAGAAGACATGCTAGAGCCGGGATAGGCGTTTGGAAAGCTGCAAGCCCAGAGCGCAGGATGTGTGGCCAGGCCCTAGAGACCATTAGTCATGTTGTAAGTGAACGCTCAGAGCTGTCCGGAGATGAGTATAAAATGAAGGATGACAAAGTTGGCAGCACCTTGCACTGAGCGCGCTGCCAGAGCAGGGAATAGCGTTACCACGGGCAGCACTGTCACCCCCAGGCAGGTGAAATGATGGCAACTGAGGAAGTAAATTTGAAGCTTACGCTAAGGAACCAGATGTGGTGTTTGTCAAACAGAGTGAGCTTTGTGCCAGTGTGGACAGAGGACGCAAGGAATTGCTCGCATACAAGAGCGAGCGGAGTGCGGGCTGTGAGAAGGGGGCCTGTTTTGGGCCGCCATGGCCCATGGGTGTCGCAGAGCGTCGCGGCCCAGGGGGGTCCCTCGGCACAGCGGGGACGCCGCCTCTCTGCGGCCGCTCCAGGCCTGGCAGGACGGGCTCCTGGCGGGATGCGGGGCCGCGTCCACCCGCAGCGGCGGGACGCGGCTTCCCGCCCTTCGCGGGCCAGAGGCGAGGCCCGGCGCGGGGAAGCGCCTGCGCTTTCCAGAGAATACGGTAAACACGTCCGCGTCACGTGCGGCCCTCGCCGCCGGCCGGTGCGGAGCGGCGCGGAGCGGAGCGGCGGGGGGCGCGGCGGCGGGGCGGGGACAACGTGCTCCGCAGCCCGGCGAAGCGGGGCCGCCTTAAGAGGCCGCCGGGCGCTGCCGCCGCCTCCTCCTCCTCGCCCAGCCCTGCCCAGCCCCGCGCCGGGCATGTCCGCGGCGCCCTAGGCAGAGCGGGCGGCAGCGCGCGCGCCCCTCCGCGCCATGGGGCTGTGCTACAGCCTGCGCTCCCGCCTGGCCGCCGCGCGCCCCGCCGTGCCCTACGGCGGCCGCGGCGAGGCGGACGCGGAGCACGGCGACCCGCAGGTGCGGCACCGGCTGCGGCAGGACCTGCTGGCCAAGGAGCGCGCGGACAAGAAGCGCAGCAAGAGCATCGACAAGACGCTCAAGGCGGAGAAGCGGGAGTACAAGCAGACGCACCGGCTGCTGCTGCTCGGTGAGCGGGCGAGAGCGCGGCGACGCCTCGACGCCTCCCGCGCGGGGCGGGAGGGGCGGCCGCTGCGCGCGGGGGCCGGCGCCGCGACTCGGGGGGCCGCGCGGTGCCCGCGCCGCGGAGGAACCGCGGATCGGGGCGGGTTGGCGCGGAGCCCCCGGCTGCAAAGCCGGGCTTGGCCGGGTAGGAGCTTTCAGCCATGCGGCGGTGCCCGGCGTGTCCTCGCCCAGGTGCCTTCACCCATCCATCCTGCAGGAGGAGGATGCGCGGTTGAGGCAGCCTGAGCGCTCTGCGGGTGGAAAGCCCAATTTCATTATTTGTGGCACAGCTTTGTTGCTATCGCCTTCAAAAGACTCAAGAAGTTTTAGCTTTGGTCGAGCTCCTCATTGCCTCGCGCTGCTGCGTGTGAGCACCGCTTGCCGCGTCGCCGCTTGTCGCTTGCCCGCGCTGCGGAGGGTCCCGTCTGTGGTGTGGCCTTGCACTCGGTCACAGCTTCCTCCTGGGGTTGGCGGAGACAGGGAGCCCGTTGGAAAGGCAGTGTCTGCTCATTGGAACAGCAGCGTCTGCTCCTGTGCTTATGTGTTACGGGGTGCGGCACACCTGAGTGTTGTGTGACCCCAGCACACGTGGCTATGGAAAGCCATGAACTGGCTTTCAGGTAGGTCATGGGGTTTGGAAGTGCTGCCGCTCCGTCTTCCCGATGCATTTGTGCATCAGGTGGAGCACAGATCACCCCGCGCACGTGGGCTGCTCGCCCTAGGTCCTGTGGAGCAAAGGGGAGTGTTGTCAAGTGTTTGAGTGATGCAGGAGCCTCTTACCACCTAAAACCTCAATGGCACCACTAGTGATAAATGGCAGGAATTGGACCTAATCTCTTTGGTAACACTTTTGTAGTCTGTAATTGAGGAGCTGAATTTTTAAGGAGCATTAGGTGAAGGGGAAAAAAAAAGTCAGACATAGATATCTAAGCCTTTAAGGACTAAGGTAAAAAGTCTTTATTCTAGAAGCATGTTCTCTTTGATGTGGAGATAGTTGTGCTGGAGTAGAGTGGGCATAAAGGTGTGCTTTGTTCTTTTTCAGAAAGGGGGTGACGTTTGTATTGCTGTAATTATATTGATAACAAATCACACGAGCATGGCTTTCCTTTCAAGCGCAGACTAAATTTTAAGTAGTTTACATTTTAACTTCTTAATGTGTTTTGTACATCTCTCCTGTAGTAAATAAGTGCCTGAATAATGAACTGTGAGAACTTTTTTTCCTTTGTAGTTTAAACAACTTATAAAATGATGATAAGGCTAATTTTGATGTTAATCCTTATGTCATAAGGCCTTAATCTGGTAGCTTTCCGTATTTGCAATGTGAAACATTTCAGTTGTCTGTTTTTTTAATATCGTTTTTAACAAATGCCATTTATACAAAAAAACAGTTCTGTGATACAACACTTCACAGTGAGTGGGTTAAACAATATGGCTTAGCAGTTAAAAATGATCTCTGGTGAAGCCAACAGAGAGCATTCTTTGTCAAAGTACTGATTTATAAATCTGATGGATATGAGTCAGTGTTATGCTGGCAGTGGTTTATTATATTTCAGCCTGGACTTGAATAGCAGGAAGTCACTTTTTGGCCCTCCTGTAAATCTCGGGATGCCTAAGAGACCCATTTCCCTATTCCTTACACAGACGGACAGTTCCCCAGTTAGCTTCCTTCCCTTGCTGCTTCTTTCCTGTATCCCACTTTTACTGTTACTTTGTGAAACTTCTATCTCTAAACTGGAATAAGAAACTCCAGGTGTATTTAACTGTGCTTTATACATTTGCAGGTATGACTGCTGTAGCTGAGCATCTCCGTACAGAGATGTACTCTAGATACGCACTTACAGATGACAAGCAAATTGTTCAGGAAAGTAAAATTGTCCCACAAGCAAATGAAGGGCCCAGAGGCGTCTGTCTTGGATTTAAAGTAGCAACTGAGTCTTTTCTCAAAGAATGAATTGGGATTGGGGAAAAAAGAGGGGCAGAAATAGGGGTCTTGCTTCGACGTGAAGCTACGGGCTCAGTGGTGAGCGCCCACAATGCTCTGCTTGTGGCTGCTTCACTGTGTTCTCAGCGTGCGTCTGGGCTCACGTGCTCCTGCAGACAGGACAGTGACTTGGGGCAGCAAAGGATGCCGAGTGCCCCTTCTCTGGGGGTTTGGGGCTCTTAAAGAAATCTACGCTGACACTTTGGGTCTGGTCTATCCCCACACTGCAATGCATTGCAAGATCTTCTGTAGGTGCCTTTACTGATCTCTATACGCTAAGGTTATTCAATTCCATTCTCTCAAGTACCATGTAAAAAGTACTTGTGCCTGTATATTCCTACAGAAAATGGAATTTTCTGTGTATATCTTGTATAGAGCTATACTTGTTTAAAGATACTTACTGGTCATCTTGGGTGTTTACAGAAAACTTATATTACTTTATATACATAATTTATACAGTCATCCTGAATGTTAGCCAGCATTACTTTAAAAAAAAATCTAATGGGAATATTTATACTTGTAAAAACATCCTCTAAAAAAAACCTTAGACAATATCAGCATGAAGACTGTGTAACCACAATCACCCTTTCTGTGTGTGTGCCTGATGGTAAGCCCCTAAATACCATATAATTAAAGATCATCTTGTGTGGTTTACATTGTATTTTTTTCCACAAGGCTTCTACTTCATTCAGTGCACAAGATGGATGTTGTCCAGTGAATGAGTGGCTATTCAATATTCTTATCCTCCTCATACAATGTGTCACCCCATGCCCTATTTACGACACACCATCCATACCCTGTGCTGAATGAAGAACTGTTGAACTCCTCATGGGCTTTTCTGTAGCTCTGATCACTGTAGTGGCTGAATGTTTCCAAATGTCACTGAATGGATCTGAACAGCCCTGCTGCAAAATGAGGTGCTGTCACTCTCCCTCTTATAGATGCTGCAGAGGAAACGCTACCGCAGGAAGACTAAAGCTAGAATTGTCCAAAGTGATCACTGCTCTTAAATGTCTGATTCTTGCCTAATGCTAATCTTTTTCTGTAGTACTCAGCCTTTTTTAGCACTTCATGTGCTCAGGGCATGGTCTGCAGCCGTGTTTCTGAACACTCAGCACTTCTGCAAGTTGAGCAAATGTTGAGCACTTAGATGCCCTAAGTGCAGTCCGGGAAGCAAGAAGCGTAGACTGGTGCTAATTATGGAAATTCAGTTTTGTCTACTCTGCCAAAGTCGCTCTGTGACAGAAAGAAGGTAATCTAGTCCTCTAGGGCAGCTTTTAGGCATAGATCAGAAGATTCTGCTTCCTATTGCTGAGATCCCCAACCTTGTTTGCTTTGTGCTTACAGCAAAGCCGTTATCCTGAGACTACCCAGCTTGTCTTGTGAGCTGGAGGGAGGTAAGGAAGCTGAGGAAGACACCCTGTTGAAAATAAGCGTATGCTTAAGAAAATGAAGAAATTGCATTTCATGGGACCTCTGTCCCTGTGGACAATAGTTTCATTCATTTAACAGATCTGATCTGTTTCTTGCTCCCACTATATTGTGAGCTAAAGAAGGCACGAGCCCTAGAAAGAAGCATATGATCTGTATTGGAAAATTGTGTGAAAGACAGATGTGCAAAAGAATGGATTAAAACTCTAGAGGGCACCTTTATTCTGGCCTCTTGTAGTGCTTGAGAGCAGGTTTTTCAAAACTTAATCTTCTGCCAAGTTTGTGTTTATTTTCTCCTTAAGGAAAGCAGAAATGGGGGAGCAGGGAGGCAAATCCTGTACCCTGCCATAGGGTGTGCTTGTGAGGCCAGTATCACGTAACCAGCTTGTATCTTGTAGCAGGCTGCTGTGCTGAACAACCTGGGCTCCTGCACATGGAGCTAGTGGCTCTGAGCAGCACGATTGTTACCCAGATGGACTGTCATTAGTGGTGAAGGGGCTGCAATTTTTTCCAGTATGTTTCCCAGTAATTGCTGGATGCCACAAGAAAACTGTGGTCTCCATCTGCCCAGGACTTTCCACTGCAGACATGATGACCCCACTATGGACACCAGGAGGTGGTATCCTAATTATAGGCCTTTCTTTACCATAAGAGCCTCTGCAAGACAAGTCATACATGGTTCCCACCACCGTATACAGAGCGAGCTCTATGGCATGAAGTGGTGCCTGTTCAGCTGGTAAGCAGGTATCATCTGGAGCATGTTCACCTTGAACAAAAATACTTGGAAAGCTTTACAAACTGCCAAGCTTTAACAAGGCTTTATCCAGTATACGGGGGTAATGCTAGCCCCAGGACTTCTGATGCAACTGCATGTTGGTGAATATTTGCTAAACCCGAGACTGTTATAGTGTCTTGTGCCCTGGCACCTCGGTTCTTTAGACTTGGTTAAATAGTTCCTATGAGTTTTTGAAGTGTGGATAGGAACAATAGAAGGCATACAAGCAAGGTACTAACACTCTTGTCTTGTTCAGGAGGGCTCCTGACATTGACTTGTTTCTCATACCAATTCGATGTACCCAGAAAATCATTAGTGTAAGGGAAACATGAGGCATGGAAAGCTTCAGCCAGCATATTTAAAGTTTGGCAAAGCTAGAGTTGCTTTAAACAAGGTCTGGCAGTGGAAAGTGTCAGGAAACCTACTGTAGTAGTGCTGTGGAAGTGCAGTGATGAAGGGCTGCTAAGGTATTGTTATTAGGAGGACGCTTTCTGTATAGAGGTGCCCACTGCAGAGTGACTGCTTTTGCAGTTAGAGTTAGTGCTTTAGGGCAGCGCTGGGTATGTGTAAGCACAGATCTTTGTTTTTAGTGGGGAAGGAGCTATGGAGTCTAGGGGATTCGTTGATCTCTAGCACCAATAACAGCCGTGCTGATGGGAGCGTCCTTCCCCTTCCTCAGCATCTATGTAAGAAGCAGTCTCACATATTTACTCCTAAAATGCCTGATAGGATAAAGCTCATCACCCTATAGGGGCTACATAAATGAGTTGGGACCCCGTTTAAGGGGTTAATCGGAGATTTGTGGGTGTGCTTTGTAACTCTCATGTTCAGCTTGGTCTCTCCTCTAACCATGCTCTCATTTTGGCTATTTTTGTTAGCTGAGTCTGTCCCATCCCTTTTATTCCAAAGGCAGATGGCTGATGCTCACCCACGCTTCTCTTGCCCCTACCAGCACCGTGAAGAGTTTCCCGTGACAGACTAGTTGGCTGTATCTGAGTGAAACCACCGCTTCCTTCCTGCTCCCCCCACCAAAACGAAGTTGAGAGTCACCCAGTAGACAAGTCGACTGGAATCACAAGTGTGTTACAGGGTAGTGGAGTCCTGTAGAGTTTTTCTTTTGGGATGGGAAAAGAAAAAGAGGAAGAGAATTCCCATATTCTGACCTGACCTGAGAGGAAGGCTGACTTAATAAAGAAAGGGAATCCAAAATTGAGGAAATCTGTGTTTATAATCGCCAATTACCATAAAATTATCTGCAGACTGCACAATTGGTTAGATGGTGCCCCTCGGTCCTGGGCTGTGCAATTTTAACTATTGACTGGTTTGATGTGCTCTGAATTTAGTTGGCTTAGGTGCAACAGGACTGGCATGAGCTTTTAATCCATATGCTTCATTGGTACCATCTATTTTCAGGGCAGACAGATTTTCTTAATTGCTCCTGTGCAAGAGGTACTTCTTCTCTGCAGTAGAACATCCTAAATGTTCCATTCTTTGTGCCAGGGTTTATGTAGACCTGGCAGTGTCATGGCTAGGAGTACAGTGTATCTGGTGAAAAGCACCAGCAGGGAGAAAATCAGAAGGGAGGCCAGAGCCTGAACTGTTGCCTCCTAAAAGAGAAAAATCTAGTATTCTGAAAATAAAACAAAGAGGATCAGGAAAAGAATAGAGAGGAGATCAAGTGCCTTAGTATTATTTATAGTGCAAACTTTACGCTGTAATAAAATACAAGCAGGCTCCTTTTGTCTGATTCGTGAGGCACTTGTGAAGTCTTTGGAATTGCCTACAAAAGTGTCATTCTAACTCTCCCCAGTTTCTCAGAATTTAACATACAGATTAGAGCTGTGTTTGTGTGCTGCCCAAAAGAGAGGTCTTGGGCAGTTCAGGTTGGACTGGCAGGTGTCTGAAGGTGTAAAATATCTGGACTAGAGGAACAATTTGTTTTCTTCCCTGGTGATGGACAAAACTCTACAGTCGGAGTTCGGGGAGTAGCCTTATGCAGTGAAAGCTCTAGTTTTTATGCCTCAGCTCTACCCAGTTTCTGCTATTAGAAGAAACTATTAATTTCTGTTATAAACAACAAGCAGTTAGATACTCTTCTATTAGAAGAAACTAATAATTCACTATTAGAGCCTTGCTGTTAATGCAGTTTCCTTGTGAAGGTGGCATTAGAAAGATCCAAAATGGAAATGTAAAGTGACATTCCACCTTGAGTCTAGATACTACAACCACATAGTCATGCATGTTGTTACTGCAAATTTTTTCACCCTTGTTCTCAGCCTTCTCCAGAGGGGGGATCTTGCCAACATCACAGGTTTCTCAGGTGACCTTGTCATTCCTTTGAACTTTGAACTGCTCTTTAGTGGGTCATATGAGATAAGGTAAAAGGGGCCAAATCATCTTTATTGGGCAGAGATTTCTGCTCCTTTGGTGTGACTGAGACCTGCTTGCTCCTAGCAGCTGTGAAGAAGGTGAAAAGAAGACCTGATTTGCGAGCCACAAACCTTTCCCTTTGGCTATTCTGGAACTGCGGAGTGTCCGTGCAGGTTGGATCTCAATGGGAGCAGGGCATTCTGCAGCATCCGGGTGGCCGGATAAAGAACTAGGAGGCTTGTGTGTGTGTCAGTCTGTTACTCTGCCAGTAGCACTGCAGAGGGTGTCAATGGTTGGTGCTGTGGCTAGAGATGTTCTCTGAAAAATGCCTTTCACCATCCTAATGCCTTTTCTGAACATGCTTCATCTGGGAGTCTGGCTGCCAAGACCTACAGAGAGCAACTAGTGCAGTGTATGCTTATTGTGAGTCTTCTTGAGCACTGGAGCTGCAGACTAAAGCCCCTCAGATGAGAAGTTGGCAATATTTTACTATGGTATTTGGACACGGACTTTTTCATGGCATGTAGATTTTGGTTTAACCAGGATTTGGCTGTGAATTAAGAAATTGCCTGTAATTCTGGCCAAGGCATTTTGATTTGACTTTTTTTTTTTTCTAGGCTATATCATAGTAGTTTGGGGCATGTTTCCGCAGCGATACCGTGTTCTCTGGCTCCATGCAATACCACTGGGCAGGACGCATGCTTAGGAGCACAATTAACTCCTCTCTTTCTCCTTCCCCCACATAAAATTGCTGAAGGTCTGATTTTAACTTGTGCTCTTCTTCAGTAGCTGCTGATAAAACTGATGGGAGTCTGCCTATGCAGATTTAAAATTTGCATTCAAGTACTTTTTTCTTTTTTTTTTTTTTACTTGAAACATATTTTGATCTGTATCTGTCTTCCATATACATCACACATCTCCACCCACACCAATCTCTGCAAGTTCCTACTTCCTAATAGTCCCTTCTGCTTTTAAACATTAAGCATCTGTCTCTGTACAATGCCATCTAAAAGTATATGTGACTGCTGTGTTTTCATTTTTAACATTTGTGCTTGAAGTGTTATTACTAAAATCATGATATGAACTGGCAGTTCTAGTGTTCTCCTTTTATGGTGCTTCCTTAGGAGGCTACTTAAGAAATCATGAGCTGTTTCCTCCTTTGGAGGAGAAGGGTCCCTCTGAGTGGCCCTCGTAAGTAATTAATTCATTTATTTAACATATTGCTCTGCAAGGTAAGACCTTGTGTCAGGCGAGTTGGGTACTGGCACATCCATCCTGGCTGCAACACTTGAAACTAAAGGGTGGAGTGGACTTGATGGTATTTGGACTAGCAAGCTTTTATGTACATAAGAGCTTCACGTGGGGAAACATGGGGCACCTCTGCACAGGCGCTGGCTTTGCAGTGCTGGCTCCTTTTGAACAGTTTCATGTGGACAATACTTCAGCTTCCAGCTTTCCATGCAGGCGTCTAGCCAGTGATGTGTCTTGATAAGAACCTGTAGTTGCCTCCACAGAAATAAGTAGTTTTTTAGTGTCCCTTTTAGGAATGCTGCTGATATCCACACACCTTCCTAAGGTGCACTGGCATTCATTGACAAAAAACCATGAAGTGCAAAGTTGCTTCTGTTTACATACAGTTCTTCCCTGTCACCTTTGATTTGGGATTGTATTTGCTCACAAATATGCATGATTTAATTGACTTTTCTTCTAATTGCTCTTTTTTAAAAACAAAAAAAAAGAGAGAAAAGCTAGAATAAGAAGCTTGGCAATCTCTTGAAATGAGGATAATTCCAGATTCTTGCTTGTGAAAATCCAGTTATAGCAGGAATATAAATTCGTATTTTTTAGATATTTAGGCCTGAAAGATGTGTCTTAAGAAGAAAATTTGAACTCAATGACTTGTTCTCATTGTTTCCCTGGTGTGTGAAATGAGCCAGTGTATATTTTATAAATAGAACAAATTCAGTTTTTTACTTCCTCTAATATGTTCCTCCTACAAAGAAAACCTGCATGTCTGTCTAAGCAGCGTTTTTAAGATTTGCACGTCACCAAAGAAAATGCCAACGAATATTCCCTGCATTGAGGAACAGTGAGGTGGGTTGGAGGGTGTTAAACAGATGTCACAAATTGCTGCCATTTATTTTGCCAAGTGGAGGAAGTGGATGCTGAAGAGGGACGGGTTCCTAATAAGAAACAATCCACAGCCTTATTCTGTTTAGCCACTTCTCCCCTCTCTGCTGCAGCATGTTGGAAGATGGGAAAATGCTGAACTTGCTGAAAGAATCCAATTAACTTTTCTAATTCCAAACCGAATGAAGAGTTTGGCAGGTGTTCTTCCCACTGACTGACTATTTCTTCTCCTATCCTCCTACCCCAGCATGATGAAACATACTCACAAGGAAGGATTGGCATGTAAGAATCACAGAAAACACAATAAATACCAGCCAAACTAATTCATTTGCCCACTCTGTCAGTGGCCCTAGGCTGTCAGTGTGTTCAGCACAATTTTCAGGAACCAAAGCTGCAAACTTCCACCCAAGCGCGGCTTCATGCAAGTTTGTTTGTACAGCAATGCTCGTTCAACTTAATGACTTTGACCGCAAGGAAGTATATCGGGTTCAATGGAAAAACAAATGAATAGAGAGCCCAGCCCCTTGCCCGTCCCATGCGTGAATGAGCTGCGCAGGGATGGTATTTATCACAATTCTAGTGGGAAAGAACTGTGGGAACTATAAAATACCCACTGCAACTTCCCCAGTGAACTGAAGGTGATTTATTTGCAAAGTGGAACTTTGCCAGTGTGACTGGAAAAATATTTTTATGTGAATTTTCGTGGAAGATGCTTTCATTTTAAAGCATGATTTCAAATGTGACTAAAGCCCTGACTGTAGAGCTTTATGGGCTTCTGTTACATTCATTCCCTCCTGCCACGAGCTGTCCTGCATGGAAATCTGTTCCTTACCTTTCTATCTGTACACCTACTGCTTCAGGAGCTGTTCTCAGATCTGTGCCTACCAGTTTTCCTTAGCATGAAGTTATGGAAACACTAGCCTGAAAAATACTGCGTTTGCAACCAAAGTCTCCCAGTTTGGGAGCATTCATTTGGTCCTGAAGATCATGGTTATCTCGACCAAGTGCTGCTATTGAGCACTGAAACACAGGCTGCGTTAGCAACGGAGCTCGAAAGGCCCCAGTGCTCTTGTGCTGCTCGCGTTGGCTGTTCAGCACTGTGTATGGGGTAGCCAGGGCAGCAGGAAGATGACCCTGAAGTATAAACTGTCCCTGTCACCTTGCAGAAGGTGGTTTCCATGCCAGCCTCCATTCAGCTGCAATGAGGAGGAAGCAGGAGAGTGTTGCCTAAGGCCTAGCGTGTGTCCAGCTGTTGGAGTGGACGGGGCTGTTGCATTAATGCTCGAAGCGAGGAAAACCCAAGAGCAGGTAATGGCTGTGACAGCTGCAGCTTGTCAGGCCTGTGGTGGGCTCACGACGTGTGGCTGTGAGGATCACCATGTGTGCCCGTGGGGTCCCTCTTGTGTCACTGCCCTTGGCCTGTGCGTCCTGGCCGCGTGCGGAGCAGTCAGCAGCAGCCAAAGACCCACAGACACAGACAGGAGGTCCCTGAGCTCTGTCCACCTCTACCCCCGAGATGGCACGGATCCATACAGGTGCCTGTGCTGTCATCTGGGCCCAGAGGAACTTATTTCGTGAAATTTTCTGCATTGAATTGGCTAGAAAGGAAAATGATTTTTTTCAGTTGTTTTAAATTTCCTTAATAAGAAATTCACATTATTAATTAACAATTCTGACCATGATCTTGCTACTGATAAAAAGTTTTGATATGCCAAGTTGCAGGAACAAAAGGTTGTGGAAAGATTCTGTGTACACCAGAAGGCAGGAAAACTGAAATTTAAAAGCACTGGATTACAAATTTCAGAGACATTACCACGCAGGAGCACGTGCGGTCACTTCTGAAATCCCACTACGTTTGTGGAGACACAAGGCAGAGTTCTGCAGGTAACTGCATGTGAAACTCTTATGTTATCAGCATCATGCCATTGCTGCTGTTCTTAATGCAACATTTCCTGGCTCTTCCCTTGTAGAGAATTGGAAGGTGAAAACTTGAATCCCTGTCCTATATTGTGTATGCCTCTTATCTGGTGCTGTTTACTCACGAGGGAAATGAAGCAACCATTTTTAAGGAGAGTCTGTACATATCACTTTGTTTCCTCTTAACACTTTCTATTTTTGCGATTTTGAGACCTTTTATTACACATGTTGTATAAATGTGTATATATGTGTATCCACATGTATTATATATAAGTTATAATATTCAAGTTCCAAATGATCCTTTCTATTTTTCTCACTGGCTACTACTGACCATTTAGCAGAAGTTTTGTCTAAACTGTGCAGAGTTTAAAGATCTCTCTTCCGGATTATTTTAAAAATGATTGCTTTACTGATGCATGTGCATTTGAAGAATCATGTGGCTGTATACCATCTTCTGCTCAATGTAGCACAATAATTCTGGTGTTCCAGGGACACTTTGCTAGTGCTCGGATGCAGAGGAAGTGCCCTGCTGACTTGCTGCAGTTCCTTTTGGGTCATGCCTACGCTGTAAGTCGAGGCTCCCGCTCTGCTGTTTCTAAGAAATTTGTAAAGCTTTTCATCACCGAGTAGCACCATGTGTTTGTGGTGAGCTCTGCTCTGCTTTCTCATCAGTGCAAATTAAAAATACTTCAGAATGCCTTCTTTGCTGTTACTGGAAGTAGTTGCTATTTTGGGCTTGACAGAGAGGAGTATCGCAGGGATCAGGCTGTCTTCCAGGATCCTCCCTGCTGACATCCTCTGTTTAGCATGAACTGAAGGGTGATGCCCGTCCTCCGCTGATGCCTTGCGTGATGAGAGGGGTTGCAGTGCAGCAGCACGACTCACCTGTTAGCTGAGGAAGGAAGAAGTGCCATGAGCTTTAATTTCAATGGAAAGCTTAAAGCTGCCTCGGTCTAAATCTGCCTGCATTCAGAAAGTCTCGCTTCCTTCTGTGAGGAGAATATGGTGAGCAGAAGATAACCAGGAAAGATAACAAGTCTCAGACATCAAAGCAAGACAGCCCTTTCTGACTCTGTGATTTTGCTTAGGTTGATTTGACAGGGACACGAACAACTACTTTTGCACTCTTTAGTTTCATTCAGATTGTGAACGCTGCTGTCTCCTTGTTGGAGCCTACAAACCATTCTGAGCCCACGGGGCACAGAGGCGGTCGTGGGAGCCAGCAGCTCTCACGTGTCCGTCCCCAAGGTATTATGGAACGAGACGGCCCTGGGGCAGCACCCCTGGGAGCCGCTGCGTCCCCCCGGGTGAGCGGAGCAGCGGGTCCTGCTGTGCCTGTCACCCAGCTCGGGTGCTCAGAGCCCGCTGCGGAAATGACGAGCGCTCCGGAGGGCCTGGCCTCTCGCTCCGTGCAAATCTCGTCATGTACCAGCACACGGCAGCATCTTCCTCTTCCCCTCCCCACCCCCGCAAGGCAAAAGTTTTAGTTTGCGGGCTGGTTTTGTTTGTTGGTTTGGGGGATTTTTTTGCGTTTTTCTTGGTTGCGTATGTTACAGATATCAGTTCTCAGGATCTCGGGTTAGCTGGGAGATTCCTTGGAGTGGTGGGAGATTTGTGGGACTTGGACTTTTCAAGAGAGGGAAACAAAGCCACCAACGAGGAAGCACAAACAGATCTGCAAATCTGCATTCAGATGTTGTTTGTTTATTTTTATAAATACCAGTTTTAACTCTGTGTATGGGAGAAAAACACTGCATAAAGTACTCTGGCAATGCTTTTCTTTGCCTTCTCTTCACACAGGAAACTTGTGATTTAAGGCCTGAGTTTTCCCTGGCGACTGAAAAACATAAGGCAAATATCTTTTAGACTTCAAGCACTGAAAGGTCTTTTCTCTTTCAAATCTAATTCCTTAACATAGCTCATACTCTTTATTTCTCTCATGCTCATATTCTTTATTTTTCTAATTTCTTTCAGCTTCCAAAGTTTTGGTCACTTATCTTTTTTACTTCATGTTTTTAGGTAGTGCGCAATGTGGGATTTGATTTGTAGGTATTTTGGAAGGATATTTATTTGTTTTTAAAACCAAATGTTTACAAGGAAACACTTTCTAGTCTGTTTCCCCAAAACAAAATCTGCAGTGATGTGTGATGCTACCGAAAAGTCGGAAGCAATTTGCCAAGGCCCATTTCATTAACAAATAGAATCAGTGAAATTTCTTTCTTGGGCTTTGACTCAAAGTAAGAGTTTCAGTCTCACAAACTGAAAAGCAGCGATTTCAAAGGGATTATTCATGTGAGTAAGGGCAGAGTCAGCCGTCCCCTTTCTGAGCTGGCTGGGAGTGTTTGAGTAAGGGCACTCGTTGGCATTGCTGCCCTCAGTTGGGCCAAGGCACAGTGATACATAGGAAATCCTCTGAATCCTCTCCAGCACAGAATCAGCCAGCATCGCTGATCTGCCCCACACTGTAGTTTTACTGTATAGGGGAGTTTAATAAAAAGTTATTTAAAACCTTCTCTGCCATCTAATAATTCTTGTTTGGATGGTTTGAGAATCTGTTGCTTCCAGTCGAGGTTTAAGCAAAAAATTAATATTGCAAAGGGATATTTCTGAATTAGGCTTATTTTGGGAGGGGGATGAGGAAAGGCCTGTTAAGTTATACTCTTGACCGCATGTAGTTAAAAATATTATTTGGAATATAAACTTCCTTGTCTGAAGACCAGCTTTATGCACCAAGTCCAACGGCACAAAAAGCAGTTCTCTTCCTGGCCTCCATAAGTATACCTTAATGCTGCTGAATCCTGGAAATTATGCAGGGCATGCTTCTTAAATGTTGATTTTGACTTCTTGCCTGGGACCAAGTGTAAAGTCTTTCCAAGGAAATACTTAGAAGACTTGCATTGGAACCCTGCTGCCAAACCTTACTTTTAGAAAGGGAGTAGGGGGTAATCTGGACTGTTAAAAACTTCCAGTTGTTTGTAATTAAATCCACTTCTTCTGAGCACAATAAGCACATGCTTAGAAAAAGATCATTTTACATGATACTTACGTGGTTTACTGCTGCTCTTCAGCAACTAAAAATCAAGCAAAAGAGCTGCTATTTTAGTCTGGAAAAGTTACTGGAGACTGGGAAGCCAGGGATGATGCAGCTGTGCCACCAAAGTGACATATATCCACTTTATCCAGCAGTGATAGGCAAATCAAGCCAGCGAATCCTCTTTTCATCTCGAACCATCTTTTCCACCTGACCAGCTGAAATTTGTTTTGCAGTGACGGGGTGGGAAGGAAGAGGAGGTAAAACCCCCGCAGCAGTTGGACCGCTCGGCATAGCTGGTGGCCGCTGCGGGAGCGCGGAAGCAGCTGGGGTGCTTCTCTGGGCACTCATGGGAGATGGGGCCCCTAAAACCCCATAGCAACCTGCAGCCTCGGTTTGCTCAAGCCCACTGTTGTCTTTCACCTGGAAGTCTGGAAACATGGAGTGAAAAGACCAGCAGCTCTTGCTGGCAACTGTTCCCCGTTCCCACTGTGTTCATGAGTTGCTGCTCAGGTTGGAATAACTAGCAAAACTGTTAGAAAACTTGGCATGGTAACACCTTGCTAGGCACTGTGCTAGGCTTGAAAAGGATGAAGCTGGAGTGAGATGCTGGACATCCTTGTGCAAAATATTTAGTATTTTTGTTGTAACTGTTACTATTCTGCCAGTACTGCTCTGATTCCCCTTCCAGTGGCAAAGGGCAAGAATCCTGCTTTGCTGCCAAATGCACTCCAGACTAAATGTGAGCTTATCTAAGGGGTAAATTGCACACTGACTCTTGGCAAGAGAGGTGTTTTTTTTGTTTGTTTGTTTTTCTCTCGGGTGGTTTGAAGAAATTGTCAGTCATTACCCCCTAGGTTGCAGGAGCAATGACTTTTGATGCTATTAAACAATAGCCATAAGGCATGGAAAGAGCTGAGAGGAATTACCTAATGAGTGACATAAGCTCTATGGAGCAGATTTGTTAGCATTTGAGATGAAAATCCCTGTGGCTTGCTCAGATTATCCCCAACATATGGTAGGGAATGTAACAGAGATGTGGGATTAGCTGCTAATGATTCAGACACCTCTTGAAAAGGGCTGTCTGTAGCAGCTGTGCTAACTCTGGTCCATTTAATTCTGCTGCAGTCTAGATTAGTGCCCACTCAGTGTGGTGTTGTGGTATCTTCATTTTCCACTCATCTCTCACAGTACAGACAACCTCTTTCTTAGGGAAACTGTTGGAGTAATTTCACGTGAAAAGGGAATTGAGAATTCGGGCAATTGGAATAAGGCAGGTGACTGCAGACATCCCGAGCGAGGAGCCAGGGAGGCAGCCTGGGGAGCGGCCCTGTTTATGGAGCGCATCCGTTTGGACCACAACACTATTCCGCCCCATTGCTTGGTAGTATGTGATGGTCGTGATAGATTCCTTGAAGGGCTCCTGCCTGGGAGAAGAGCAATGCACAGTGAAGCAGTTGTCCTTTGTGTCAGGCCTTTGAAGCTCGGGGGTGTGTTTTGGCCTGCTCTCTGGCATTGTGCGAAAAAAAGGTCTTTTTTCTCAGGCTGATTCCCATTGTGCTCTCTTCTCTCGTCCTTGCAGGTCCCCTTTGTTTGAGGATTGTGCTCAGTGCTGCTTCCGCTTGTGGTAAAATGCTTTCTAGCTTGGGTTCTTAAGGCAGGACATGTCTTCTTTGGGAATGGATGTAAACATAGTAAATAACTCAACATGCAAACAGTTCCTTGTGGGGGATAAATGAAATGTTCTGAGGCTGACCAGTAAAATGCCAGTATATAGATACCATCCCTCTCATTGTGTGCGTTTCCTGCCTGATTCCGTGTGGAGCAATAAACCCAGCCTGGATGTATCCCTAAGGTTTGCCTCAACTGATCAGTTAATTCAAGAATTAACAATCTTAAAGTCTGAATGTTCTTCCCTTAAACTTCCTGTTCCTCAGGCAGAGCAACTGGGCCTTATTCTCTGCACAGATCAGTATTTCTCCATCCCTTGTATCAGCCCATGGAGAGCACACTTCAGCATATGGATTATATTATTTGCAATCAAATGCTATTAGCCACAGTTTAGTACAAAGTTGGCCCTGGAATTTGTCTAAAATTTGCCTCTGGCCATTGTTTTACAGCACACTAGTTAACATATCACTCTTCGAGCTGATTTTTGTGCTATAAAAAAATCTGTCAGGCAATTAAATCCCACCTGAACATGATTTTTATATCCTTTTTTTCTTCCCCATTGAAGTTGCTTGCGCTTCCTATTTCTAACTTGGCAGTTTATTGCCCCTTTAGTAGGCTAGACTTTGGGGCATTCAGGGCTTGAAGGGCAAAAATTCCTCTGCACTTGTAGGTGCCACATTCCTCAGCAGGAGGATGTCCCATGGCAGTTGTTTTTGTGTGACATAACCAGCCAGGCAGCTTCTGTAGCTATCTCTGTATCTTCCGAAATACAGCAGTGAAGCCATGGAATGGTTGCTAATTTAGGAGCAGAAAAAAATATTTACAGTAAAAATGCTCCCAGCAAAGAAGATTATCTTGCGTTGCAATAGGTGGAGTTTTAACGTAAGTGGCTTGGAAGAATCTGGGGTCAGAGGAAAGGCTGGGGAGCGTTGGAGGCGCCCCGGAGCGGCAAGGGCCGCTCTTGTGAGCTTTGCACCGCACAGCCCTGAGGAAGGAGCTTCTTCCCTGCAGCTGATAATTCTGCAGCTGAGGAGAAATCTGCTTGTGAGTTTAAGTGTGAAAGGCCTGGCTTTTGGAGGCAGACATGCAGTAAATCTTTAGGGATGATTGTTTCCTTCTTAGCTGATGCCTGGTGTATACAAATACATATGCAACAAGCTATTATCACATGTGGCTTTGGCTATGAAGGGGTATAGGAGATAGGAGCAAAGTGAATGTTTGGAAATGGAGTATTTCATCCATATGCCTCCAATAATACAAAACTCTCGTTAAGATTTCTACACACTCGAGGTTAGAGGGCTCCACGCAGGGGCTCCAAGGGGAGCAGTTCCTCGAGCAGGTGGTGGCTTTTGTCGTGCTCTGTTATGGCTCCACAGCCCCTCTGAGCAGGGAAACACGAGCGCTGGTGCCCAGCAGAGGGCAGGAGAAATTCCCATTCCCGAGCGTGCGGCAGGAATCGCAGGTGGTGCCGGCAAACAGCCTCTGGAAGAGAAATCGCTGGGACATCTGGAGGTTGCTCGTGCATTTCTGGTTTATTTTAATCCTCCCTGCCAGTTTCCTGTGCCTTCGTTAAAGGATATTTACTTCATCTTTATTAATAACCTTTAAAGCGTTGTCCGCCTGAGCGTCCTCCTGTAAGTTCTGGGTGCCGAATTCCATTTCTCCGAGCACAAGCCGCGGGCTGGGTGGATGAAGCCAGCAGAGTGTTGTACTGCAGAAACACGAGGAGGAAGCGCGTCCCCATCCACGGGCTCGACACCTCTCGCCGTCCCCGGCACCGGCTGCCGGGGCGGTCGCCCGCCTGCCCTTGCGCGCGGACGGTTCTCAGCAGGTCGTGTGAAACCGGCGTGTTGAGCTTAGTGATCTGCAGTGGGAGCAGAAATCCCGTCCCTCTAAACCCTCAGTGTGTGTTTGTTCACTTACTGAAGTTACTAATTCAGGGATGTTGTTTCTGCTACATTCTTAGGGATCTACTCATGTACTTAATTACTCAACGAGCTCTAATAAGGTTCTCTGTTTATATTTGATTTTATTCCAGGCTTCTGATTATTACTGGTTTTTTATTTACAATAGTTTTGCATATATGATTCTTTTGTAGAATTGCTGTGTGGTGATCCACGATGGTGAAAATTTACTTTGAATGTTAGAAAGCCCTTGCTTAGAAATAGATGGTCTAAGGACTAACTAGTTAAAATTAACTTATTACAGAAGAATTCAGAGTTTTTTGAGTGTTTGCTCATACAATATGATTGTTGTGTTCAGCAGCTAGCTGTAAAACTTGAACCTGTGTTGTTTCCAAGTCTCTTATGGTTGTGGGGTGTCTACTGCTTCTAATATTCAGAGTTCATTGCTCAGTCCTGTGCTCCTCTCATTGTCTCTGCCCCCCCGGCACATTTGCTTTAAGCTGTTAGCCCAATCGGGCATTCCTTCTAATAGGCAGGACTTGTTATGCCAGAAACAGAAGGACTGTTCCAGTTCTTAGTTTCAAGTGAAAGGCCCTGAACTAACGTCAAGCCTTGCCCTGCAGCATCACAGTGCCAGTGTTTTCTAGGCTGGGCAGCTAGATGATTCACTTGGTACATTTGAATGAATAGCCTGGTCCAGGGTAACGTGCACCAGCTGGGGAGGGATTACAGCAAGAGTCCTGGACAAGGCAAGAACCGGCTCTGAGCAGGAATGGCTGTTTGTGTGCTTGGCGTTGAACACATTCTGGGTACAGAAATGAGTAATGTCTCAGCCTTTTGTGCTGCAGGCCTGCAGGATGCTGCAGGAGCCAGTGTGTTTCACAAGGGGAAGTGGGATTCTTCTACTAAACTGTGACTTTGAGGTGGGAGAGATCTGCCAGTCCCCAATGGGAGCAAACCTGGGGTAATGTGAAAAAACTTACGGCTGTGGGAGCAGTTTGTTTCAGTTGAGCTTTCCTGTGAAGATGCTGCAAGAACAGCACATATATTGATCAGTAGGGTTTTCTTTTTTTTTTTTTTTTTTTTTTTTAATCTATTGCATTAGGTGAGTTTTTTCCACTGCTCTTCCAAAATACTCTCCAGAAAGATATTACTTCCCATCTGACCCAAACATTTCAGGAGATGCACAAAGCGTCTCAGCACAGTGACTCCTGGGAGAGGCTCTCATGCACAGGAGAATGTCACAGCAGTGGGGATAGTGCTTTGGGAAAAGGGCTTTTCCTGGGGATGCTTATGTCAAGTTACCCCAGCTCAAGTATCAGCCAAAGTCCTTAGGCTTTAGTGAGATCTCTGGTAAACAGAGATCTCTTCATATAGAGCATGGGAGCGATTTGTATCGAGCAGAGGTAGAACAACCCAGAACTTGAGTGTGACTTGAGTGTTCCTCTTGTTTCCAGATTTGAACAGTGAGTTCAATGTCATGTCATGCCAGAAGTGTTAAAATTGAACTTTAGATCTTTGTTATTACCTATTCTTAAAATTAAACTCTCACTCGTAACTAATTACAAGAAATACAGAAGCAAAGATTATCTTTAGAGATAAAATACTCCTCTCAGTTTGGATTTGATGTTCTTTTTCTCAACAAAAGAGGATTTGAAGGCAGCTTTCTTTGATTGCCTTCCCTTTATTAACTTTGTTTCTGCTTTACTGTAATTCCAGGTGATTTCTGACATAAATACATTCATGTTAGCACTAGGGTTTTTATGTAGCACTGTTTGTATACTTTAGTGTATGTCAAATATACCTGTTTTACAGTGTTTCTGCTTTTTTTTAAGTAAAGCCAGACATTCAAGTCTTCTAAAATACTAGCAATGACTTTTTAAAAATATTTCAGTCTCAATGACCTACATAACTGTTGAAGAAATGAGGGGAAAATACAGGGATAGTAGAATTTTAAAAATGTAGAAAAAGTTCTAAAGAAAGGAGTCTTCAATAAGTTTCCCTTTGCTCTTTGTTCTTTCTCTGTTAAATACTATGTATTAGTTAGAAATTAAAGTGTAAATTTGTGGATTTTCTTTCTACTTTTCCTCTCAGAATACATTGTTTAGAGGAAACCATCTAATACTTAAAGTTGCTGTAGCCATATTAGCCAAAACTGAGAAAATAAGCAAAAGATGAGTCTGGTGGTAAGAGGAATTTATCAAACTCAACACTGTACTGGCAGAGCTTCTGAGCAGAACATTTTGTCAGGCAGACGAGTTGTAACTTCCTTCAATCAGAAGAGTTTTCCCTTGAGCCTGCAAAGCTTTGTTTCAGATTGGAACAGAAAAATAAACTGGGGGAGTTGTTTGACTTCAGCAAAAGCCAACCCGTTACTGTAACCCATGGAGATATCTTACATGGCCAGGACCCAGCCTTGGAGGTAGAAGCACACTTAGATGATCAGTCTGAAGAAAACATTCACTAATAACGGATGGGTTTTGGATCTGTCTTTATCACCCAGCAAGAAAGGAGGTGGGGAGGGATGTGCTGGCGAGTGGAACAGGGAGGAGAGGGAGGGTGGAGGTTTCTTTGAGGGCCACGAAACCTTTGCAGAGAGGATGCCATGTGCAGGACCATGGAAACTAGCGCATCTCCCTCAGGAGAAAGTGGTGGTTACATCTTCACCCCACACCACTTCGCAGTTCCTTGAACAGATATGAGCTCTTACACTTCGTGCATTTCTCCCAGAACAAATAAATTACACAGAAAAAAAAAAATCAGAGTTAAATTGTTTTCTCATCCTCCCTCCCATTTTATCATGCTGTGTGAGTCTTTTAAAGGATAACAAGGTACTAACCTTGAATGTTTAGTGTTAGGACAAACTTCTATTCATTGTTTACCAAAATAGGGCCACTGTGTAACAGTGAGAGCATAAGGAAATGCCGACATGGCTCCCTGATATTTTAACAGGAGACTCTAAGTCATAGTAAAACTAACTGGAGGCCTTTAAGGGTAGCAAAATTTATTACAGCAGCGCCCTCAAGTGCTACTACAATTTAAAGGTCTCGTGGTGTCTCTCCTACAAGGCAGTGGGAGTTTATTTGCTGGTACTTGATTCTGCTACACGTTTAGCCCAATAGGAGCATAAAAGTTATATATTTTGGTATAATGCTTGAGTGTTCACGGAAATTTTTGAAATTATTTAAGTTAATAAAAGAGCAAAGGGAAGTGTGCTGGCGTTGGTGTTTCTTTTTAAATTGCTCTGTAGTAAGGCAGCTGTTATCCATTTTGTTGGAAGTAATGCTAACAAGAGTCACAGATTTGAGATCTGTCTTCAAGCAGGTCCTGCAGGATGCTGCTTGGGTTGTGCTCAGTGCCAGCACGACCAAGGGCACAGTTTTACAAACTGCTCTTCAGTGTCCATGGCCTTGTCTTTATCGAGCCTGTGGGCGTAACTGAACAGAACCCTCTTGGGTGACTAGTTACCATAAAGAAGAATCTGTCTGGATTTAAACCTGGATTTAAGGCTCTCCCTTTGTGCTGGCTTAGCCACGTGTGGCAGATGCAGCCTTTACCTGGCACAGCCCTCCCTGACAGTATAGATTGCATGGACATAAATGTGGCAGTGTAAAGCACCACTGCATGCACCTGCATTCTGTTTGGCTGTTGCTCTCTCCTAACCATACCAACAGTGTTAGTTGTGCAGGGAGCCTGGAGCTTTTCTCCTGGCTGTGGTTTTGCTGGTAGAATTCCTTTTCCGCTTGTCATCCGAAGTTACACGGTTGCAGTGGGGAGCCCTGGTTACGAGCTCACTCTTGAACTTCTGAGCAACAAAGCCACAATCATTTCCAAAATTGCAGCATCTATTTTAGCTGTGACAATGCTGGCTGTGTGACTTTCTTCAGTCTCTAGAATCCCTTTTTGTTAAACTCTCCACCTCCTGTCTCCAAGCACCTATGATCAAAGCAGGTCAAGTCATTTTTGTTCAGAAGCAAAGGCAGAATTGCTGAGTGATACCAGCATGTCTCTAGAAGTGAATTTAGCCCAAGAATGGGATACTACAGAGGTAATGTGGTCATGCCACCTAATAATTACCTGGATCCCCACAATGAATGTTGGAGGTATTGCTGAGAGCAGAAGACATCACATTTGTAACACTCCGTTGTAGAAATGCCCTTTCCTCTTAATTTCTAAGTAGTAATTTAGTAAAGATTCTTCAAAGTCTGTGTTTTATATTTGTTGCTTATACTATTCAAACGTAAATTTTGTTGTGTGGATTTCTCCAGATCTAAAGGGATTAGCAATGGCAGTCTGTGAAATAAGGAATTGCAACATTCGGGCCATGCCCACTCTTTTATTTGAGTTTTGAATGAGTATTTCTAGAATAAAACAGGAATAAAATAAGAGGTCAGAGAAATGAATTTAGAAAATCATTCAGCTATATGACTTGAGAAAAAATAAAATAAACCACATTTTAAAAATAAATCTAAAAGGTCAGTGGCAGTGCAGAGATCCAATAGCCTAGGACCACTCAAAGCTTTTTGCATGTGGATGGTGCATTTTAACAAGGAAATTTTAGAGCCCTTGGGCCAGGTTGTGCCCTCTGCTACTCATGCAGTTTCCCATAACTGCATCAGTAGGTGACCTCCAGCTGGTTTTGAAATCGCTTTTCTTTCCCTGGAAATGTTACCACCCTGGAGCACTGCTGTGAAGGGCTGGCTGACTGCATATGGTTCCTATTTTGGCTGCTTAGGTGCTCCCTAGCACAGGCTAAAGGAAAAGGCTCCTAAGATTGATTATTTATTTATTAAAAAAAACTTCCCCTCTCCCTCCATCCCTGTCCTGGGACAGCTTGTGTGTGGTTTTGTGTTTTTGGCTTCTACTTTTGAGTGGAAGGACTCCTACTTTTATTTATTTATTGCCTTCTGCATGACATCATTTAATAATTGGAATGTGCATCTCAAAGAAAGAATATGTAGGTTCCCTGGGTATGCTGTGAAACACACAGCAATTCTTTCTTTAGGTCTCCCCAAGTACAGCTAATGGCACGCAGCAGTGAGGAGCTCTGGCAGAAACAGTCTCCAAGAACAGCTTCCAGTGTGGATGCTTCTTAATAGGGGCTGCAGTGTATTCACAGGAGAGACACGCACTCCCTTTTCTCCTCCTCTTCCCTTTTCTGCCAGGCTGTGGTTGGATATTTGCAAGACAGAGGTGATCTCTACAACCCAACTCTTCAATGTAGCAAACCAAGCCAGGTACCTCTGATAACAGAGCTGGCCGTGACACCAGTGTCAAGCAGCCAGCGCAGGTCCGGGGCAGAGCACGCACCCCAGCAAGCCCCGTGCCTTGGTTTGCAGGGTCCTGCTTTGTTTCTTCATTCTCCTCACACCTGCTCTGCCACAGGCCTCCAAAGAAAAGCGGTGCTTTCCTTTAGTGAATACCTGGCAGACATCCAAGGAAAACAGGACCAAGAAGTTTTCTACTAGCAGAATTAGAAGGGCTAACACAGCTAAGGACTGGGCCAGGGGAGAGGGTGTTCAGGTTGAGAATGTAAGGGAGGGCGAATGAGGAGGAGCAAAATTAGAGAACAAATGGAGAAAAAGGCTGTGATTGGATTTACAGTATACATGACTGGCAGACAGTCCATCCAAGTGTTAGGAAACAGGAAAATGAAGGACAGGGCTCAGTGTGAGGATGGAGCTGGAAAGCGAAAGGGCTGTGTCCACTGGCTCCATCTGTGTTGTACATCTGCAAAGGGTGATTATGTGCAACTCAGCTGGGAGGAGGGCAAGGAGAGGGCGTTCCTTGAGGCATAACTCCCCTACTAGGAATATAATTTTTTATAATATTAACAGGCAAGCATTTATTCATTTCTTTGCTCAGTTGCTTAGTGGCAGCTTTGAGATACTCATGTTTTTCTCTGTCTTGTGAATATATGTTTGACAGTCTTTCTACAGCTACTCAATGTAGAGCTAATAGTTCCCTCTCTTTTTTTTTTTTTTTTTTTTTTACCCAAATATACAACCACAGCTTCATAAGGCGGAGAGGATGATCTGGATTTCCTGCAATCGCAGGAACAAGATAGCAATGTGGCAATAAAGTTTTGACTTTCTTGCTTGAAGCAACTTCTCTAAGAAATGTATTTCTAGCGCTATTGTAGCATTTTCTTCATATTAGTAATTTTCAAGATCATAGTTTTTGGCATTTTCACTTCCAGCCTTTCTCACAGCCTCTAGGAAACAGCATTTGATTGCTAACATCTAATCAGTGATGCATTCCTATGAGAGGATTCACAGGAGGTGGTTTCTGTGAAGACCACAGCTCTGCCTGTGTGAGACACCTGAAAAGTATGGGAAATGGGTGGGAATCTGTATATTATAAGTAATAAGCCATTATGCATGCAACAGATGTGCTGAACACAGCTCCAAGCAGAGTCTGACCAAGCTGATGCACATCAGTTTTGGCAATATGAGAAGCTCTGGAAAAGTACCGGTTCACATAGGAAGTGTTTTGTTCCCATATAAACAGAGCAATGTGAGGGTAGCGGTGGTGTAATTAAGGAGAGAGAAAAATGCCCTGGAAACTCTTGTGCAGACAAGACATAAGATGTTGTGATTTGCAAACTGAGAAACCCAAATCAAGAAGAATAGCAGAAAAGCAACTGAAACAGGGCCATGAAGAGGTATAAATTTAGCTAGTAATGTTGCCAGCTGTTACAATCAATTTTTCCTCAGGTCCCACCATGATTGTTACTTTTTCTCAAAGCTACAATTCATGCAATACTAGCACTGAGAACTGCTGTTATTCCAAACAAACCAGATTTTCTGGCTCTTAGGACTACTGAGAAACATGTTTAAAGTGTACCCGAAAGACTCATAAGCAGAAGGTAAATTTCCTTAAAGTCTCATAAGTTGGGGAGAGTTTGACCCCGTGCTTTTAAGCAGCTAGGACTAGCATATTTGAGATAAACTACTCTTAAAATACTGTTGTGTTTTTAGTGTTGTAGTACACTGTGATGCGTAACTCATGTCATGTTGCCTTTGAACTGCAGTTCTTTGAGTCTGTAAAATGAGAATAAAATGAGGAAACCTCTGTTTCAAAGATGGGAAAGTCTGTGCGCTACAGAGCATTGATAGTAGATTGGAAGCTTATTTAGTTTAACACCCGTTTGCTCTAGCTGGGAAGGTGCGGCTTCCACCTGAAAGGTCTATGTGACCTCCTGTTTTAGTCCCACAGCTGCTTAAGCTGCATGTGCAGTTAGTGATTCCTTCACAGTTACTAACGGAAACTTTTAACAGGAGATACGCAACACATTAGGATTTATCCCTTCACTACTGCTACACCTTTAAAATTCCCTGGGTAAATAATGATTGGGAACGTATAACACCAGATCTATTTCTTGATCAGTCCTTCTCCTGCTTCTAGAATGGTTTCTAGAGTCAACTCTAGAATTACTTCCAGTGCCGGCTCTGTCCCTGAACTTAGGAATCACTCCAGAATAGTGTCTGGAGTCAAAGCAGGAATCATTTCTGGAATAACTGTTAGCACTATCTCTAAAATCCAATCTAAAATTGCTTCTAAAAGCTATTCTAATGTTGTTTCTAGAACTTCCGTGGTTGCTCCCAGGGCCAATTCTCAAGTCTGTCGCAGACCTGCCTGTCGCGAGACCTCTGCAATACATATTTTTGATGGCTTGTGGAGCCAGTGCTGGCACTGCCTGCAGACTCCTGTGTGTTGCTGGGTGCCACTGCCATGTTCCTGCTCAGCGCTAAAGCTGCAGCCCGGTCCCAGGCCACCTCTTGTCACCTACTGCTTTCAGCGGGGCCTCGGCTTTGCAGTCGTCTTGTCCTGCCTGCCCTGGAAGCAGCAGTCGTTTGAATGTGTGTTTTGTGGAAATGGAGATGTCTGAGCCCTTTAAGTGTGCGATGAGCTCAGGTAGAAGGAACGCAAAGAGCTCCTTTCATCAGCCAGGGCCCCGCCAGCGGCTTCGGGGCATGTCCGGCCAGTTATAAATGGATCATGTGTTGCTATTTTTAGCCAAGAGAGGATTGTAAATATAAAGGGTATAAAGTGCAAAACTTAGCAACAGTGGCGTTTGTTTGCTTTTTCTTTTTTTTTCCTTTTGCTTTTTTTTCCCTCCCCGCTGGCAGGAATGTGTTTGGAGAGGAATGAAGTTAAAGTAGGAGATTTGCTGTGTGACCGTGCTTGGACTTTGCACCGCGTACAACTATTTTTTTTTTTTTTGATACATACACCCAAAGGAGGGCAAGGCAGGAGGGGAATACAGGCTTTTCTGATACTGGCCAAGGAAATCCAAAACCAGCGTATAAAAACACGGAGCGCGGGAGCGGGGAGCGAGCGGGCGAGGAAGCCGCTGTGGCGGGAGAGCCGGGGGCTCCCTGAGGGGCGCCGTGAGGCGGCGGCGCCTCCGCGTGTGGGAAGGGCGACGCGCGGGCGGCCACGGTGGGTGATGGGTGAGGAGGAGCGGAGCGCAGCCCGCACGAGGACAGAGTTCAACAAATGGAAAACACTGACTTTCATAAAAATAGAAACAGCCCGTTTAAAAATAGCCTCTGGTGAAATAAATGTGCAGTAACTTCTGAAACCCTCCTGGGAACGTTTCCCTTCTGATCCAGTCCTGCCCTGCTCCCTGCTCCTTGTCCTGCAAGAAATCCCAAAGTGAATCCCTCTGCAGATTGAAAATATTAAAGGAGCACCCTGTGTACTGCAGAGGATGAGCTTTGGTTACTTTTTGACATTTTTTATGGATTTTTTTTGTTTGTTTGTGCTGAAACTTCGTGCCAGAGACGGGGACAAGCTCCTCTTTTGCTGAACCTCACGCATAGTCTCGGAAAGACAAGTTAGAAGACTTTGGGGAGCTGTTTTACCTTTTTTCTTTTGCTTTGCAGTTTTTTTGATTTTTTTTTTCTTCATTCCGTTTGTTGATGGCGTTCTCAGTTTGTTTTTCTAAGACCCTCTGTCGCTTCTAGGAGTCCAGACTTCAGTGCTGTCGTCCCGTCCGGCCTCTCCGCCCTGGCAGCGGCGGCAAACGAGCAGGCAGATGGATTATAAATCTTTGCGGAGCTGCGGCTCAAGGGCAGCCCGGGGCCCCCCAGCCCCGACGCAGCGCGGGGGCCGTGCGGCTTCGCGCACGTGCAGAGGTGCAGGCGTTTCTCCAGGGGACTCTGCGGTGGCCAAGGGAGAAACCAGTGAACTGTGTGACAGAGAAGGACAGAGAGACCTTGAGTGGCTTTTTCTTTGGAGCAAAGGGTTGATTGGTCCCTTTTCTCAAGGGGGCTGAAGATACGAAGGGAGCAGGGCATGAAAGTGGTCCCAGAAGTGGCTCAGGGAGGAGCAGAAGCACTTTGGGCAACGGCGGGCAGGGGTGCTGGGGAGACGCTTGGCTCTGCGCAGGGGAGGAGGATTTGCTGAGATCCGGGTAGAAATCTCTTGCAGCTCTGGATATAAACTTGGCTTGTTTTGACTGGACTAGATAACTGAGGCAGAAACAATTATTGTGACAGACAGGCAGACCTGTTTCCTGAAGCTGCTCCAGCCGACAGGATAAAGGGGGGAAAAAAAAGAGTTGTTTAGCTTAGAGGCAATTGTAATTTTATTCAGATTTTTTTTAAACCAAGCAGCTGAAACTTTCCACCTGGCTCTGTCGTGCGGGCAGGAGGCACTGGGTGTCCCAGGGGTGCGTTTTGTGCGCTCTCGTCCCCCAGGCATCTTTTCTGGCATGCGGGGGCCATGTCCTCGCAGGGCTGGCGGGCAGCACCCGGCTCCGAGCGCCCCTCCACGCAACCCGTTTGCGTGCGTGGTGTGAGGCTAACAAACACGGGAAACGAGCACGAGGGATGCAATCGCTTGTGTTGCTGTACCGAAATATTACCAATGCATCTGGAAATCACAGGGCTTGAAACGCAGGTTAATGCCTGCCCTCAAAGGTGTTTGCTAAATGCGTCCCCCAGGGCGGGAGGTGACCATGGGGAGGGTATTTTATCTGGCAAAGTGAGAAAAGGGGTGCATGTCCTTAATTGTCTTTAGTAAGCCAAGCCCTGAGCGTTTAATTACTTTTTTTTGTAGGGATTGGACATTCCACAGCTTGTTTCTTTAGCTCATACTAAATTAGTTTTGATGTTTAAATATACTTCATATGAAGCCTGTCTAAATCCTTTAACCAATATATTTTTGAAAGCACAAACATGTTTTAATTTGAGAGGGCAGTTAGAAAAAAATACTTTCTGTATTTGAGCAAAACTGTTATGTTTTCAAATTAGGTTGTTCAAATTCTTTTAATTTGGTCATTTCATATTTGATTCAGCACATACAAACTACCCAGAAACTCCTATTATGAATCCAAACTGAACATTCATTTTCTTATCAAAATATTATTATAGAAAAATATTAGTCATTCTTCTTGGCAGAGTAAGCAAAGAAACATGTGGATGTGTTAATTTATTCCAGACCCAGCAAAGAGGAATAGTTTATATAAGTAAAATAAATAATTCTTGCCTATTTAATAATTGGATCACTTTAACAATAGTTGACTAATAGTCAGATGTCCAACACACATCTTGCCCATTTCTGTTCTTTAGGGAATTTAGCGTGTAAAGAGTATTTTTTCCAGGAATTGTCATGTTTTAAATTGTTACCTTTTTACATATTTAATTTTTGTGCCCTCCCTTATTTAGCAAGCCAGAACCAGGAGAAACAGGTCAAATGTATCTGAAATTATTCCCTTGGGAGCCTGTAAAGAAATTAAACTGAGATTATGAATCATATGAAGGAGTTTCTGATGGGCATATATCAGACACAGTTATTTAAAAAGTATGTTGTTTTAACTGTGTAGATAAAAAGATTTTTGATTCTCAGAAATGATGTAGTCATTGACTAGTCATTTATTAGTCTTGGTAGCATTAATTGGGTGTTAATTTATACATATGTAGCTCCATTGATGGTACAGGATTGAATTTTAAGCATGTTCAATTAGAATAAAAATTGATACATTTTTTTTTTCTCACTATTGTAGTATAAAGTGTATCTACACCTGTGCTATATAAAACTTCTCTATTTTCACATGTAGCTTTGCTAACCTGTTTGGTGCTAAATCGTTAGCATTGTCTTCCGAGTCATTCTGCTTCTGCTCACAACTACTTAAACATAATTGTTTTTCGGCTTTGAGGACACAGGTGACGTGTCTCTTCATGTTGGTAATTGATAATATCTAGCTAAGATTAACTCCTAGGATAATGCTGTTTTAGATAACAAAATTCCACAATTGTATTTTTTTCTCTTGCTCGTGCTTGAAAGAAATTAACCCTCTGTTTGTGTTTTTTTCTGAGTAATAAAATTTAAAACTCCTCCTAGCAATGGCAGAATAGTGATAATATAGTACTAGACAGCACATACATTCCTTAAACATTCAAAGGTATTTTTGCTATCCTCCAAAATAAAAATATATAGATATAAAATATAAATATACTAAAATATGTAAATATGATCTAGAGAAGCAGCATTAATTTACTCTATTTGAAAGGCATAGTTTTTATTATTAAAATGTCTCATGAGCTGTCAGTGTTTCATATAGAGAATATTTCGAGAGAATTTTGAGTATGCGAAAAATATTTCTTGTAAATTAGTTCTTGTTTGTTGTTGACATAACGATAGAATGTCTCTGGCCTATCACAGATCAAGTCTGGAATTTATTGTTTCTTCAGAATGATTTTTACAGAATAGAATATTTGGATGCGTGGTATTCACTCAATTCTGTTCTCTAGAAACTTATCAGAAAAAATGGATGTTGCTAGGAAAAAATAATTTAAGAAAGTTAATGCAAAGCCAAAGATCTCTAAAATGGAGATAAATAATGTTTTTCCTGGTAATGTTTTCCTATTGCATGCTATTGAAGTAAGGATATAAAATCAGGGGGCCGGGAAAGGAGGCTGAATCAGTCTTTTTGGAACTTTCTTTTATTTAGAATTATACTTCCCCCCCCCCACCTTTTTTTCCCCCTGTATTGTTTAATTAATGTGTTTGGGATGGGACATATAAAATATGTTTGTACAGATTATTGAATAGTGTATTTTCTTTTTATATGGTATAGTTACATAATTATAGTCTTATAAATAAGACTGTAATAGCTAAATAAGTTTTAAATCTTAAGAACAAGTTGGATATAATTAATGTTTCTCATCATTTTTATGTAGGAATTTTTCCTATTTTAACTTCTTTATATTGGTCAGAATATTCTTACATAATTATCAGATTAGTACTTTATTTTGTCAGTGTTGTCTTGGGACTAAAAGGCATAGATGGATGCTGGTTGATATGCATTTGAAGATCATTCTGTACATCTATACTAGCTCAGTACCACTATCCATAGCACTAAGTACGTAATTGCAATATCTATATATAAAGGAAAAGTAGGGAATTTGATAGCAGCAAACACAAATAGAAATTTATGAGACTTTAATGATGGAGAAAAAAATATATCTAATCTATCTTTAAAATTTAAACTAGGCTTCCTACCCAAACCCTGGATGGAAATAATTTTAAATATATTTTTTAGCATTTTTCTAAATACTAAGAAACAGGCACATGGCAACTAAAATTCTGAGAAGTTGTAACTCAGCATTTTTATATAAAAGAAAGAATGTAATTGGTGAGAAGCTGACTACGATATTTGTCATTGATTAGCAGTGATTTTTTTCCCTAGCGAAAATATAATTAAAACAAGGGAAATCATGGGGGTCTTTGGTGAAAGAGCCCAAATGCAGCTCATTCTTGGCACGACTCAAATAATAAATAAGCAAACACTATCTCAAATCAGAAGACTCGTAGCTGGTTGGAACTTCGTCAGATGCTCTCTGGAGAGCAGATCCTTTCTCAGCCTCTGCTCGGTGCTTGGCTGTGTGCAGCAGCAGAAGCCGACCTTTAAATTCCCACCTTGTCCCTCGGCAAAGAAATTGGACTAGCTTTAGCAATAATCCTAGCAGTACGAAACCTGCTGAACTCCAGTCCCTTTTTATTTGGGTGCATTTTTAACCTTATCTTCTTGAGTGAAAGATGTAGGGAAAAGGAAGCTTGGCAAAATCTCAGAGTTGCTGTTTGCATATCTGGTAAGCAACTCCTCTGAAATATTCTTAAGGCTTGAGAAAATTCGAAAGGAAAAAGAAACTTATAACAGTAAAACCACTGATGAAATTAACATTTCCTAGAGTCGAGACCTAAGAGTTAAGTTTGTTTCTATCTTAATAATAAAACTGAGAGAGGTTACTAACCTACTGTTTTAATTTCTTCCATTAGGTTGTGTTGATTCTGTTCTTATTTGATTGCCCCAGTTGATATGCTAGTTTTAATTGCTGTATTCTTTACTTTTCATCTATATCAGTACAAGAAGCCTTAGTTTATTAGAGTTTTGAGGGAACTTTTTCTCATGTTTACTAGATGCTGTAGCTCTAAGCCCTGACACAAAGAGCATTTAGTGGAGAGATGCCTGTGGGTTTCCACAGGGCAGGCCCCAGACCCCCCGCTCTCATGTTGTCCAGCGCTCACTTCAGAGCGTGGAAACCTGCAGAACACAAAACGTGTGTCTGGAAGCTCGGAAGTCATGTGCAATTGCTTCACTGCATTTTAACAGCTGTGAAAAATAAAATATGTGTTCATGACTATGTAGTGATTAATAGCGCTTATGAAAAACCTGAAAAACCTTTTTCCTCTGCAAATCCCTTGCAGTCAGAAATAGAGCCAGGTATCTAGCACATACCACTGGTATCTTAAACACACCTTTCCAAGCGCGCTTCCTTAGGCAGCGCGGAGCTGCCAGAATAGCCTCCTGGAGGGTGTCAAAGGGCATCCCCGCGAGAGGGGAAGCTTCTCCCAGCGTTACTCAGAGCGGCTCTTGGGCATAAGCAGAACTGCAGCTGCGCAGACCCAGTCCTACTCCTCCTGCCCCCTTTTTTTCTTTTTAAGTAGCTTATAAATATGCGCTTCTGATACACGTAGTTTTAGTTTTGTAAGCAGACAGGCTTTTTGGATCAGTCAAAATCACTGAATGCAGCATGTTTTACCAAATCTATGAACGAAACTGTTCCCTGATACAAAGCTTTGTGAAATCACAGTGCGGATCCCCCAGCTGCCTTTGAAATACCTGGCTTCCTCATTCTCATCAAATGCTATTGATTTCCCCAAGCTTTCTACGCATTTAAAATAACAGAACATTCTCCAAAAACACTGACACAGCTAGTGCCCGTGGTTGGGACAGAGCACCCGAGCACGGCGGCGGGCAGAGCACGAGCCCTGCGGGATCCTGCCCGCGGGACAGCAGGACTCGGCGCTGCCGCTCCAGCCCTTGGGCCCCCGCGCTGGGAGGGCAGGCACAGGTCCTTAGCCTGCCTTGAGGGGCCCTCCAGCCAGCAGATCCGCGCTTGGGTTATGGCTCCAGCGCTGTCCCGCAGCTCCAGGGAGCAGCCGGTTAGCGCCCATCTTATAAACAACGACTTTTAGGGTTTAGAATATCATACCTGAATATTTCCACGAGTTAAAACATGGCCCAGGCTCTCAAGCCATCTTGGCTGGAACTTGCAAGCCTGACTAGAGATAGCCCAGCATCCAATCTGTGCTTTTATATCGGCAGGCTCTGCTTTCACAAACATAAAACACAGGTCCAGAGAAAGGTACAGATGCTCAGACTCAGGTGTGAGGCATTCTTTATTAAGCTACAAATTATGAAAGTAGAAATGCGACTTTAGACAGACAGATTTGAAAAATTTGCTGGCTCTGTTGTAATGGCTTCAGCCGTGCTGTCAAGGGAATCGAACACCACTGAAGCAGCTAGAGGCTCCTCGCAAAGCTGCGTAACTGCAAATAATTGAGGAGCACCTGTATTTTCTAGACAGACCCAGGATGACCCAGGCAGAATTTGTAAGGCTCTGATTGCTGTTCTGCAGTAGTGCTTTGCCTGAGGAGCTGTACGACGATGGTACAGCAGCAGCAGGTCAGCTTTCCCATATATGGGAAAACCCTGCTCTAATTTTTAAAGCTATGTGTTACTGAATATGGGAATTTTATAAGCAAAGCTGGAGGGTTTTTTTGTATTTGTTTGCATGCCAGTATGTGGAATGCTACAGATCTGGTGACTCTACAAGGTGCCCTTGCAGAGGCTTGCAGATTTCCTGGGGATTTTGCTGGGAACTTTGCCTGAGCAAAGAGTGTGTTGTGGTCCTGTGTCCCACCAGAGCCAGCCGCTGAGATTCAGGGTACATTAATGTCTCTTAAATAATAATAACCCCCCTCACGTTTATCTGTGCAGCGCTGTTCTGCCAGTGGTCTTGGGGTTTTCCCGCCTATTTACCATTTTCTAACAAAAAGTGTGAAGTGGAGTAATAGCGTGATGTGAAGGTGTGATGCTGAGATATTCTACAAATACAAATGACTAGAGTGTCCCATACATAATGCATATTATGTAGGGAAAACAAGTCCTTTTAAATCCTCGGCACCTGGTTAAGGATTAGTATGAATGGACCTTGGCAAATATTTATTTCCAGTGTAAAGCTGTAGACCCGTCCCCAGCTCCTTGGTAGTTTCGTTAAACAGCCAGCAGAGGATAAGCATTGCGATGGTAAATGTGCTGGTTCAGAGGCATTATTTATTATTACATATTACTTTGATATTATTTGGATTTACACTGAGCTCATCCTCGTACTAATCTGAACACTTTACCCTTATCCAAGCTTTGCCAGGCTGGCCATGCAGTGAGTAGACGAGCAGCCCATCATTTCTGTAATTCTTGTAATCTAATTACTGCCTGCCAGAGCAGCGAGTAACTTCTGCTAAAAAGCCATGATGTACTGCCTAGCTGCAGATGGCTCATCCGGAGCAACAGTCAGCTCAAAATGGATTGAGATCTCAGGGTATCGTGAGGCTGAAATGCCTCTGGGGCTGTGGCCATGCTTGAAATCTCTCTCTTGGTTAGTGCTCACCTGTGTGCACTTTGGAGTGGGTTAGACTGAGCTACAGCAGCTAAAAGGTTGTGGAAGAAGGGAAGGAAGCAGCCCGGCTTCCCCAGGGACAAGGGAGCCGTGTCGTCCTGTGGACAGACAGTTATAGGGAACAGCCTCCCTGCCTGGCAGCCTGGGGCAGACATCCTCCCCCTCCAAGTGCTGCTTAGTTTTGGATGCTCGAAATTCACTCATGCTTTTTTGTTAGTTTTAAAGGAAAAAATAGAACATTAATTATTATTTGTAAAGCTCACTACAGCACAGCCCAAGTAAAATTAAGTCATGCAGTAGTTACTTTGCTTAAAATATTCAATCCATTTACTTTGTTGTCATTGCCCTGTTGACCACTATTTCTGAGCCAGCAAGTGTTCAAAATTACCTAGTGGTGCTGTTAGTGGCTACCCTAATGTTTATCCATTGATTAGGGGTGGCAATGAAACCTTTCCTTTGATGCAAGCAAGACTCATCCAGCAACAGAAGTGCCAGCATGAGCACAGTGTAAATCTAGAATTTTTTTTATGAGTATGTTTAAAACCAGGCATTTTGTAGCCCTTCCAAAAAAGAAAACAGAAATGAAACCAGGTCAGACAATTCCTTGCTCCTCGGTGTGCATGGTCCAGGTCACTGCGCATTATTTCCATCATGTGCACAGTTTTAGACTCAGCACCTGTGAGAATGTGCTATTTTCTCAGGAACTGGAGAGGAAAACATTACAGGTACTTGCTGGCTGGAAAAGAAAGATGCAGCAAGCAGCAGCTAGTTGCAAAATAGCCGCTTTAAAGCAGGAGCTGCTTGGCCCTGCCAAACTTAAAGGGCCAGCCCCAGAATGGAATGCTTATAAAAATAAGATGGTAACCATGCAGCGGGAGAGACCAGGAAGTTTCAATGTTACATACAACACGATACTCTGCTTGGAAAAATATTGCCACAATTACAGAGATATGGGCAGGGATCCATAGTTAAAAGCATAACCAAGTACCTATCATTAGGCTGATTTTAATCTCTCATTTCCAATTTTGTCTGTGGAACAAGCTCCTCTTGGCTTGAAAATTCTCCTGTGAAGTGTTGAGCCAAAGGAGATGGTGTCTCGTCTGGGGAGAAGTTTGAAGTAATTGGTTAAGGCTGTTTCTGAATTAGAGGGGGAGAAATGTGTCTTACACTATTTCAAAACATAAGAGTATATGGATTTATTTAAAAATTTACATGATGATGGATTTATTTTAGTTTAACCATGTTGATATTTATTTGATGGTTTGGATTTTCGGCTAAATGAAAGTGCTTCTTTGATGTAACCTGAGGGTGAAATAAGAGCAAGACAGTGACCTATGGATGGGCAAATGCTGCAGGTCCTCAGCCCTCCTGAGGCACAGAGGGTATCTGGGTCCTGTGTGCTTAAGAAATCTTTAGTCCACTGCTAAGATTTTTCTCCTTTTTTAGTTTTTGTTTACTTTTAGTACCAGAATCTTATTTCCGTGTTCATGGCTTAAGATCGGGTATTCCTTGAGTCCTACCTATATCCAGAGCGACAAATCTTTGTGGGGATGGAGGCAGTTACATGGGGAAGAACTAGTGTAAACTGACTTTGTTCTGCCTCAGCAGTCCCAGAGATGCTTCTGGGCGACATGGGGCTCTGCAGAAGGGACAAATCTGCTCTGAGCAGGATTGCTAGGTTGTCACTTTTCCTGTTCTTCTTGCAGTTGTTGTCTGGAGAGATACTAAGAGCTCCTCCTGGTTTAAAAATTCCTTAAGAATATGCTGTGAAACACCTAGTAGGGACAACTGAGGGGTGCAGATGCCTCGCCATCATTACAAAGCTATTTGCAAAACAGGAGCTATCTGGGAAATTAAGGTTTTATTTGGCATTACTGTCACCTGTCTGCTTGACTTTCCGCTTTTCTTCCAGGAATTCTGATTTCTCCTGTCATGCACAAAGCTTCTTTCCAGAGACAGTTGGCAGGTAAAATAAAAGGCAAATATCCATATTCCTTCCAAAAGGAAAATGGCCTGTGGAATGCAGTTCTGAGCAGCCACAGGAGGAGAGCTAGCAAGGATGGGTTAGGGAGCTGAACAAGCTCTTAGTTTGGAGGCTCCAGTTTCCATGGGAGGGAGGAACATGAGGTACGAGGTGTCTGCCTGTGTCAAATAAGGACGTTTGAGCTGACATGAAAAGATTTTGTAGGGTCTTGGTGCAGGGCAGTGGTGCCAACGGGTGTAAGAAGTGCAGAGTAGAGCTGCGCCTTAGATACTTGTGCTCGTCTCCTGGCTCGCTAAGCCTCGGGGAGCAAGTCCCATAGGCTACTTTTTGAAGAGGGTCCAGTGTCCCTCCAGTGCCACTGAGTGTGGCCTTGGGGCCGCACACTGAAGGTCAAGGTGCTGTCGCTGCAGCCGGCTCTGTAGACGTGCTCGCTATTGTCCCTGCACTGGCCTGTCCAGCCCTTTCCTGTTGGGAAGGTTCTGGAGACTCCGAGGAAATGCCACACGGTAGAGATGTCCTCCTCGGCCACTCAACCTTCAAAGCGCTGCACACTCATCTTAGTTCAGCATTCACATATTGAGAAAAAGTAAATATTCTGCAAATTTCCTAAGAGTTTGTGCTGTATAAAAGATTTTTAATAGATAATGCTTTGAAAGCATTTTATTCAATTAGAAAGACCTTGGCTGGCATGATTCACGTCACTGAGCAGTGAGCATATATATATTTGTCACCTTGATGAAGACTAGCAAGGAACTCACTGGTGGGGCTTCTGTGAAGGATTTTGGTGTTTACTTTACAAGCAAAGCAAAACTTTTCAAAACTAGCAAAAATTAGGTCTAACAAAAATAGTTTTGGAAAACAAAGATGTCCTTCTTTTGAGAGAAGGTAACGAGCTCATGTAAGGACATGATCCCTATGGAATCTGCCACGCAGTCTATAAATAAAAAAAATCCACAGTGAAAAATAAAAATCAAGAGCTTTGTGCCTTTTCCTTTTCAGTTGCTCATAGAGGCTCCCTTTTTCTTTTTTTATTCCTGCTCTTTAAACTTGAGCAAGGACATGAGAAGAAGGGTGCCTGGTTCGGCATTGCGCGTGGTGCTGAGCGACGCCGGCTCTGCTTTTTTTTTTTTTTTTTTTTTTTTTTTTGCTGCACCTGTCATTTTTCCATCTCTGGACCTTAGCTTTTTTAAGCTTAGTTTAAGCAGTTGCCCCAGTCTCTGTGAATGGGTGGGTTTTGTTAGAAGGATATGGTTGGCTGTTCAACACCAGCTTCTGTCCCACGGTGTTTCCCCACTCTCCTTCTCTTTACCCCAAGCCTTGAAAGCCAGCATCAGATTTCTCTTCTACATGCTTTGCCAGGGAATTTCATTTTTTAACCAAAATTAGATTTTCTGTCTAAGCACGTTCATTTGCAGCAGCCAACCTCACAGCAGACTCCAGAGAGCTGCTGCTTTGTCTGGGGAAGCATCAAGAACCTGCTGCCTGCGTTGCTGTACTAGAGTCACGGCTGCGTTCTAAGTTGTTGGTGTTAAAAACAAAAACACCCCCTGGAGTATTTTATGGAGCCTATCAAGGTAAATCAGCTGGGCTGTAAATCGTGGGAGGACTGGGAGCGTGTATAAAGCTGCGTTATAGAGGCCAGAATGGCAACGTTACCGAGCGCCTCCTCCCTGTGCCCCCCAGCACCTTAACCCCGGGAAATCCATGCCTGGGTTCAACCAACTGGATATCTCAGCCTTTTTTATAGGTGCAGTTGAAGGCAGGTGACCTTTGTTATTTGGCAGCTTTATTGTCCTCTGCTGCACCTCAGGTGATCACCTGCTTTTCCAGGAAATATTTGAAAACAGTTTGTAACATGCAGGACAGAGTTCATCTTCAAGAGGCATCCTACAGTGTTTTATTTCTTGAGAAGGCATTTCTTCCTTGTTAGGAAACTTGTAGGTCTATGGATTTTTTTTTTTTTTTCATTTTTTCCATAAAAGTAGTAGGAAGGTGCATTTACATCAGTTGCGTAGCTGCGTAGCCTGTTTGGTATTGCTTGAAGACAAGTTGTTTGCTGTTACTTTGAGAGTTTGAATGAACTTACAGCAAAGGAAGGGAGCGTGAAATGCTGGGTAGAGGGTGATGTTCAGCCCCTTTAAATCTGGGGTAATCCAAAAGTACACATTACTTCTTGAGAAGTATTTCAGATGGAGCTTAAACAGTGTAGAAGACTGGTATTTTAATAGATTGTGATCATTTGTTTAGGCTCAATTTAATTCATTTCTGCGTCTGCTCTATTTCTGACTTATGCATTTAAAAACACCAGACTTGATTTAAAGACTTAAAGATGCAATATAAATGCTTTGAAATGCAGATAGCAATATTGTTATTTAAAAAAAAAAGTAGAAAAAAATATAATATCTGTGATGTTATCAGCGTGCTAGATACCATACCACCTGAAACTCCCTGGGAGGTTTCCTTACAATCCTGTTTGACCAGACCATGTAGGTCTTTCAAGAAAGCAGGGCTACAGAAAATGATTTAGAGTTTGTGAATTAGTAAAATTGCAAAGGGGAGACACTGGAATTGGAGGAAAGGGACTCTGATATTTAGTTTCTTTTTCTTGGCATTACTTAGAATCCCAAATGACAATGTTTCTAGTTTTCCAGCAGAAAGGAGGCCTCATGCTGTTGAGGATATGCTATAAAGTTCCAGTATATTTTTGGTCTTTTTCTATAACAAACAGTTTATCTAGATGAGCATTATTTTTAATGCACGTCTACAGTTCCTAGATGTTATTAGAACAGACAATGTTTTCAGAAACCCTCCATATATCTAACAAAAAAGGCAGGATGGAATATCAGCTTCGATTTAGATTTTCCTGAATTTTCTCGCATTAAATCAGTAACATTATTTTTTGAAAATAACCTTTCTTTTAAGGAGAACAGACAGCAGATGTTATAATGTTATTTAAAGCAAATACTGAGGCATAAAAAATAACATTAATTTCAAACAAGTTAAATAATCTGAGTGGGCTTTGTTACAATATTATATCACTATAAAATTTATTTTTACTCACAGGAATGTAACTGATTTATGGCATATACTGTGGATGCTGGAAATATATGTGAGCAGGCCATTGTATCTTGCAGTTTGTGCACATCAGTCTCGTGTCCCTGGGAGACTTGGGGGAGAGAGAGAGAGAATTAAATCAAAAACATTTTGACAAATTGACTCCCAGAAAATAACGTTCTACCTTCTTCTTTGACTAGACCCAGCTACCTGAGAAGAGCTTCACGTACATGATCAGTCGCAGTAGCACTTTCATTTCTGTCACAGAGGTCTAAATAAATGAATTGGCCATCTGCAATTAATTCACATTGTACAAATAGTTTGAAGACTGAGCAGTCTGTCTTCTGAACAGAACGAGCTATTTTTAGCTTTTCAAGCAAGCCTGTTTTGTGTTCTTTGTAGAGTCAGCGACATTCTTTCAATTTTTCAGCTTAATTAACACAAAAGAAATTGTAATCCGAGAAGGCAGCAGAAACAAGAACCCCCTGAAAAAGCATGAATTTGCAAGAAAGCAGAAGATAGCAGCTTTGCAAGGAAAAATAAATCTGCAGAGTTTGTGAGATTTTGGCTGGATATTGTAAGGACTTGTTTTATACATAGTGTTTGCTGATTTACAGTGAACACTTACAGGTTTTGTAGCTAATTGTGGATCCTTTTTTCTGAACATGATGAGGTCCACAGAAAGAACATTTTCACAGCTTTCTGAAGGAGATGATAACTATGACAGATAAAGCAGATTTCTTTAGAATTAGGTACTCGTGTTTAGCCTGAGTGTGCACATTGGATGGATGAGGGTGCACTGAATCCCTTCTGGGTGGACTCTGCGTGCTTGCAGTTGGGGGTGAATCTTTATTTCAAGCTCGTATGATTATATGTATATCATTTTCACTAGAATCATGCCTTGACAAATGCAAAAATATATGTGCATCTCAAAAAATATTCTACGCTACTTTAGTTAAATGGTTTCAAATGAGGATCAATTGAAGGAAGCAAAGCTTGCTGTTCTTCAGAGGGATTCTAGTTAAAATGTTAGTTTTAGATGCAGAAAAACAAGTCAAAAGTTGAATAAACAACTGAATACCAACTACAATCAGTGAATGTTAAGTAAAATATTTTGAAATAACAAAAATTTCTATGCCTGCTGACAGGTACTTTTCTGTTTAAATATGTTAAATATGCACCATTAGCATTTGCTATGCATTAATGGCATTAATGTTATATATGTATAGCAATAAGCTTCCCAATTAAACACAATTTTTAGACAACTAAACTTCCCAATTCCCTCATTCAACTATTTCCACTGCAGCAGAGAATGAGGAAACAAATATTCTTGCGACAACTTGTGTGCCTGTAGCCTAATGTTCCTGACTCGCACTGTTTTTAAAAATAAAATACAGGTTCCAGGTCCCATAACAAGAGGTATTCTGGGATGTTTAGTGGTCTAAAAAACACAGCTAAGTTGCTTAGCTGTGTTCCTTGAAAAAGAATCCTTATTCTTTTGCAGTTGCTACAGTAGTTGTGGTACCACACACCACACATCCATCTGGAAGCTGTGTAGATATCTACCTGCATCTTTAGATACAAAGGTACCTTTTAAACTCTGGTCTTTAGGTGTTTTTGAAAGCTGTTCCCTAACTGATTTCACCAACCCAGCAGTAAACTTAAGAGTCAGCTTCTCTGGTCCCTTTCCAGTATTTGTGTACAAAAAAGCCCTATTACATAGTACAGAAAAAAATGTGCACCAAAGATGTTTAATGAGCTGAATTAGTTCTCAAAACTCCAAGTATCTTCAAATATATCAGGTTAAAGTGGAATCTATGACTGATTTCTGAAGAAAAACGATTGTTCGGTTTGTTTTAGAAGTGTTCTCGTTCGGAATGTCATGGACATGCCAAGCTAACCAGTTTTGTGATACAAAAGCCCCACATCTTAAAATAAGTACTGAAGGAGAAAATTTTTTTTCTTTGTAGCAGAAAGAGGCTGTATTCTCCATATGTAAAAGAAAACTTCAACTTCATTAAACAGTTAACAGAGAAGAAAAAGAATATCAGTGTTCTAATTAAGTAGCAATAAGAAAGTTATAAAGTTATTGTAAAATCTACATAAAGGAAAAAAAATATGTAATTAAGAAGGTGTTGCAGGCATATGAGATGAACTGGCAAAGGATGTTGTAAATAGAAGGGTATGGTTTGGAGCTGTGGTGCAAAATTAATTTGCTCATCTAGACACTTTGGTAGTCAGATAACGCATGAGTTTCTTTTTAAAAAGTCTCATTTTAATTTCAAAGTCCTCACAGAGCTGAATTAGATAGGCACTTGTCATTCTAACTGTATTCTATTCTAACTATAGTCAATGTGAAAGCTGCTGATCAACACTGAGAATTGGTCTTTGATATTAAATTTGAAAAAAAAAAAAAAAGTTTGCATACTTTTGCAGGAGTTTACACAAATTGGACCCCCCACACACTAAAGAAGATGGAGGATGATATTAATATCATCATTTTTGTATCTAAAAGCAGTAAGCACAACTTTTCAATGAACAGAGATTTAATTATCTACTTGAGTTTTACTTGCAGAAGTTTTCCATTTTGGGCAGTATGGAGGCACGTCCACAGGCTAAATATACTCATAATACTACTGTAAGTGCTCACTCTTTTGATTTTTATAAAGGTTTCTGAGTATTCTTTACATATCTAAAGTACATTCAGAAATAGCAAAATAGATTTCCGTGATCTTCACCATACTCTTAAAGTCCAATTTTTTGAGCTTTGTTCATGAAAAAGTAAATGTAATTTACTTTTTAATGATCATTAAATACAGTAGCAAAACAGGAAATATGCCCTAAAGTATGTGTGTTTTCAGCCCCATAAGAAAGTCTATTTATGGAATCTTCTGTAATACATTCAGAAAAACCTATTTAGTGTAACAGTTGTGAAGTAGGTAAGGTAGTCAATCATACCATTTGCCTCTATACTCAGCCGGGTTACTTGCCAACATAAACAATGACTTAAAGGCTTATTTTTTATTGGAATTTATTTTAATGTGCATTTCAGACAGATCCCAGTGTGAACTTTTCAGTTTATCTTTAGTACCTTTATTAATTATTTACAGGAATAATGTTATTTCTGTAAGTAATTGAACTAAATTGTTGCTTCTAAAGATAGCATGAGGGTATCTTCCACTTCATCCATTTTGTTCTCGCATGCGTCTCTCTCTCAAAAACCATAAGGTATTTCTTTCTTTTTTTTTACCCCCCCTGAAACAGAGGCATTTCTCAAAATCCCCTTGCTTCCCAATATATTTTCCACTGAGTCATAATTGTGCACTAGTCAAGTCTGTAGACCACTCTATTATTAAATAACAGTAAATAATCTTTGCTGCTGAATCATCTAAGGGAGGAAAAGGTTTAGCACCCAGACTGTGGGCACGCAATACGCCAGCAGGTAGGACGAAGTACATTGTTTCCTTAAGGGTTCAAAAGAGTTGTTAGGTAATTAGCTGTCTACAACTCTTCTTCATAGTCTTATCCCTGGAAATATCCTTTCCAACAAAAGGAAAGAACCACAACCCTTAACCTCTGTCATAAGCTGGAAGCCCAGCTGGCAAGTAGCCTTCTTAACAAGGAGTTCTGCAACAGGCTTCTTCGCAGAGATAGCAAGTTCACCAGAAGTGTCCAGGAGCCACAAGAGGCAAGTCACAACTTACCCGGCACGGAGAGACGGCCTCTGGGCCGTTCGTCAGCTGCTCTGTGTCCTTAGGCTCAGTGCTGTTTCCAGTTGCTAAGATAAACTTTTACAACGTGACTGATGACCTACACAAACCGTCATCTTTTCTGTTTTTCACACCGCCAAGGATCTTTGCAGATGCCTGTGGCATCACACGGCAATATGACGGCAGTCTTTGTGGCGCATGCGCAGCGAGTCGGATGCGTTCAGCACGACGTGTGCATTTTGCATAGGTAGCTGCCTCAGCTGGAAGGCCGGACAAACAGACCGGTGCTGTTTATTCACATAGGTGTTCTGCGTGTCCATAGGGACCTCGTAGTCAGATGAGATCTGAAGAAAACAAAAGTCATGACAATTATTGTAGTTGAAACTCCACCGTACGGAGAGGATACTGCTTGCTAGGCACCCGCAGTGTGCGCCCGTGCCAACGTGTATAGGAGGTTCTAGTTGCAATTAGAAGTTGTCTTCCCCACCTAGATCTACGTTTGCAACAAAACAGTGGGAAACTTCCATGTGGTCCTGGCTCATAGTGCAAATCTGCCAGTCAGAACAAGGAACTTGATCTGCAGTTCTCTTTGTGGTGATTTGCCTGGTCTAATAATTAAAATTTAAAGGACACAGTCTTTTTGAGGGGAGGGAATGGACACAGATTTTGGTGGGAGTGGTAACTGTTTGACGATGCCAAAATATTTTATCCTAGCTGCCACAGTTACTTCATTTGGTTGCCTGGTTTCACATTGGGCAGCCCCAGAAGATGAAGAAACATGACTCTAGTACATGGAGTTGTAGATAAGTGTTATGTTAATTGAAGGTCTATATATTTAGGATCTTAATTTTGTCTACTTTTCTAAGCATGTGTTTTAGAAATGTAACAGAGTAACTTTTCACATTATAGTAAATAATAGACGTTTCAGCCAAGAAGAAATTGCAGTTTCTGTGATAGGGCTGTGTTGCTGCAAAGCCCATCAGACAGTAGAGGGAGCGCAAGTTAACTAACGGGCTCTATTCCCAGCAGCGTGGAAGAGCAACATTAATGGTCTGTAAAATAGCTAGCAGAAATGGAAGAAAAATAAAAAAGACGAAGCCATGCTGGTGAGTAGTCCACTGGAAATGGATGAGAGGGCTGAAAGAAACAGGTTAAATGCCTGAGTATTAGGGAGTGAAGGGCTAAATATGGCATCTTAATATGGCACATGGCAAGGGGCCACATCTGTTTGTTCATAAATACTAACCTGCTTCCAGTATTTCAGTCTGAGTAGGATTAAAAACCAGAATGGGATTTTTTTCTCGTTCTGGTTTGGACAGAGATGGAATCTCTGAAGGGCAATTTGGGAGCTATAGAATCCAAACCTAAATTCTAGTCTTGTGTGACCTGGGATCCAAGCCACAGCCCGACATAATTTCTTTAATTGATCTTACTGAATATTTGGCGGCAGTACTCTATAAAATATCTTTAATACAACTACAGAATGCAGCTAGGTGATCGTGGTGCTCTGAAAAAAAAAATACATAACGCACAACCGATACTTGTACAAAGAACAATGTGTGAATTTAGCCTGCTGCTTATCTCTGGTTTAAAATATGTGGCATCTCCAATGTATAATTTTCTTATGCTGTGTGTTATACATATTTCCGTTATGCAGTACCAGGATTTGGACTAGTTGCTGAAATATAAGGTTTCCTAAGAATCAGCTGCATTAATAACTTTGTTATAACTGAAGTTATAACTCTGTTATAACTGAAGGTATAACCGAGAATGACATATATATAACAAACTTTCCAGTATAAAAGCCAGACTCTGTTGGCTATAAACATTCAGAAAGCTTTACCATGAAAAATTACAACGATCAATGGTTAGATGTTACATTTAGAGAAAAAGTAGGGCAAGACACATGAAACTGCTGCTTTTTTTTGTATTTTTTTCAAGCTGAATGACTTGAGCTAAAGTTAACTTTTCATTGCTTAAGAAGATTATATGGTTCATAGAAAAAATAATTCAAACTGCTTAATTTTTAAAGCTTGTTTAATAAGAAACTTCAAAGAAGTTCACTTTAGAGGAGCATTCGAATAATGTAGGTAAGGTAGTTAAATATTCCCTCACTGAAACGTAGTTTGAAAAATAGACTTTCATGGCATCTATACAAGTATTTCTACAGATCCTTATCTATAAGAACAGCAACGTATTTCTTTTTTTTTTTAATTAAAGATCATTATAATTGCTAATGTGTGATTGTTTGGGGGCATACATGAGTCCAATTGTGGTTTTGAGAAGACAATTTTCGAGAACACCTTAACCTTTCCTGAATCCTTCGTCCTCTGCTGTAACCTCTGTGCTGAATTACATGTGTGCCTGTGTTCAACATGCCCTACATGCCCTACATCCTTGCCAAGGAGTGGAGAACCTCCAAGAGGGCAGGTGAGAAAGGTGGGAATCATTAACCATAGCTGAGCAAGAGAATCTAAGCCAGTGACCACTTTGTAGGGAAACTGGCTAGTAGTTTGGGACAGGAGCAAAACAAAAATTATTTGAGTTATTAGGGAAGGGATGCTCCCTCACAAAGACACAGGACTTTCTGGAGAGAGCAGATACAGACTAATGTAATCGTAACATCAGGGCAGGAGATGAATTTAAACCTATTTGCTGTTTTCCATCTATTTGCTACTTATGTAAAAATATTTTATTTGTTTTTTATTTGATATTGCTGTTGTTTTTTATTTTAAGACAAAGGTCTTTATGATTAATTGGTTCTTTTGCTCAGCATATATTGCTTTTTTTCATAGTTCTCTAGGGATGCTAGTGGAAAACCAGAGTTTCTCACAGACAGTATACCCTAGGGTGTAAGGTACATAAGGAACTGTCTCCAGAAAATTGTACCTTAACTGCTGATGTGTCCAGGTACATGGCTTGCACCATGGAGTGCTCTTCAGTGCAGGTCTTCAAAACAAGTCACTAATAATTCATTCACAGTGTATCTCTATCCAGACATGAGATCTTGCTGCAATAAAAATTTCCTGCTGAGGTATTAATAGACCATAACAATTACATATTGTTACTAGGGCAGGAGGTCTCAGGTCATGGTAGGTTATTGCTCTCACATTTTACCTGTCTTCCTCTGTGCATGCACACAGTTTGTGCACGTGCAAAACAGTTTGCTGTATCTGGATCCAGCCAGCGCCTGCGTGTCCTTCCGCTGCCTCTTACCTGCAGGACGAGCCACTTCTGGTCGTGGGGTTTTCGTGTGTGTTTCTATAACAAGACCTCCTGTATTGCATACACCCTTGGGGGCAGTGAGATCCTGTAGTCCATTTTCTTTGAAAGCTTCGCTTCAGCACTTCGTGTTCTTCATTTCATAGTAAAATAATGCCTCAGTTTCAGCTTTCTATGGGAATGGGAATTCCTTTATTAATCCCAGGCAAGCAGGCTTAGACTAGGAATTTCTTAGCCTTTGTCACTACCCTTAACTAGTACTAAGCATATAGAGAGCTCTGAAAAATAATATTCTTATGTGTCTCTCTCTGCACAGGCTGATCTTTCGTTTCTGTGTCCTGCATTAGTAGGTAGCCCTGTGTTCATCAGTTCTTCCTGCTTTCTGTCTTCATTTGTCCTTTGTGTGCTGGCACCAGGCTCTTTCATGGTCTGGAGACTTTTCTTTCTGTGCTTTTTGTTTTGTTTTGTTTTTCTCTCTCTAAGGCAGCTTTTAGGGTGGAGAAGAATTAGTTCTTATTTTTGTGCCGGAGGTTGGGATATGGTAAGAGTGAGGAAGTTACGGCTCTTCAGTTTCTGCTTTGTGGCCATGGTCCTTCGATTGGGTGCTAAGTCCCTCCAGCAAAACAGATGCTTTAATCCTGCATGGAGGATATAACATAAAGCTTATAGCCAGGGAGATTTCCACAAAATAAAACGATCATATAATTTTGATGGAGATATATTCTCAGTAGGTCACAATTGCCCCTTTTGCCTGTCAGAACCATGAGTTTATAAACTCACTCACCAGTTTCCTCACTCAAGGAAAGGAAAAACAGGAAGCTTTAACTCCATTTTTCTTTCAAATGAATATTAATGGCAAACGTTATGAGGTGCTTGCTCAGCTCTGTAATAATACACATGTCCGTTCATGAGATGGTCCAGACAGACCAGAGGATTAGAAATACAGAATTTAACTCTGCATTCTAAAAGGCAGTACAGGAACTTTGGGCCCCAAAATATCCTCTGAAAGTTTGGCTTTATTTCACCCTGTCGGCCAGGATTCTCCTTCCCAGCACCATGGTATTCACAATAAAGAAATTAAATCCACACCTTCCTCTATGCCTCATAACACACAGCACTGTGCATGTTCTGCACATGTGTCGTTTTGACATAAAGGGACATTATCGAGACTGAAATCATTTTAAACAAAACAAATAATGTGGCTGCCTGGCACTTCCTCTGGAAGTAGTTCCTTGGACAAAATCTTCCTTAGCTCCTGTGTACGGAGTCAGTAAAGTCCTTAGTAACACTAATTCATAGAAAGCAATGTTCAGAATGGATATGGGTGTATATTTTATGTCTAGGGGGAGACTCAGCCTCGCAGGAGGGCCCTGCCTTCACTCTGCCCTGAGCGAGGGGGACTCGGCCTTGTTGTGGCGGTGCAGAGGGCCGGCGAGGAGCGCGGCCTGCGCGCCAGCCCCCCGGTCCACCCCGGCGCCGGGACAAGGGCCGGCAGCGGCTCCGCACTCCACACTCTTGTTCCTGGGTTGGCCGGGGAGCCGCAGGGTGGCTTTGCCTGGACACGGCAGCTCGGAGGCGGTCGCGGTGGTGACAGCAGGGTAAATGCCGTGGGATTCCTTGCCCTCGCTGTGTTCCTGCCGCCATCCTGACTGCCCGGGCTTTGTGAGAGCAGGGTGGGTTTCCCCCAAAGCCTCTCCTAGCCCAACCGCGCTCCTAGGCAGCACGCGCAGGGGTGATGTCCACTGCAGGGCTCGTTCACACGGCTCAGGAAACCCTCCAGCACCCTCCCGGCTCCCTCAAATCCACGGGGCTGGAATGTGCTCCTCGACGCTGAGGACCGGGGCTCCGCTGCAAAAACTTGCTCTGTTTACATAGACTAAGCTGTAAAAGGCCGATTGCCTCACAAGTGAGTAGGTCACTCCTAGTGAGACAAGCGAGCATGCACGGAGCAATGGAAAAACAAATTCGTTATTGTAATACCAAAGAGCATAAAGCAAACCTGGAGGTGACCTACAAAAGAACACACCATTGGGTTTCTGCCCTATTTAGTACTTCATAATGTAAAGAGAAAGGTTGAAACACATGCAGGAGGGTTTTATTACTTTATACTTTGAAATATTAATAATAATAATATCTTTGTCTGGTACTTTGAATATAGCAAGCATGCTGATTTGGGTTTTCCCTGATCTTGCTGGAGGGCCTGGGGGAGAAAGACTCGAAAGAATACTAGCAGCTTTCTCAGCATTCTCGCTTAAGAAAAACAGTGTTCAATTTTTAACAGAACTCATTTTTTCATTTAATGTTCTTGAGAATGTCTGAGTTAAATAGGTGTTAATAAAAAGAAGACAGTCTTTTAAAATCATTTCCCTTTAAAATAATTATTTTATTATGAAATGTGTAACAGAAAGGCTTAAAAGGCCACAGATGAGATCAGTTCTCATGAGTTCTCAATACAGTGCAGACGTGTAGGAAGTAAACAAGTTACAACCTATATGAGAAAGGCAGATAAAACAGTTGGAAAGAAAGAGGCACAAAAAAAGGGGAAATGACTTGTCCAAGGTCATGCACAGCTCAGTGGCTGTGCTGGATCGAATGATCCGTGTTAGATCAGGTCCCCTGAATCCTAGTCCACTATTTAATGCCAGCGCTCACCTCTTTTCCGTTGGCATTTCTGTTGACTTCTGTGAGGGTATGAACAGATTGAAGGTGGACACCACATTTCAACAGAGGGGAAGGGGTGCTGAAGGCATCCCCCCCATGCTTGGTCCGTAAGGGGGCATAATCCTTCACTTGGGCTGTTTTTAACGTGACAGAGGCAAAATCCTTGTGTTGGGCCCCAGGTTCTGAGGCTGCCGGGCAGGAGCTGGGAACAGGCCCTGGCACGGGCTGCGTCTGAGACAGAGCAACAAGGGGAATCTTTCATTCCGCACCTAAAGGCTTTGAGACAATGAACTGATTTATGCACATCTCTAAAATTTAAGACAAAAAAGACACCCAAAAGGCTTATTTGGAACACTAGAAAAGTGTCTAAATTCTGCAACTGCCCTAGGGTACATGGGGCACTCTAACATCAAGGCGCTTAAGACGTAATGATGCTGTTAGTTTGCCAGACAACCAGAGTCATCCAGGAAAAATAGGGTACAAAAGACCCCTATTCTATAATTGTGTCTGTATGTAATTTTAGGTTTTGGGCTTTGCATTTTTCTGTGTAAAGAGGAAGATAGGAGAAAATATCCTTTCTGAAAGAGAACACACTCAGGCTTTCAGCAATGCAAAGAAAGAAGAGCAAAATCACATTTCTGCTTCCCTTGCAGATCATCTTTAATAATGGCTCCTGCTACTGGGAGTATTGTGGTTGCTGACACTAAAATGCCGTTATTTTGAGTGCGAAAGCCTGAATATAGTTCTGTTTGGAGAAATGTAAAAGGAGGAGAGGAATGTTTCCAGCACATCCAAACCTATGCGATAACACAAACTGTTTTAAAAGTCCTCTTATTCCCCTTGCTGTTACGCTCCCGGAGGCGAGAGGCAGCGAGGCGCAGGAGCCGCGCGGAGCAGGACCCCGCGCGGGCCTGGCTAACGCCGGGAATCGCCGCCCGGACCGCCAGGAATCGCCGCCCGGGCCGCGCTGCGCTTGGCACCCGCCGCTCGCGGCCGGGAGGGCGGGAGTCTCCCCCTTCCCCGACCACCTCCCTGGCGGGAGAAGCCGGACTTGGGAATTCGGCTTCTCTTCGCAGGAGCTAAGCACGGCCCGAGCTTGAGAAAGCTCCCCCCGACTTGTGCCTCTGTGGGTTTGTGCCACGAGCAGAACAATTAAAACAGACTAATTCTACTAAAAAAGCTTGCAGTGGGGGGTAGGTGTGGAGCGAGTATTGACAAATATTGGAGCGATGTCTGAGAAAAGAGTTGCTCTGATTTTGGGGGCTAATCTAAACTGGGGGCTACGATGTGCTGGAGCTTCTGTTACCTAAGGGTTTTTTTCTTTTAATAAAGTACACTGTAGAATGTGTGAAGAGTAAGAAAAATATAATGAAAAAAATGTAAGAACATAAGAAAAGCTAGTAGGTGAATAGCTACTGTTCAGTATTTTATCTCTGTAATCCTGTGAATTCCTCAAAATCTCTTTTAATGATTTTGAGGAAAAGCTTAAAAGAAAGAGGAGAGAGGCCAGACTTTTTTCCTTTGGTTTCAAGGAAGATCTTGGTTAATTCTATTAGTAGACTTTGGGCTTGTTTTTGTTTAAAAACAAAACAAAAATCCCTCTCAAGTTTAGAATTTCTGTATGGAAAAATTCTTCTGCTTTGCCAGAGAGGGAAGTATCTCCTTTTCATTCTGTTTGTCTTGGAGTATCTGTACTTAAGTGTTTTCTGTTTGTTCTTTATTGAATGTATTAGCGGTGCATTAATTTCTCCCTGACAATGCTCAGCCTCCTCTGCTCAGATAGGCTAGCTCTTTTCTTGTCTCTGAGACAGACAAACTTGCCATTCTGCTCCATGAGCCTGGATTGCCCTCCCTGCATTTGATTGATAATGGTTTAATTTTGAACCTTCTTTGCCTTTTAATACTTTTTAAAGCGAGTTTTGTTCTGGCAACTGCAAAGGAGACAACTGAAGAAAAAAAGCCACACTGGATTCTTGCTCTATTTCCAATCCGTTTGCTTTGTTTTTCCTCTTAAGATTATTGTTTGGCTTTAATTTGTTTGTTTCTCCTTTAAACGGGTTTGAGATTACTTAAGGGTTTCTTGTTCAGCAGGTCAAAGGGTAATTTGGAGACTTTGAAACTGTCTCCCTTTTTTATCACCAAGTTTAAGAGTCCAAAGGATTTTGCACGACAACGATAGCTTGCGGAGGATGCCTCCATCTAAGGAAAGCGTAAGCAGCAGACCTGATTCATTGCAAGAGGCCCCAGGAGTTGTTTTAATGTTTAAATGCTTAAAGCAAATGCAAATGCAAAAAAAAAAAAAAAAAAAAAAAAAAAGGATCTATGTCTAAATCAGACCCTTAACTAATCTTCATGTGTAGAGGATTTGTTTTATATTTCAGACTAACTGAAAGACTAAGTTTACTGGGGATTAAATACATTGATATTAATAGGTCTGATACTCGGCTACTAGTCACTGCTATGGCACAGAATGAAGTCTCCCAGCTCTTGATTTCTAATGCTAAAAATTTTAAGGGACTTCAAAGTAGAGAAATATTGATGCATAAAAATATACAGTGTACAATATTAAAAAATGCCCTTTAACTGAAAGAGTCAATCCATCTCAGGAATAGTCCTTGATTTTAAAAGAAGTCTATTAGAACTGCTTAACTGTAGCATTATGAATTGTAAGGGCAACAAAACAATACATTAAGTAATGTAGACCTTTTTAGAAAAAGTACAATTATTCTTATTTCCGAATAAAATTAGAATCTTCAAAGGTGCTACGCACAGGTGGAACTTCTTCTGCACCTTTCTAATATAACCTTGTTCATCATTTTTTCCTGGTACTTTAAGTCTCTTGAAAACCGTAGCAGGTCACTTCATTAAAAAGGACTTGTTGAAAATAAGCTATTTCCATCTTACAAAGACAAACAAAGGAAATTGCCTGCTTAGGATCACCCCTATTGCTCTAGTTCGTGAGCTGCGTGTTGTCTTTGCTGCCCGTCCCCAGCTGCAGCAGGGCCGTTGCGGGCAGCGCGGGCTCAGAGCCCCCTCGGAAGCGGCCGTGCCGTTTGGGTCGGGTTGCTAAGGGATGCTCAAGCCTGATGTAGGCTGTGTCTGCCCTT